>NC_071387.1:11628515-11944967 GCF_022682495.2 Desmodus rotundus | reverse complement strand
CCTCAGCCACTACCTTAGGGAACACAGTTTAATTCATTTTGAACCAGGGAAAGGTGGCCCCACAGGTGGGCTTTGACCCGGGCCGTACTGGTGTCTTCCAGCACCTTCCACGCACCAGGCCTATGAATGACCTTCTCTAACTTGTTTTGCATGGGTCAGTGGTCTTTCTATGAGCCCCTCTCTCCTTGGAGCCGCTAAAGTCCAAACAGAACCCAGGCTTTTGCTCCCTGAGCCTGGACCTCAATCCACTGCTCATCGACCCTGACCGTTACCATTCCACAACAGTCAGACGGGACTGTCCCCAAAGCCAGCAGCATTAACACTTCTCTTCTCCCACCACCCATGTCCTTACAGCACTCACCACAGGGCACAACAATAAGCAACGCCCACGCCTACCTCCCCCCACCCACTACCACGTCTTTGAAGGGATTTTTACAAATGAAAAATGTCAAAGGAAAACCGGGATGGTGGTGGCCTGTGAGAAGTTGGAGGATCTGCGGTGGAGCAAACGAATCATAACAGTAATAATCGCAAAGGTTGTGTGCCTCCCACTTCTGGGGCATGGGGCCAGGTCTTTGGCCTTGGGAATCTCACCCTTGAGCTGCCTTGTGCTACAGATGCGGACACCAAGGCTTTGTATTAAAGACATTCCTCCTCCTGCACCAACGCTCCCACCAGAGACGGAAGCAAGAGCCAGCGTTTAGTTAGGGGCACAGCTGACCACGCAGTCCCCTTCTCTGATGCCATCCCAGAACAAACCAGCAAGCTGGAAGGAAACCAACTTCCATCAGGGGACCTGCCGTGGTCTCACTAATTCTCTTGCCTAAGCGGGTAGCAGCTGCCTTTTTTTTTTTTTTTTTAATTGTTAGACACACGTTGATTTTGATATGATACATACAACGTGTTGTTTAGATTTTAGTCTTACGATTTTAATCCACCAAATTGTTATGTAGAGGCACCCTGAAAAAAATAATCTTGAGAGCTAATTTTAAAAACTCCCTTGTGATTTAAACTCCTACAAGAAAAGAACTAATTGTGAGTTTTAAATGTCTTAGCCCTACTCCCTTTTCCTCCCTCATCAAAAAAGAAAATGCTTCTAAAGTGCAAGCTTTGAGAATGCGAGGTCTATTGGGAGCACAGCTGTTGTGTGGGGCTGCGTCAGTCCCATTTGCAGGTGAAGAGAGCGGCAGCAGGCTGGGTGACCACATAGGGTCCCCACTGAGGTGCGTGCGAAAGTAAGATCATCTCTAGCATATCCCTAGGAGCAGAACTCCTGGATTCCTCAGAAAACTAAAAGTAGGTACACCATACAACCCAGTCATCTACTTCTGAGTATTCACCCACAGAAACACGAACAGTAATTCGAAAAGGTACGCACACCCCGTGCCCGTTGCCGCATTATTCGCAATGGCGGCGATATGGACGCCACGCAGGTGTCCGTCAATAGATGAGTGGGTGAAGAGACGTGGTGCATTTACACAGTGGAGTACTACTCAGCCAGAAAAAAGAACGAAATCTTGCCATTCGTGACAACTTGGATGGGTCTAGAGGGTGTCCCGCTAAGTGAAAAAAGTCATACTGTATGACATACTATATGGTTTCACTTACATGCAGAATCTGAAAACAAAATAAAACAAGCAAACCAAACAAAAACAGACTCATAGAAACAGAGACTGAAGGGATGTTTACTAGGGGGGGGCGCGTGGAAATGGGTGGAAAGGGGACAGGGAATGTAGCTAATAATGTTGTAATAAGTCCACGCAGTGACAGACGGTTACTAGAATTAGTGGGGTGATCACATGGTAAGGCATAAAAATGTCAAATTGCTATATTGTACACCCAAAACTAATATAACCAATATAAAATTGTATACCAACTACACTTAAATAAAAAATAAAGTAAAAAAAGGAAAGAAATAGAATTCCTGGGCGTATGAGACATCGCAAATTCCCCACGTAAATCAATGCACCACTACACGACCGACAACGTAAGTTTTCCAGCTTCCCCATTCCTGTTTAATATATGCCAATCGAAATGCATGAAAAGCAAGTTCGCTTTTACCGTAGATCTTATTTCTCTAGTTATAAGTGAGGCTGAGTGTCTTTTCAGATATTTATTCCTTTTTTTTTTTTTTTTTCTGGAGAGAGCTTGTTAATACCCTTTGTCCATGTTTCTCTTTCGCTCTTCCATTGGAATCTCTGAGAACTTTTATTAATACGGAAACTTTCTCTGTGTCACTTGCTGCAGATGTGTCTGCCAGTTAAACGTTTGCCTTTGAGCCTGTTTGTGGCGCTCTTGCCGCACAGAAATATTTGAAGTTGTGCGAAATCCGTTTGTCTGTCTGTTTTGGCTTTATGATTGTCTGCGATGTTTAGAGCCCTGGCCCATCCAATGTTCTTCCCATTCCACCCCCATCCACTTCTGGTGTCTACGGTTTCCTAATGTACATTTAAATCTTCGTTGAATTGCAGACTTACTCTGACTTAGTGAGTGAAGTAGGGATGTAGTTTGCCCCGCCCGCTGCCACGAATGGCCGGTTGGGCGGCCTCACTCACGGCAGGGACTGCAGGAAAAACCCCTTTGGCGATGTCTGCACAGCGGGCACTTAAACCGTTTGAGAAGAAACTAGAAAGAACCTTAAGAGCTCCCTGGGAGAGGCTGTGGAGAGGACACGTAGTCCCCAGAGAGGACACAGACTATGGCACCAGGTTGCTTTTTTCTCAATACCAAGTCACGTCTCCACCCCAAATCAGCCCACGTCATTAAGTCGGGCCCACCCCACGTGGGCCCAGGGCAGTTTACATGGGTTTTGCTTGGCCTTGCATGTTGCCTTCCCTTCTGCAGACATGTCTGACATTCACGGCTTCTATTAACTAAGAAGATGGGGGGAGCAGAAGCGGGAGTGGGAGATGAGGGGGAGACAGAAAGATCTTTTCTGGAGGGAAAGAAACGCCACTCACGGGACAGCGCCAGGCGTCAGCGTCGCAGGGACCCCTGGGATGGGGCAAATTAAGCAAATGTTCCCGCGAGGAGCTGTCTCTGGGCAAAGTCCTGTGATGGTAAATCTGGCTTGAGTGGCAGCCCCGTTAACAAACTGGGGAGGAGATTGATGTCCTTCCGCGGTCGGGGGCAGGTACCCGGTGAAGAGCTCTTTCAGGCCGGCAGCGTCACCGGATAAATATGTATCACTGGCTTCTGGAGTGAGTTACGCTTTCACTCTCCTCCTGGTACCTGGGATGTAGAGAAGGCATTTGTCTGGTCTTTGTGGCAGGGGTGACAGCTATGGCAACGTGGTCACACAGGGGCGATAGCTGCCTGGCAGATAAATCAGGCGCCGGGAACAAACCAGTTGTAATCAATTTGATTTTGGGGGGTGAAAGTCCTCCCCCTATGCGGAGCAGGTCTTCCCTCTACTGAAGTGTTTGCGGGTGTTGCTTCCTCCAGCCTGTGGGGTCTCAGGATGAAGTGGCCTGGAGGCATCTGTCCCCATGCGTCACACACGGCACCATCTGCCTTGCCCACGAGAGTGTGAGCTCTTTGAGGACAGATCCCTGTCCCATGCCTCTGTGTCCCCATCTTGAGCACCCAGGCAACCATTGTCTGTTCATTGAAATGAACAAAGAAGCCAAGGCTGAAATTTGCCCTCCACCAGCGGAGGAAGAGACACTGACCTAAAAGCGCTGAGCACAAGGGATTTCCCTTTGGCGGTCTCTTTCACATGGCCCGTGACTTCAGTGCCTGGGGCTCACTTCTTCTCATTCTCTTCCCTGTCATCAGGCAAGTTCAGCACCTTCTGGGCTTTCTGCCTGACCACTGGATGCCACATCTCCATCTGCAGGCCAGACCATTCTCCTGGGCTCCAGGCCTGTGTATCCAGCCTTCTTGAGGGCACGTCAAACTCAGCCTGGCCGAAGAGGAGCTTAGCATCTGCCCCCTTCTCCCCGTGTCCTTCATCTCAGCCAGTGACACGTCACTGTCTCCGCTGCTCAAGTCAGAAACCCAGCTGTCGTTCTTGACTCCTCCCTACCGTAACCTGATGTCCAGCGTGAGTGGATTCTAGCAAGAAGCTAGATTTTTGTTTGGGCGGCATGAGTCCTGATTGGGCATTCGTCAGAGCTCACGTCGATGGGGTTTAATTTTCCCCGTAGGCTGACAGAGTGGACTTGGCAAGAATGACAAATAACTGTGACTCCATCCATCTCCATAGAAGGAAAGAGAGGGCTGCACCGGCTGAGTGTTTCTAAGCCAGCTCCATAGATCTCTTTGCAGGCAGGCAGGAAACCCTCTCACTCTGAGAAGGGCTGTGGACCTCCCCTCTGCTTCCTAAGGCAGGCTCCCAGCAGGGATCCTTCCAGCGTTAAGTGCTCCCTCACTACCGAGGGCTGGAAACCAAAAGGTAACCCTGAGAAGGAACCAAAGGGAAGGAGTGAGGGAGGGAGGGAGGGATGTCCCACACGATATCTTTTGGAAAATTTGAGCACTGCCCATTGGGGTCAGTGGGCACGCAGACAGAGAGTTTCCTGAACCCCTTCCTCTTCTCGCAAGGGAAGCTCATCCAGCCAGCACGGAGGTTACGATGCACAGCGGCTTTGGAGCGGGCAGACTTGGGTCAAACCCCAGTTCCACTGCTCACACACTGTGGAAACTTGAGCAAGCCATTGCATCTCTCTGAGCGTCAATTTCCTCCTCAGCAAAATGGGCAAAGGCCCCACCTCACAGAGCTGCTGTGGAGTTAGTGCGGTCATAGATGGGTAAGTCCTCAGCCCCATAGCGGACACGTAGTATTCAGCTGGTACTGGGCTCGTGGTAACGGCTTGTGGATGATCAAGGTCATTCTTTCGCTTTGAAATCTAAGTCCTTCCAGTCCTTGAAAGAATTCTCGAATCCCCTTCTCCCTGAAACTTTCTCGGATCATCAGACAAGGAGCTGGCCCCTTCTTGGAACCCCAGGCACAGCCTGGAACGGGGAGGCCATGGTGCATCAGGGCCCTCGCAGAGCTCAAACGCCCTCTCCACCATGCAGTCCCCCACTGTGTGAAGTCAGCAAACAATTTCACGTTTCTGAAGCTCAGCTTTCTCCTCTAGACATCAGAAATAATATTTCCTACCTCCACTGCGGGCATTGAGCGTGGGAAAAGTGAAGGAGGGAGGGAGGGAGGGAAGAGAGAGGGACGGGAGAGGAAATGGAGGGAAGGAGGGGTGAGAGAGGAAGAAAGGAGGGAGGTGTGAAGACAAAACTTCCCTGCGATACGAAAGAGTGAAGGAATGATGAATGAACGAACGAACTTCATTCCTCCCTGCCACCCTCAGGGCCCACAAGCCATCCTCCGCTGGCCTGTGTGGCAGGACGCCTGTGCCACATCTGTATCGTGAAATCCGGAGAGAGATTTCACGTCCCCCCCTACAGCCCCGTTTTCAATAAGTGAAACTTGTTGAAAAGCCCACTGCCCCCAGAAACAGTGCCATCAGACAAAGGGCCCACACTTGCTCCCATTTGTGGATATTAATAATACATGGCAAAAAGCTGCCGCTTTATTTTATTTTGTCCTCCATGTCAAGCTCTTTAAATCAAATATTTAGGGAGGGAATATTTACCCGCGCGTCCTCGAGGAAGCATTTCTGGTCTTAAAGACAAACATACACCACAGCGACCGAGGGCTGACACACACAGCGGGGTCTAATTCCTTTAGTTCTCACCCTGCGAGGGGCCACTACCAGCATCCCCACTTCACAGATAAGGAAACTGAGGCTCAGAGAGGTGCAGTGAACTTCCGCAAGGTTAGGCAGCCGTCAAGCAGAAGGGCAGGGATTCAAACCCCGCAGGCCGAGGCAGGGCTCCCACCTCACTGTCCTGCCCGGAGCCCAGGCTCTATGCAGGGCGGAGGCTGAGGGCAAAGGCCAGTGGGCATTATCCAGCTGTGCATGAGTGCCCACCTGGCTGGAGGGCAAGCAGGGGCATGAAGAAAACGGGACAAGCGGAAGCCCTGAGTTGAGGGCGCATCTAACCCATTTGCAGAAAGGAAAGAAGCTGCGGCCACAGCTTGGGAAGCTAGAGGGAGGCCTGAGAGCGGAGAAGGAGACTCATGGGGCCAATTGGGGATCTTGGAGTTTATCAGAGTGTCCCCAGAGGCATAGGAGGGACTGGAGAATCACAGAGCCCTACAGTGACCGGCATCATGTTTTAGGACAATCACTCAAGAGGAAAGCACACACCCTGAGTGGGTCCTCAATGCCCGATGTCCAGCGCTAAGCCAGGGGCAAAGGGTGCAGAAAAGAGGGTGCCACGGGCCCTTCTCTTGAGAAGGGCCAGCAACCAGTACTTACTGGGCCCTTGCTCTGTGTCAGGCACTGAGCTGGGCTCTACATGGTCACACCCTTACAGGCTGGCTGTTAAGTTCCCACTGTATGCAGAGCACTGAGGCCCAGGGAGGTCCAAGGAGCCAGTGAAGCAAACACAAAATGGCCAAGCATTATGCATTTACTGAGCACTTTAGGAAGTTCCAGTCACTAGGCCAGCACATTCACAATGCGTGTACGTTTTCAGTAAATTAAATCCTCTCAACCACCCTGTGCAGAAGAAATCACTGTCCCCATGCTACAGATGAGGAAACTGAGGCGCAGAGAGGTTAGGCAACTTGCTCAAATTCACACAGCCGGCAAGGGGCAGAGCGTGGTCTTTCTTAGCCATCATGTCTCACAGCCTCCTCTGCTCACTCCCCACTGCAACCAGGAGCATCCAGGGACCGTGGGGAGTAAAAGGGGAGGTGCTTAACCAGGCTGATGAGGTCTGAGCCAGGCATTAATGAGCAGGAGGTGTTTTCCTGGCAGAGAAGGAGGGAAAGAGTATCCCATGTGCTTGACAGCATCCAGGGCAGTCAAGTGCATCAAGGGTCCGGGATGTCAGCAGTGCAGGGAATGTGGTAGGAAGTGAGATCGGAGAGGAGCTGGGGCAGAACCTGAAGGATATGGAATGCCAGCTAGGGAGCTACGGCTCTACCTGCAGGCAATGGGAGGCCGTCCAAGGGGCCGATGTGTTCACGTGGTGTTCAGGGGAGCATTTGGAAGGCTTCGGGGAGGATGGGTTGGAGTAGAGGAAGAACAGCAGCCAGGACATTGGTGAGGATGATCATGACTTTGATGAATCCCTCCCCCCCCCATTTACTGAGCACCTACTATGCCAGCTACTGTACATACTTCTTCTCTGGTGTTTACTACACCAGTGAAGGCAGGTGTTCTCGTCCCCCTTGTATGAATGGGGAAGTGGGCTATGGGAGGGCCTGCCCAGGGAAGGTCCCCTCCCTGATAGCAAATTAAAGCTGCTTCCCTCTCCCCTCCCAGGTCAGCCTCCCCAGTGACCTGTGACCAGCCCTGTCATCCTTCCGAGAGACCAAGAACTAACAGGGATCTTTGTACCTTCACATCGGCCCTCCAGGATCCCTCCTGCTTGCCTACTACTGCCACCCCACTCTGGGCTCTGGGAAAGACTCCCGGACAGTGTTCTGCCTGCTGAGTTCATCAAAAGGAAACAGATAACTGTGAATCCTGGGCTTGCAGCCCCCGTGGCTTCCCTGCTCCCAACTCCCATCCTGGACTCTCTAAACAATTACTTCCAGGCACATTAGCGGCCTGGAGCTAAATGCTGAAGTGTGTGTTTCCTGCTCAGAGGGGTGGGTTATCGCTGACTCTGCAAGTGTTGCTCTAAGTGCTTGAGAGCTGCGGAGGGGCCTTGGCTGAGAGAGGACCAGCCCACCCCCATGCAGCTCAGGGCCCCCATACTTAAAGAGCAGGAGCAACCAGGGAGAGGGGCTCCTGCTTAAATGCATTTTTAAAAGGCAATCTCTACAACACCAGACAATCTCTGCAAGCCACAGCTGACAGAGGGGTGGCCCCAGAAGGAAGTGGGCCCAGTTAATGGAAAGAGTAGCAATTGGAGTGAGGAGCAGAATGGAAATTGTGGAAGAATGCCAAGACCCTATGTTTATTCACGGGATTTAGGCATTTCAGAGGGCTCCCAGGTCTAAGTGACCCCACAGGGCCCACTCATGTCCACAAACATTTAGTAAGAATCTGGCTGGATGTCAAGGTCACACAGGTGGCTGCCAGGATCACCTTGCAGCTTCCAGGGTCAAATGACACAAAGCCCGACCCTCACCTCACCTGGCATATCAGAGACCCTAAATCACCTGCAGCCTCCCTATGGGCTTCCTGGATGAGGAACTTCCATTCCTCCGGGTCAGCTGGGCCCCCGGTGCCTGTTTCTGCTGTGACAACTCCGCTGACTCAGAGAAAGCACCATCCCTTTTCCGTGCTGTGGCACCCACACTGGACACACCCTGACCCCTCTCCCTTCCCCACCAGCACTCCTGCCCCACAGCCATTGTTGAGGGCGTCTTGGCAACTGACAAAACTCCCACCACCCTCCTGCATCTCCATCCAAGGCACCAGCCTGTCTTCCTGTGTCTTCCGATCCCCGTTTCTCTCTCCAGCCTCCTCTCACCCCACCCACCCTCTAGCACCCTGAGATCCAGCCACTCTGATTCTTCACTTCATTAAAGGCATCACATTCCTTCCTGCCTCAGGGCCTTTGCACAAGCGGTTTGCTCTGTCTGTGTTGCTCCTACTTGCCCCAGGGAAGGACTCCTACTCAGGTCTCAGCACACTCGTCCCTGCTCAGTAAAGATTTTTGTGATGCCCCAACCTAACCATCACCAGTACATTCTCGTCCTCATTACCCCTGCGTTTTATGGCACATGTCACACTTTACACATGTGTGCATTGTGTGTGAATGGCAAACTCTCCCTCCAGACTGCAAGCTTTGTTGGGACTGGGATTGAATGTCTAGCAAACGGTCAAAAAATATTAGTTGGAAAAAAAAAAGTGCAAGTTGAGTGAATGAATTGAGGGTGTGACTAACATACAGACATAGTTTAAGAGGAGTGATGAGTATCTCTGTCCTGTCGGTGGAGGCTGTGGAGAGAAGGCAATTCCTAGGCAGGGTGTTGAGGTACAAAAACGTGTCCACCAGAGGGCTCAGACCAGAGGGAGGGGAGAGGGAGGACAGCTGAGGGGCACAGAGCAGAAGGGTGTCTGCAGAATCACATATGATTTCATCGGTCTAGGGAGTTAATGTAAGGGGACAAGGGCTTGGGATGAGGCTGGGAAGATGAGCAGGAAATGAGGTTAGAACTTAAGCACAGGGTACTAGGGAGCCATTGAAGGGTTGTGAGCAGGAGAGTGGTGTAATAGAAGCTTATTTTAGAATCAGGATGCTGGTGCCAGTGGGGAGGGAAGTGGCCCAGGTGGTTTGCCGTCAGGGCAGCAATGTGACGGTTGTCACTGTCACGGAGGCAGTAGGTACTGAGGTGACTGGGGAGTGTGCACTGAAATGAGGGCTCACCCAGGAGGATAGGCTTGTGGGGGCTGGGGGGAGTTGATCACCCACATGGAGGTGTCCGTAAGGCCGCAGGGTCTGTGATCAGGGGCACCAGGGAGGCACCCAGGCCAGAGGCGCCAGTTTTGGAGGACAGCTTGGAGGTGGCACAAGCATATGGATGAGAGGGCCCAGGAAGAATGGCTGGAGGGATACAAGCTCCTGAGCTCCTTCCAGCCCTGACAGTCAGTGATTTCACGAGAGCTGGGAGCTTTACGCGCGAGGGGAAGGGGAGGAGTAGAGTTCATGCTCTCGGCTCCCGACATTGGAGCCGGAGGGAGTCGGAGAGATGGGAAAGGGCTTATTATCCCTCACGTCCTGGCAGCGGGTGTCACTCAGGTTGGCATCTGATTGCCAGCACTAATGAAATGGCATGCCTGTGGCCAGGCAGCCTGTAATCAGGGCCTTGCAAGGCTGAGCTGGGCCGCCAAAGACCTCTGGTTCTGTCCCCAGAAACCCAGTAGGTTGAAGCCTGGTGTGTCTTCAGGGGCACGTAACTGGTCTTCTGTGACATGGACATTTGTCCCAGAGGCTGGCTTTTATAGGCACATAGAATAGGGAAATGTTCACCAACAAAGGTTTAGTATCTGTTTCACTCAGGACAAGCAAAGAACCAGAATGCTCAGCCTGGGGAAGAGGTAGCCACAAACCCCAGGAAGCCTCCTGGGCCAGGAAGCAAATACGATCTGGGAGTGATGGTAGTGAGCTCCCCGTCACTGGGAGTGAGATACAGCGACAACTCAAATCTTGAAGAAGGGGCAGAACAAGGTGACTCTTGAGGCCCGTTTGGACCATAGAGTCTAAGACTTTGTAATTCATGTGCAAAGCTTTCTCTGGGTACCCATTCTCACAAATCACATTCCCAAAGTCCAGAAAGTTCTAACATCTCACCTCAAACCCCCTGGTTACAGTCTCAGCTACGTGTGGCCATAATTGCTCCTGAAACTTCAACCTAGAACCCGTTTCTTCGGGGCCCCAAAGATTCTGTAAGCAATGCCATTCTCTGCAGCAGGAGCCTTTGCCCTTTTGCGCCTGAGCCAACCCCAGCCAACACCAATACAGACATCTCTCCCAATTGCCTTAGTCCAACATGGTAAAACAGAGACCCACAGAAGGCAAGGGGCTTGGGCCAAGGTCACCTGAGGGTCGGTGGGGCTGAGGCCTTCAGAGCCCTGCCCAGGGTTTTCCCCCTGACTCCAATAACAGAGAAGGTCAACGCCAGGGACGGCTGTGGCTCTTCCTTCCTGTGTAAGGAAGAATGAGGGCTTCCTTAGACAGTGTAGGACTGGAGGCATCTTTTCTTAATTTAGAAAAAGTTACATAAGTTGGCCCCGAGTGCTCCCAGAAGGGCGTTGGGCCTGAAGCTATTTCCTCCTCCCAGAAATCCCCTGCCAGCCCTGGGTTACCTGCCTGATAAGCCCCAGAGTTGGCTGAATCGAAAATAGGGCATTATTAGGGAAAAAAACCCAGTAAGTTTGACATACTGTTTAAGTAAAATGCATGCAAGTTCTAGAAGACCCACGCTCCCAAAACTAACCAGATTTGTCAATATTAAAAACCATCTCCGTAAGGATAAAAAAAGTAGTTGCCTCTGGCGAGTACAATTGTGGGAGCCCTATCGCTTTTCCTTTTCAATTATTTTCTTTATCAATCATATCATTTTATTGTAAAGCATGTCCATGTTTTATTTTTATGGAACATTCAATTATTAAAATAGTAACTAATACATATGTAAATGATTATATATTTATCATACATTAGATATATGTACTTGGATACATTAAATATACAATATGTATATATTTGGAAAGTCCTAATTTTATGGCAGGGGAGTCATATAAGTTACTTGTGTTCTCTGTTTCATTTTTGCAAGCCTTGGCAAAGCGCTTGTGCGGTGGCCTTTCCCTAGATTATCGTCAAGCAAAGGCATGTTTTTTTCTGGGTCTGTTCTACAGAACTCTGCATTAAACAGACCTCTTTTGTCCCTGATTTGAAAATTTTGAAAACTTGGAGTATAACCGTCAAGCTCCAAAATCACAAAAGATAGCGAGGAAAGCTGCAATGGCTGAGGAATTCCTGTGCGAGAGAATGCACGCCTACACTCTCACCCACAGACGGAGGGACCTCCGCCCCTTCACTCTGGAACTTCCCAGACTGAGACTGACCTCGGCATTCAAGGCCCTGCTGGGAGTGGTTGGTGCTCAGGGCCTCTGACGTCTGGCCCCCACCTGCTTCGGAAACGTATCACTTGCTTAAGTGTTTCACGCGCCTCCTTCCAGCTAAATGCACCTTCTCCTCTAGAACGTCATCTCCTCACACCCTCACACATCCAAATCCTTCAAGATGAGCCATAATAATAAAAATAGCCAATAAGTTGAGCAGTTCCTAGGTGCACGAGGGTGCCTTCAGGGACTTTAAAGTAGCAAGCATTTACTGAATGATTCATATATAAGAAGTTCTTTGTATCTGTTTTTATTTAATCTGCACAGCTATCCTACAAGGCCCAGCTCAAGAAACGAGCTAAGTAACTTGCCCAGGGTCCCTCGGCCAGTCAGAGTGAAGGCAGCACATGAGCCAGACAGTTCAGCACCGGCCACACGCCGCTACGACGCTGCACCGGGTTCTGGGGAGGCAGTTGGTGCACCGTGGAAAGGCGAGGAACATCTCCAAAGGTTCAATGGAGAGTTACTATATGACCCAGCAGCTCCACTCCTAGATACATATCCAGGAGAAATGAAAACATAGGTCGACACAGACACTTGTACATAAATGTTTATTTAGAGCAGCTCTGTCCTCAGTAGCCCCAAGGTGGAAGCAACCACAATGTTCCTCAGCAGACGAATGGATAAACAAATGTGTGTGTATACAATCGGATGTCACTCAGTCCCAAAAAGAAGGGAAGTGCTGATACATGGGTGAACCTCGGGAGCATTCTGCTAAGTGGAAGAACCAAACCCGAAAGCTCTTGGCAGGTTGTCAATAGTACCGGAGGCTTAGCTTGTGTGCACGCGTGGGGTCAGGCCGTTTACGGGGAATCTCGGCAACTTCTGCTTAATTTTGCTATGAACCTCTAAGTGCTCTAAAACAATAAAGTCTTTTTTTTTCAATTTTTATTGTTATTCAATTACAGTTGTATGCCTTTTCTCCCCTTCCCTCCCCAACAATAAAGTCTTTAAAAAAAAAAATACACCCTGTATTGGTTTGTTAGGGCTGCTGTACCATAATAACACACACTGAAGCTTAAACCACAGAAATTTATTCTCTTTCAGTTCCGGGAGTTAGAAAGAAGCCTGAGGTCGAGGTGTCACGGGGCGGTGGGGGGTGGGTTTCTTCCGAGACTCTCTCCTTGGCTGGTAGACAGCTTGGCCGTTCTCGGCCCTGTGTCTTCACACGGTCACCCCTCTGCACGTGTCTGTGTGCTAACCTCCCCTTATGAGGACACCAGGCATGTTGGCTGAGGACCCGCCATAAAGACTTCAATTTTACTTAATTTCCTCTTTAGAGACCTCCAAATACAGTCACACTCTGAGGAAGTGAGGGTTAGGACTTGAACACAGGACTGTGGAGGGACACAGTTCCGCCACAGCACTCATACAGGGTAGGATCCCTTCTACACACGATAACCAGAATAGACAAATCCAGAGACAGAAAGCAGATTCGTGGTCGCCAAGGGACAGGGGAGGGGAAATGCGAGGGATTGGTTAATGGGCACAGGGCTTCCTTTTGGGGTGATAAAAACGGTTTGAAACTGGAGCGAGGCGGTGGTTGCTCAGCATCGTGAAGGCACCCAATGCCACCGAATCACGCAGTTTAAATGGTTAATTGTGTGTTATGTGAACTGCACCTATTATTTTTACGCTAAAAATAAAAAAAGTCTATTAACATCAGCTTCTCTCGAGACTTCCCCTTACCCTGTCTCGCTCCCAGCCAAGCTTGGAGGTGTCGCCATCTCCTCACCCAGGAGACGTCAGGAGTCTGGGGGCTTATAAAGCCCTGAGCTTTCCTAAGTGTGACCTAAGAGGAAGTCAGTTTTACCAAACAGACAGAGAAATGGCTCCAATTCCAGGAGAAGGGAGACAAAGGCAGTGTTCCCCACCGATTATCAGTCCAAAGAACCCACAGCTGTGGCTGCGTGACTGGCTGTGTGACTGAGGCAGGCCAGGTGTGAAGCTTGTTCCTCTGTTCTGGGCCCCGCGTCCACCCGCAGCAGGGAAGGACGCTCAGAGCAGTGACAATGAACCCTGCCTTGTTGGCCAGGGAATGTTGCTCACAGGAAGGGCCATCGACGCGGAGTCATCAGGAGCAGGGAGACCTTGTCCAGGGGAAGAGTTCAGGGACACACAGAACTTAGAAGGCACAGCAGCCAGCTGCCTCTCTCTCCAGGTCCCAGGTGGCTGGAGCAGCCTCTGTCCACCTGGGACGTTGTCAGTCATAAAGGTGGAGACAAGGGACACCATCATGGCAGACCACGTGCTGGTGTCTGACATTTCTTCCCTGATGTCTCACACATCGCTTCTCCTCCATTTATTGGCTAGAATAAGTCCCATGGCCAATCCTGATGAAAATGGGAGAGAACAGGAGAAGCACATACAGACGAGTGATGGTTTAATCCCTCCAACAAACTGAGCCAGGGTCTGGGGACAGGCTCAAAGTCTGCACTTCCCACAGTCCCCACAGCCCACACAGGACTCCATCATTCTTTCCCAGAGGCAGGAGATCATCAGGGTGGGACCACTGGAGCTCGAGACACCGACCCAGCATCAGACGGGCCGACACGTAACTGTGGGACCAGCATCCTTCCCAAGGTGAATTCATAATAAACGAACAATAAACATTCCACTGAAATCTTTAAATGGATAGAGGAGTTTAATTATAGCAATTTAATATTCAGAAGCAAATGCGGCTTTTATACAATTACAGGAAAGCAACTTTTAATTAACTTTGGAAACTTTCCTTTGCTTGGAAAATCTAATTAAAAATACTTGGGGAACTATTAACATAACACAAGATTGAGGAAGGGGGTAAAAACAATATTGGGAAAGTAAGAGAAAGGCACAGGAAAGGTGCCAGTGGTAAGTTGGGTCACCTAAGTTGTCCCAGGCATTCAACAGTCTGTGTCCCTCCCCAAGCTCTCCGGATATCAAGGAGCGATTTTCCCAACAGGAGCTCTCTGGGATTCCTCCAAAGACTGCAGTCTGAGCAGGGCTCTGCCTTTTCTTCTTCTGCCTTGGGGACTCCCCATCTCTGATGGGAGGAATACAGGGTGGGGGGTGTGGTTACACTAGGGCCAGAGGGAATTTCAGAAGGGACAGGACACAGTAAAATGTTAGCTTCTGTTGGGAGGCACAGCAGAGCAGTGTCTGTTGGGTTTCCAACGGACCTACTCCTCGTGCGCCCAGGGGATGAGAGGGGGTAGTGTGGTCCACGATGCCACGACCCCACAGAAGCCGCAGCACCGGAGGCTGCAAGTATGAGATATATAATCCAGAACGCTGGCCCCGCCTCAGATCTGAAGGGGCATTTGAACACAATGCCCAGGTGATCTGTGTACCCCGTGAAGTCTGAGAGGCACTCGTGTTGGCCATAGTGACCTCCAAGAGTGATCTGCCAACAACCTGCTTGGGGATTTCTTGAGGACCCCGGGCCCCACCCCAAACCTAGTGAACCAGAACCCCTGGAGATGGGGCTCAGGAACCCACGTTTCAGAGTCACGTGATTCTAACTCAACAGAACCCCAAGCTTGAGGTCAGGACGCCCGACCTCCCCCTCCTGGCCGAGGAGCCCCTCCACCATCCTGGGCCTCAGTTTCCTCCTCTGTGAAACGAGAGAGCGGTGCTGCCTTGCACACGGGCTGAGTGTCCACTGAGCACGAGGACGCGGGCTAGGAGAGATGCTGAGGACAGCGTCATCCTCGGCTGGAGCCTCTGAAGCCAGAGAGCCAGCGGGGGTTAAGGCCACCATTCTAATCTGGTCCCACCTCTAACTCACTTCACAACCGCAGGCAAATCAGGCCACCCTCTCGGGTCTCCATTTCTCAATTTTCTCAACTTTCTCAACAACCGGGCAGAAAGTTGTAAACTGCAGGAACACCGGAGATCTAGGTCAAGATTCCCTGGGCCGCTGGAATCTGCCATTTTACACAACTGTCCTCCAGGTGGACCCCACCTTCCCAGGTGAACACAGGCAGAGGCAGAAGGGGTCTCTGACAGGGCTCGTGACAGGCCCAGGGGGAGGGCTCTAAGAGAGAAGGGACTAGTCCTCTCCATGTTACAGAAACATGGCTTTCCTAGTAAGCTCCTTCTGAAACTCTAAAATCAAAACAAAAAAGACAACAAACAAAATTGATTCTAAGGTGGCTGTGCATCCCCAGCCCCCCTGGCCGGGTGCCTGCCCACCAGCAGTTCCAGACATAACTTGCTGACCCAGATTTCTGAACCCAAGGGCCTCGACAGGGTGTGCGGGCAGAGCAGTCGGGAGGAACTTTAATGTTACACTGACCCCCTGTGGAAGTCAGAGGTGGCAGCTGCTGCTCCCACCAGGAGCACCCCCCCATCCTGGCCCCACCCCATCCTTCCCACCTGGCCCTGTCCACAGCAGCCCCAGGCCCTCTTGGGCAGGGCCACCCACCAGCTGCCACCTCTGAGAAAGAGACCCCTGCATCCCAGGGAACTCCTGCCAAGGTCAGACAGAGGACAGAGGGAGGGGGCATGACACCCACCCCCTACTCAACTCCCCCACCCCAGGCTCCAGCCTGATGGCCCCGCTCAGGCTAAACAAGCGCCATCTCTTGCCTGGATGTTGCTACTATCTTCTTGGTGGATTCCCAGCCCCCCAGAGCCATCACCTTCCAGAGTGAAGCCTTTGTTCATTCATGTGAGCCCCGGCCGGGCATGGCCTTCTCCCATCAAGGCCTTCCATTTCTCCAGCCATTCATGAACTGTTCCACTGGCCCTACATGGCAAACACTCCAAGACTCATACGCAAGCCAAGGGGAACTGCCCTCTGCACTCCAGGCAGTAGGAGAAGCTGCAGGGAGTAGATGACACCATGACCCATAAGGTATCTGTGGAAGTGCAGTGGAGGGCTCAGGAATCAGAGAAGTCTTCCTGGAGGAGGTGGTGTCTAAACCATAACCCAAAAGATAAGGAGGCATCAGCTGAGTGAAGGAAGGAAGGAGATAGAGCCAAGCAGAGGGAACACCCAGGGAGGTGAGAAAGAGAGGAGCTGAGTTGTGGAACCCAGGAAAAGGCAGTCTGGCTGGACCAGAGAAAGGGAGGGGGCACAGAAAGCCTAACAGGAATGGGGAAATGACATCCTCAGAAAACTCCAGTCCATGCTGAGAACAGACTGAGTAGGAGGGGACTAAACCAGAGGTAGGAAGACCAGCAAGTGTCTACTGTGGACCGGGCACTGCCCTCAGCACCTGACACGTTTATCGATGCATTTCCTCCTCCCCAGAAGCCAAACAAGGAGGGGCTGCTGTAACATTACTTTCCAGAGGAGGACGCTGAGGCCCAGAGGGTTTAAGCAACAATTCCAAGGTCACATCACAGCAAAGATTCTGAGTGAGGGGGAAAGAGGCAGCCAGCCTCAAGGAACAGAGGCAGAGCATGCCAGGGCTGTGGGACAGGGTGCAGGGTCCCAGGAGCCCTGGCTTTGGTACAGTGAGACCTGGGGAGACTCTCCTGCTCTGCCATTCTGTAGCTAGACGAGCTCAGGCAGAGCTCTGACGTCTCCTCTCAGTTTTCACAGATGCCCAGTGGACAAGATGAGACTCATCGGCAAATCCCTCCTGGGCATAAGCAGGAGGAGAGCCTGAGCCAGAGGAGGCACTGCCTGTGAGGGCGCCTTCCCTCCCCTCCCCCGTGGGGGCGGGGCAGTCTGCTGAGCCCTGCGGGCTCACAAGCTCCAACAGTGCAGAGTGCCTGCCCCTGCCCTGTCACTCCTCCCAGCCTCACTTCATTCCCCATGCAGGGGACACCATAACTAGCACTTACAAATCTCCCTCTTGTGTGTAACAAAGAGGATGTCATGAGGGGTGTTGTTCTCTCCCTGAGATGCAGGAGTGGCTCTCTTAGCCTTTCAGGGAGAGCTATGGCTTCTGCGGGCAACAGTAAACAAGTTGTAGATGCTCCTTTCCCTCTTTGCTTTGGCTGCTGGGGAGCTCGGGGCCATGTTTAAGTCTAATTGCCCAGCCCTGTCGGTTTCCTAGTACTCACTGAGAGGGTGCAATGTGGAGGCCCTTTGCACAAATGCACACATGTGCTCTATACATTTAAGGGAAGAAACCTCCCGTAGGTATATCTTATGTTGCTGCACCTGTTTACTCCTAGGCCCAATTCCCTTACTATTTTTCCCCTCAATGTAAAAGTACATGCCACCCGAAATTGCACCCTTCGGATATAAATATTTATATGAACATTTTGGTGCACAGCCTTCCAGATGAGTATGAGATGCAAGTATCATTTTATAAAAATGAGATTCTGTAATTGACTCAACTATATGTCATGGATAGCATTGCATGTCAATGACTGTAAATCCACATGACTGCCCAGTATACCATAATATGAATTACCATTATTTATTTAGCCAGATCCCCATTCCGGCGCATTTAGGTTATTTCTCATTTTGGCAATTATACAGCAAGCGGCCGTGGAATTTCCGGTGCAATTATTTTCCCCATTTGTGTGCTGTTCTTCTGATGAAAAATTCTTAGCAGTGATCTTTTTTGTTTTTAATCAGACAGTAGTCTTTACATTTTTGTAAGATTGGTAAATCCTCTGGGGCCAAGAAGAAAAACGTTTATAAAATACAATAAGTGATGGCATGTTTATCCATTCAGCATACCAATGGAGTATTAGATGGCTGTAAAAAGGAGTGGAGTACTGATACACGTTACGTTGTATCAGTAATGGATAAACCTTGAAAACGCTGCACTGAGTGGAAGCAGCCAGTCACCAAAGACCACACATTGTGTGGTTCCATTTCTATAAAGTGTCCATACTAGGCAAGTCCACAGAGACAGAGAGTGGACTGGCGGTTGCCTGGGACTGTGAAGGATGCGGTTTGGAGGGTGACATCTCAAAAGTAATGGGTTTTCTTCAGAGAAGATGAAAATGTTCAACAATTGATGGGGTGATGGTGGCAAAACTGTGAATACGATTCAATTGCGCCATTGAACTGTCACTTCAAATGGGTAAATTGCATGGTATATATATATAAATCAAGCTATTGCAAAAGATAAAATAAAATGCTGTGAACAGATCCCTAGGAGCCTGAGAGGAGACAAGAGGCTGCAAGAGGACGGGGTGGGGACAGAGCTGACACCACGGGGCTGTTCATCCCAGGGAAGAAACCACAGGAGCAGGGTCTCAGCCCCCGGCCCAAGGCAGGGGCAATGGTGGTGGAAGACTCTGCAGAGTTTTGGGGGGACACAAGAGACATTTGCATGGCCTCTCTCCAGTCCAGACTGTGTCCTCAACCCCATGTTCCCAAGCAGCTGGCTCCCACCAGCTACGACGGTCTGTAACGCAGACAGAGCCCTCTGTGGCACTCACATTGTCATCCACAGACAGCTCGAAACTCTCTGATTATAACCAGCTTTTATCATTTCCCGAGCAAACCTACTCCCTAAAATTTCCTAGTCAAAGCCAGGAAGCAACAAAGGGAAAAGAGGAAGAGAGAAAGCGCCCCCAGGAAGGGTGGGAGGAGGAAGTAGCCCAGTTAAGGCCCACTTTTCACCCTGATTTTATGGGGCTGGATCTTTGGGGTCTCTGGAGGGGTCCCCTCAGTGGGCCACAGGTAAGACCAATAACCCACCACAGATGGCATCAGCTTCCAGGTGCCTGGCTGAGAAATGAGCCAAAGGGATTCCGCCACCTGGGCTCCAATAGCCAGGGGCCTGGGGAAGGGGGCATTTGGCCACCACAAGCTACCAGGTGGCCCCCAACATTCAACAATCTCCCTCCTTTCCTGTCACCATCCAAAAGACCTTCCCCACAGACCAGCCAGTCCACTGGAGTCAGGCCAGAGCTCCAATCCCATATCCTAGCTCCAAGACCCTGAACAAGGGGCTCTCCTCTCGATGAACCTCAGTTTCCTCATCTATAAAATGGGGGTGGTGCCCACAATCTGCATTTTCTTTATTATCCTAGGAGATGTCAAGATCAAGTGAGCCACTGGAAAAGATGAAGGGGATTGGGGCAGCAGTGCCTATACCCCAGAGTGACTGCTCCAGAATTTCTGTGGACACATGGAGAAATACAGATTCCTGGGCCCCCTTAAAAGACAAATGGTTCATTGGATAGAGGGTGGGGCCTAGGAATCTGTATTTGGAAAAAGCTACTCTGTACTTATAATGGGTGGACAGGCACAGGGAACCTCTGCTTTACACATCGACATGGCGTGGCCTCTCTGTGGGGCAAAGGAAGTAGTGCTGGTCAGCCACGGCGGGAGCTGCTCTCAGCTAGGCCAGGTACGTTCCCTTCCCGAGTCTCTGTTTCCTCACCTGGACGGTGGGGATCCCCCCATCTTTCAGGCTTGGTAGGTGAAGGATGTGAAGTATTCAGCACACAGTGAGCCATCAATCAATGGTAGCTGTTACATTTTTTATTAGTTTATAATTTTTATTATTATTAGATACTCAGAACATTCAGATAACTTAGAACCTAAAAACCACCCATTTTTATGTTTTCGCCTGAAATTTTTTTCTTTTTTCAATCCCAAAAGGCATGCATTCCCAGAAATGCACATTCATTGTGAAAATGCAAGCCATCTAGGTGTGGTGAACCCAGCACTTATAATTTGGGGCCTAGTTTGCTGGACATTTCTCTATAAACAGGGATAAACATATACGTAACCGCCATTTCCCACACACCCACAAATGGCATCCCGCATTGTAGTCCTGCTGAAACTGGCTTTTTTCCCCACTCAGCAACCTCTCGGGGGCCTCTTTCCACACCAGTCAGTATATTGATCTATTGACCTAAAAGCTAAAAAGTATTCATTTACACGGGTGCACCAGGAAGTATTTAACTCGGCGCCTTCCGATGGGCATTGAGGTAGTTTCTGATCATCCGCTCTTAAAAACAAAGCTCCGTGCCCATCTTTGGGCATCGTTCTTGAACTTCAGGGTAAGCAATCCTGGGAAGCCACCCTGTGCCTGGTGCCAAATACTTAAAATACACTTATCTCTTTAAACCTCACCACATATTCTGCCAGATTTGACAGATGAAGAGACTGAGACTGGGCGTTTCAAGTCCCATGTAGGTGGTAAAGGGCAGAGCAGGATGAAGCCTGTGGGAGATTGAAGTTGGGCTGCCTCCCTGTCTCCCTCTTCTTTTGTAGATCCTTCCACACTGACTCTGGGCATGGCCTTACCACTTACTTTAGCCAATGAGACACATGCAAGCAGAAACCTGAAGAAGTATTTGCATGCTTCTGCTTCTCCCTTGTTCTGCCATGAGAACAAGCTCAGGCTCATTGGCCAGAGAGTAAACAAAATGTGAAGCATCCCATCCAAGTCCATCTTAGACCAGCCAGCCCCAGCCCCTTGCCAGCAGACCTAAGATACAAGAGCAAGCCCAGCCAAGGTTAGCTGACTCAGCCCAAATCAGCAGAACAGCATAGGTGACCTGAGACGCTTGAAAAAGAAGGAAGAGTTTGTATTTTAAGCCACTGCGTTTTGGTATGATTTGTTATGCAGCCATAACTAACTGATACAAAGCCAAACTCTGATTCACAAGCCCTACTATCCCCACAACCTCACTGCCTTTGTTAGGGGTCAAAGCCCTACATTCAGTCCACGTACAACACTGTGCTGACAGATCTGGAGGTCCAAGACGAAAGAAGATATGGCCCTGCCACTGCAAAACTGACAGTCCAGTGAGAAAGAACCTGGCAAATTGTTACAGATGAGGAAAGAGAGACTAGAGATGGTCCAGTGTCACTGAGCCCAGGAGCTGCAGGACGGGGACTAGGCTCCAGGCCCCTGTTCTTTCTTCACAGATAAAACCTGGGGTTCAGAGGGGCTTTCTTCATGATCACACAGCACTTTAGTGACAAAGAGAAACCCCAGGCCTCCTGACCCTAAACCTAGAGTTCCGGGGGCCACTCAAAACTTAGAGCAGAATTGAGTGCCAACAAAAGTCATGTGCCCAGGTCTCACCCCAGACTACACCTGGCAGCACCCCAGGGACAGCCTGTTCCCAATTTAGGGAGTCAAGTCGAAGAGCTTCAGTTCTGTCTGAGGGCATTAACTGCTAATTTATATTTGCGGCCCTGTGTGCAGTTTTTATGCATCCTTAAATACCAAAACATAATTACCAATGTCAATACATAATGTTTATTTCTTTCAGAACCGACATTTTAATTTTCCTGAGCAGGCGGGAAAAATGATATGCATAAAAATAATGACAAATATTAAAATTCTCCCAAATAAGGGAGTGAGATCACCCGCATAATCCTAAATTTAAATGCATTCACGATCACAGCCATATTAAAGGTCTGATAAGCCAAATTAGGTTCCATGTAAGCATAATTAATCTTCTTTTTCAATGAAGATATTACAAGGGCGTTAATTTGAATCCCAAAGGCCTTTGGGAAATTAAATTATATAGATAAAGCAAATATTTGACCTTTTGCAGATAATTACTTTTTTTTTTTTAAATCACAATGCAAATGAACAGCAAGTAAACCTTGGGTGTTACGGGGCCCTGCCGAGATAAAGTTTATAAATATTCAGTGGGAGAAGACCAGGTACTGCACTCTATTCGGTCTCCCAGCTTTTCCTTTCAGATTTGGAAACATAAAACTCCAGCCAGGGGCCCTGGTGTTTATTAACAAATAATTGAATGGAATTGGCCAGTGCTGATTATGTCAAATTTGCAAATTACGCAGTATCATTTATAGGTCATTAAATTTCAAATGACACAGAGCAATGGGGCTACAGGGATGATCCCAGAGCCATCCTTATAGTGGAGCTGATGATTATCCAGGTGAGTGTCTCGCCATTGGAATGGCACTTCTGTCATCTGCAAGTCAGGGTCCTGGGTCCTCAGGCAGGATGGGAAAGAGGAACTTGAATCGGTGTCACAGCCCTTCTCCTGAAGCAACCTGGTGGCATCCAAGAATGCACAGGGGCCTGGGGCCCAGATCTGGTCCTGCAGCTCATGGGCCAAGTGACCCTGGACCATCTCCTGCCTCGGTTTCCTCAACAGTCGATGAGCAGGACCACACCCACGGTCATCACACTGAGACCATGAAATGAGATCAAGATTCTGAGCGCTAATGCCTAAGGCCCTTCGGAGCTGGACAGACCCGTGTTTGTGTGTGGCTCCCACCCCAGCTCTGATGATGACCAGGTCCCCTGAGTTTTCCCATCTGAAAAATGGGTCTCTAGTACCGCCTTCCCTTCCTGAGGTTCTTGTGATGGTTAAATAAGAAAGGGTTTATGAGGAGCCTTGCAGAGAGGATGAGGGTCAGAGGGCTAAAGTCACTTCCCCAGGTTCCCAAATAGAGAGCAGCCAAGGTGACCCCGCCCCTCCCCAACTTCAGAGCAGAGTCTCTGGGCCCTAAGCCACACTGCAGGGGTCTGAGTCCCCAGCACGGCCAACATTACAGAATGGTATCTATCTCAGTTTCCTTTTAAGACTGAGCTTGTCCACAGCTACAGGACACAGAGACGTTCAGATGTTCAGATATGAGTTCACCACTACCTAGTGCTTCCAAAACAAAACAAAACAAAACAATACAAAAGGGCAGACTCATGGAGAAATGGCAAAAAGAGAATAATGATGCTGTGCAGTGACAGGCCAGAGCAGAGTGACCAGCTTTGCCTGGGGAAATGGATGGCTAGGCTTTCAGAGGGGACATTTTGAGTGGGCTTTGAAGGATGGGTAGGAGGTCACCAGGTAGAGCAGGAGAGAAGGGACATTCCTAGCACAGGAAACAGAAGGAGCAAAGAGAGGGAGGTGCATGGAGCGAGTGCTGGGGGTCTCGGAGTTCTCCGAAGGCCCTAGTCATCACTCCTCATGTGACTCCCTCAGTCCAGAATGCTACTGCCAGGTGCTTGGCCTCCCCCTTGGATCCACAGGGACTGGCGGGATCAGAGCTGAGCAGAGGAACACATTCTGCCAACAACGCTATTTGCCATCATGCTTCACACTCGAGGCACCACCCAAAGGCCTCGCGCAGGTGCTGGAGGAAAAGAGGCTGTGGGCTTACAGACGTCACATAGTGAAGCTCCCAGATCCTCGCCCTTCCCACAGCCCCAGCCAGGCCAGGCCAGAGGCCAAAGCTCCCAAAAGTGTGTGCAGCGGGAGACATTTAAACAACCAGATATAAAGTCATTTTCCCCATCATAATCACCCTGGAGTTTTCAATCTTTCTGATGAGAGCAGAATTGAATCTGGCCAGGCAAAATTGAATTTGTACATTTCCTAATCATACAGTCTTCAAACACTGAACGTCTAGTCCCAAGTGGTCTTCTGTGAGCTGGAAGGAGAGGGGAGACATCCTTATTGACGAGAAGGGAGTGACAACTCAGAGCCTGGAGTAGTGGTGATGGATCAGCTGGGTCCCAAATGAAAGTCAGGGCCTTCCCAGGTTCCAGGAGGAGGGCCTCCCTCCCCAGGCCTGGGGGAAGAGGGATCCACCTGCCAGGGAAATTTGATGTCCCCATGATTTGGGGCAGTTCCCAGGCCTTTCAGGCTGGCAGGGTTATCTACAGCAGGAGATATTTCTTATGCTTCAAGTCACTAATCAACCGTTTATTGCCAGGTGGGCTCCACAGCCAAGAACAGAACTTACATCAAACCTTAGACTGGCCTCACACCCTCCCCAGGGTCCCCGCTGCCCCGCCTCCTAAGGGTGGTCCTCCTGCAGCCTCTCCTCGCACTGAATGCACTTCCTGGTGGTTCACCCTGCCCCTCAGCTTTGGTTACTATCTCCACCACAGCTCTATCTCCTGAGCTTCAAACCCAAGGATCCAGTAGCCCTCTGGGTACCTTCATTCAGATGTCCAAGATGCCTCTACTCCCACACAGCCCAATGGAAGTCAGCCTCTTCATTTATTGAGAGAACCAAAGCCAATGAGAATGAAGGAAAACCCCACGCCGGGCACTGTTGTGTCTAAACACATGCATATTCCATTTAGCTCTCTTAACAATCCTCTGGGGAAGAACTGGTGGTAGGCCTGTCTTACAGATGCAGAGACGGTTTGCCTTCCTCTGTGTACGAGTCTTTGGAAGAGTAGCTAATCCATGGGCCACAGCTCTGTAGACACTGTTCTGTTGCTTCAGAGGGTACCTGAAGCCCCGACTTGTTTTGTGCTGGGTCATCTCTTAGACGTTTTGCTTCTTCCTGCCTGGATCCTTGCATGTGATTTGCTTTTACCTTTTTCCTTATTCAACACATGAACCAGGATCTGTCCAAGCGTTGGTCTTCCCCTGGCTCAGCCAGGAAGGAGGGGCCTTTTTGACCTGCACAGTCTGTCTTTAATTTCTGCCGTGGTACCAACCGTCCTGTTTCTCCTCAAGAACTGCCGTAATATCTCCAATTGCCCCATCTTTTCTGCCTTTATCTTTTTCTTCTGGCTTCCAAGGGAGCTTTTCAAGAGTGTCTGCCACATCACTGATTTGATTTCCCTTGAAGTCGATTCCACTGCCGATGCTTCCAGGAATGCTGGAATGATTCTATCGCCTTTCGGGTCCTTCGCAAATCTTCCTTACCTCATCCACCTCTCTCTATGTTTCACCGAGGAATCTGTTTATCTCAGCTTCCTCTACTTATAACTTTCTGCTCTAATTTCATTAAAGCCACCCTTCTCCTTGCACTCACACGAGGGTCCTTACAAGATGCTAAAATTTGCTTCTGGATCCAGAGAAAACACTGTTCAGAGGTCTAGTCATCCTCTGAGTCTTGAACAATATTCTCATTCAGTTATTCAGCAATATTTTTTCAGAGGTCCCAAGTCATTTCTCAAAGAAAAATACAAAACCACGCTGATTTATTCACCAAATATTTACTAAGAGTCATTATGTCCCAAGCACTACAAAGAATGTCGGTAAGGCCATTAGTAGCTCCTGGCTACCTCTGGTCCAGAGAAGCCGGAAATGTGTTTCTCCTTGGTCTAGGGGGAAGCTCAGCGGGGGCAGGGACCAGGTCTGTCTTCTGCACCTGCCACGGGCCTGCCAGAGCCCTGCGGATGGACCACTGGATCCTGAACAGGACCCGAAAATGCTCATCACTCAGAGGAGGCAAAGAGTTACCCTGGCTGGCCCTTCTCAGGTCTGGGTTTGCACGACCAGTTCCCAGGAGATCCATGCATCTTCTCCATGACAAAGTCAGCTCTCCTCCTGGGCCCTCCTCCCACCGGTTGAGACAGAGACCTGCCACAGAGTTGAGAACCCCGGGGCCTGCAGTGCAGAGCGGAAACTGAGAGCAGCTGGCACCAAAGTTGAGCATGTGAGAGACAAAAGCAATAGGGGCTGAAAGAAGAGGACCTGCACATTGGGGGGGGAGGGGCATTATTCAGCCCACCACAGCTTTCAAGTTCTAAGAAAAAGTGTTTTTTATCCCAGGGTTCTATACAAGGCCAAATTATCAAACCAGGGAGAGAACAAAGTAAAGATATTTTATGATTCCTAAGAACTCAGAATATTTACCACTCTGTACCCAAATTTAAAAACCTGTATATTGAGATGCTTCGACAACAAAATAACAATAATAATTTTAAAAATATTTTCAACAACAAAAGACAAACAACCTAATTTTAAAAATAGGCAAAGCACTTGGACAGATGCTTCTCCAAAGAGGATGCACAATGGCCAATAAGCATATGAAAAGGTGGGAGCATCATTCGTCATTGCGGAAATGCAAATAAAAACTGGAGTTACCACTTCATACCAAATAGGGTGACATGCACGTGTCATGAACCTTGACAATATCAGAATAATTATTTAACAAGACTCGGAGGGTGGGCAGGAGCCATGGAAGAAAGTGTAAATATACTGATTTTTAAATTTTTTCATAGCCATGATCAATACTTACAGTTCAAAAAGAAATCAATCAAGAAATAGCACAGTGTTAAAAGTTACAAAATCAGTAGAATTCAGAATGATACCATAACTACAAAATTCAGTAGGGGAAAGGAGATATGGAAGGCAATAAAGTACACTGAATTCCTCATCTTTCTTAGCAGGAGGAAACAGGTACTGTCTAAAGGACGTAAGTTAAAAGAATAGAATTATAAGAGACTTCTGGCCAAGATGGAAGCATAAGTAGATGCACTTTGCCTCCTCACACAACCAAAAGAAGGACAACAACAAATTTAAAAACAAGAAACAACCAGAACTGCCAGAATATCAAACTGTATGGAAGTCAGACAACCAAGTAGTTAAAGAAGAAACATTCAACCAGATGGGTAGGAGGGGCAGAGACGGGCAGCCAGGTGGAGAGGATCCATGGCAAGGCAGCAGCCAAAGGACCAGGTGGTCCCACATTTTGTGCAGATAAAATGGGAGGAATAACTAGGGAGCAACACAGACCGCACAACCCAGGGTTCCAATGTGGGGAAATAAAGCCTCAAAACCTCTGACTGAAAAAACCTGTGGGGGTTGAGGCAGTGGGAGAAACTCCCAGCCTCATGGGAGAGTTCATCGGAGAGACCAACAGGGTCCTAGAACGTACACAAACACACCTACCTGGGAATCAGCTCCAGAAGGGCCCAATTTGATTGTGGGTAGCGGGGGAAGTGACTGAAAGCCAGCAGAGCAGAGCAAGAGGCACTGTTCCCTCTCAGACCCCTCCGCCACGTACAGCATCAAACGTGCAACGTGGGTTGCCCCGCCCTGGTGAATACCTAAGGCTCCTCCCCTTACAACATAACAGGCATGCCGAGAGAAAAAACATCACCCAAATGAAAGAACAGATCAAAGCTCCAGAAAAAATACACCTAAGCGACGAAAAGATAGCTAACCTACCAGATGCAGAGTTCAAAACACTGGTAATCAGGATGCTCACAGAAATGGATGAGTATGGTCGCAAAATGGAGGAAAAAGTGAAGGCTATGCAAAGTGAAATAAAGGAAAATGTACAGGGAACCAACAGTGATGAGAAGGAAACTGGGGCTCAAATCAACTATTTGGAACAGAATGAAGAAATAAGCATTCAACCAGAACAGAATGAAGAAACAATTCAAAAAAATGAGGAGAGGCTTAGGAACCTCTGGGACAACTTTAAACATTCCAATATCTGATCCATAGGGGTGCAAGAAGGAGAAGAGGAAGAGCAAGAAATGGACAACTTATTTGAAAAAATAATGAAGGAGAAATTCCCCAATCTCGCAAAGGAAATAGACTTCCAGAAAGTCCAGGAAGCTCAGAGAGTCCCAAAGAAGTTGGACCCAAGGAAGCACACACAAAGGCACATCATAATTAAGTTACCCAAGATTAAAGATGAGAGAATCTTTCTTAAAAGCAGCAAGAGAAAAGGAGACAGTTACCTACAAAGGAGTTCCCATAAGACTATCAGCTGATTTCTTGAAAGAAACCTTGCAAGGAAGAAGGGACTGGAAAGAAGTATTCCAAGTCATTCCTACATTCAAGATTACTCTACCCAGCAAAGCTATCATTTAGAATGGACAGGCAGATAAAGTGCTTCCCAGATAAGGTCAAATTAAAGAGCTCATCATCACCAAGCCCTAATTGTATGAAATGATAAAGGGACTTATCTAAGAAGAAGAAGATCAAAAATACAAACTGTACAATGACAACAAACTCATAACTATCAACAACCAAACCTAAAAAAAAAAAGTAAGCAAACAACTAGAACAGGAACAGATTCACAGAAATGGAGGTCACATGGAGGGTTATTAGTGGGGAGGAGGAGGGAGAAGAATGGGATACAGGGAATAAGTAGCATAAATGGTAGGCACAAAATAGGGCGAGGTTAAGAATAGTATACAAAATGGGGAAGCCAAAGAACTTATATGTACGACCCATGGACATGAAATCAGGTTGGGGAATGCTAGTGGGAGGGTGGGTACAGGGCAGAGAGGAATAAAGGGGAGAAAAAATGGGACAACTGTAATAGCATAATCAATAATATATGTTTAAAAATAAAAAACAGAATTAAATATTTATAACTTCAATTGTTGGTAGACCTCTGTTTTTTTCTGAGGACAGATTCCCTCTTTCCTTGGGGACGACCCACTGTGTGGTGGTTCAAGTGGGGCTTGCCTGTCCCTTTGACAACGGACATATGACACAGCCTGACCAATCAGAACCTTCCCCGGAATTTTTTGACCAGCACTCTTGGGGAAGATGCTGACTTTCAGCCAGGGCTGTCGGGTTGGGAGAATGCGGATCCGGGCTTTTCTGTGTCCCTCCTCTTGTAGCTTGGCATGTGACCAGGTATAGGCTGCAGTAAAACAGAGCTGACGGCAGAGTCCCTCACGTGGCTGCAGCCTGTGTCACTCTTCTGATTTGTTAGTTTGGTGGATTGCCCTTTTGCTTTAAAATAAATAAAGTGAAATATGGAACATTGGAAGATCTTTCTTTAAGTGAACTTTAAGGCTAATAATAAAGAACGTTTTCAGGTGCCCTGGGCAGCCGTTTGGCCCCGGTGCTGTGCTGACGGCAGGTGCTAACCCAGGCCGTCCTCCAGGAGGCAGTGGGGTCCCCAGAACTGAAAAGGAGCTAGAACAGCACGTGTGAGGACCCGAGAGTTTTCAGGATGGAGTCGCAGAGGTTACTCGGTGGCCAGGACACCGCCCAGCGGGTAACGGTCATGGCAAGAACTTGGCATTTGGACGGCCGAAGTCTAAACCCTGCCATCAGGAGCTGGGCAACTTGGACATGATTCCCAGCCATGCTGACCTTAGCTTCCTTGTCCCCCAAGGAAGCTAGTAAAAATGTCTATCCCATGGGGTTGTTGAGATGGCAAAACAGTGAATGAAAGGTACTGTATAAACCATTCCAAGCTTTGATTTTTTTAATATATAATCTTTATTACGTTTTTCCATTACCATTTAGTCCCTTTACACCCCCTTCCCCCCACAGCAATCCCCACCCTGTTGTCCACGGCCATGTTTTCCTTTTTGCTCAATCCCTGCTCCCCCTCACCTCCCCTGCCCCAACCCCACCAGTTGTCATCTGTTCTCCATCTATGACAAGCTTTATTTTTGATGATGATTCGTTAAGTCCCTGAGTTGGTCTGATAAACTGATTCGAGGTTCTCTGACCACAAATGGCACCCCTGATTCCACCCAACAACCCCATCAATTCGGTGAGGGTGAGAGAGTATGAGTGAGTTCCTGCAGCCTCTTCCAACTCCCTCGGCCACCAGAGGTCACTCAACTGGAATTGTCCTCATTTTCTCCTGCTCTCCTGCCTCTTCCTGCAAGGTGCCTCACCCTCATGACCAGCCCTTCTTTTTACTCTACTTGGCTTTTATAAATGCCACCCTCATGAAGGCGCAGAGGAGGCCTTTCAGGTAGTAAAATAGGACTTGGGTGTTCGGTGCCTCTGGAGACCCGAGGACGGCTCTACACTAAGTATCACGTACCATGGGGTGTTGGGTTCCTTCTATGAACTCTTACATGTTCTTTTCCTTACTCTGAAAGTAATGTTATTCCTTATAATTTTTTACTGTAAGTATCATAAGTAATATTGCTTATTGCAGGAAATACAGAAAAAGACAAAGAAGGAAATAAAAGTCACCCACAAGGCCACAATGAAGATTTAAACCCTGTTAACATTTTGGTGGACTTTCTTCCATCTGTTTTACTAACACCCTAGAAATCCTATCAGAGGTTGTGTTAGGGGGTCGGTGACTCGGGATGTGAAAGGACTCACAAAGAGAAGACAGTGCAGAGAGTAAAGGCTTATTTTTACTTTCCAAAGGGAGGGAGTGGGCTCGGTGTGGAGATGCGCACCAGCCCTGACTGAGGGGTGGGGGCTGGGGGCTTTTATGGGGTGATGCAGCGGTCCTAGAGCAGGAGGTTTCAGTGGGGCTGCAGCTTGTTTCGATGTCATCTTCGGGTGCAGGGCTGGTGGTCACTGGGGTCTGGTGTGTCCTGTTCCGTGGGTTCGGAGCCTCTGCACCTTCAGGGCGCTTCCAGTAATGTCCTAGTCCTGAGGGTAAAGGCTCGTAAAACAATTAGGGTCCGTCATGCTTTATGGGGTCCAGCCAGCTCCGGGGAAGAGAGCCTGAGAAAGTGGCTTTTGTCCTATTATATTGTACGTTGCTTTTTCCATTCAATATTATATTGTTAGCATATCCCCATTTCATTAAAAATTCTGTTTAAAAATGTTTTTACCAGCATGACACTCCAGGACACCAAAATCTATTTAGTCAAGTTCCCGTTATTGAATGTTTTAGAAACATCTAGTTTTACTACTAATCTCTCAGCCTAAACCTCTTTTATCTGCTCAGTGAGAGACTTTAACCATGTGTATGCATTGTCCTAACTGACGGGTTGGCCTCGGTTCCCCGGAACACATCCAGGACACCAGGTGGCCGGACCTGAGAGGCGCCACTGCCACCCACACACAGGACAGTCCCCTTCCCCAAAGGCAGCCTGTTTTGCAGGCCTCCTGCCTGTCCTTTCCTCTGACCCCCACTCAGGGCTATGACGGTGTCCCCTGCCTCACCTCCCCCCACACACACTGAGTTTGTATCTCTGAGAGCAGAGGCAGGGGTCTCAGCTGTGCCCTTCCAGGAGGTCTGAGCTCCTTATGCAAATAAGTCTCTCCCCTTCGGCCCCCCTCGCACCAGAAAGTAAATGTGTAGTTTTCTAAACCACAAAAGTAAATGGCTGTCTTACACCCACCTCTGTGTTTCCTGACTCTGCGTCGGCATCACTGGGGTCCCCCCATCACCCCCTGCGAGGGGAGGGGGCACAGAGGTTAGAGGCCTGAGACATCCGGGAGCCAGCACCCACCCTTCAGGCCAGGACATGGGGCTCACGTGGAGACTGGTCGGCATTGCTGCACATTCATGCCATTTCTCACCAGCTGGTGCCCCGTCCAGCTCCCACCGGGCATGGCCACTGTGTCCCATTATTCCAGAGTCCAGGCTAGGAAAGATGAGGCCTGCGGTATAGCTGCAGCCCTGCCACCAACATGCTGTGTGTCCTTGGGAAATGACCTCCCCCTCTCTGGGCTGTGGGGAAGGCAGGGGCCAGAGGAGGTGACCAGATGGTCTTCAAAGGCCCTCCTGAGTCAAGTGATGGGGCTGGAGCCCCACAGACAGCACTCTACCTGCAGAGCACAGCTCCCCAGGGCCACACAGAGGCCGAGCGGGGCCACCAGCTTCCTCTTCCTCAGACTTTCCCTCAAGGGCTCTGTGGATGAGCTTTAGCAAGCTCCTGAGCAAAGGGGTAGGCCTGAGGCCAAAAGGTGGGGGAGAGAAAGGAATCTCCCCTTCCTGAGAGGAACACGGGGCTCCATGAGGCTGCCTGCTGGTGGCTGTGTGAGGTCATGGAGGAGAAACTGTCTCAGAAAGTTGTATCCTTGGCAAAAGGCCAGGGGCCTGCTTGGAGGGGCTCCTGCTGTCCAGCCGTGGACAGGGTGAGCGCCTGGGCAAGTAATGAGCAACCCACTGCAACCCACTGAGCAAAGTAAAAAGTCGTGTCGTCTGCACAGGCATAAGTAAGAGAAAGTGACATAAGTAAGTGTAAGTTTGACGAGGAATGGGATATTTGCAGCTTCGAAGCACCTCCCCCACAAGATAATTACAAAGACTAATTACAAAGGTAAAACCAGTAACATTACAGCTAATGTCACTGTAAGTGACTTACAACGACAGCAACTTACGGACACCATGATCGAGTGATCACCATAACGTCAGCAGCAATGAAACCTCATCTGCCGAGTTGCAGTGAGAAAATGCAGCGTCCCACTGGGGTGTTCCCTCTAAAACGCACAGCCTGGATCTGACCATTAGGAAACGTCAGACAAGCCCAAACCGAGGGACAGTCCAGAAAACAACTTCAAATGTCAAGGTCACAAAAGTGGAGGTGAGCGAGAAACTGTTCCAGGCTGAAGGAAATTAAAGAGGCATTTCTGTAACTACGCGCACCACATAGGGCACCGGCCCTGGATCCTTTCGCTACCAAGGACACTATTGGGACGTTCAGGGAAACTCGGGTGGGGTCTGAGGTTTGACGGTAGCATGTGTCAGGGTGGATTTCCCAAGTGTGATGGTGGCAGCCTTAGCGTGGTCCCCAGTGCCCCTCACCTCCTGTATTCACCTGATTGTAAGTAATCCCCTCCCCTTGAGTGAGAATACGGTAGAAGAAATGGGATGTCACTTCCGAGGTTAGGTTCTAAAAAGACTGTGGCCCCTTTTTCTTTCAGTCTCTGTCCCTCCTTCTTCTCGCTCCACACTGCATATTATGAGCAGCCCCATGAAGAGGATCCCCTGTCCTGGTGAGAATCTGAGGCCCCCAGCCCAACAGCCCGTGGGGACTTGAAGAACCAGCACCACCCGAGCGAGCTTAGAAGTGGATCCTTCAGACCCAGTCCTGTCTGGAGGTGAGTGTGGCCCTTGCCACAGCTGAACCAGCTCTCAAAGAGTCAAAAGTATCCAGAATGCTGAGCCAGAACCATCCAGCTAAGCTGCGCCTGTGAGACAATAAATACCTGGTGTTTTAAGCTGCTGACCCCAGGGGTCGTTTGTTACGCGGCCGCAGATAGCTGACGCAGTCCTGCTGGGGTTATGTAGGAGAGTGTCCGTGTTTGTAGGCAATAAACACTGATGTATCTGGGGGGGGGGGGGGCGGGCATCAGATAGGGGGTTATTCTCAAATGGCTTAGGGATAAAGAGTTCTTTGTACTGTATCTGCGAGTTTTCTGTAACTTTAAGAATGTTTCAAACTTACATTTATTTTCTTTAAAAGTAATGTGCCCAGTGGACATGAGGGGAGTTCCAGGTCAGTACCCAGGGTACAAGGAAGCATACTGGGGGGACTTGAGATATTGTGGTGTCTCTCGAGACCAAGCCACCCCTGCCTTTGACCCTGAGTGACTTCCTGTTGTCCTCAGGATGAAGTCACTCTCCTGGGCCCGGTAGTCACCCTCCACCCTGCGTGTTGCTCTGCTCTCAGTGACTTCCAGACCACGCACTTTCTAGCAGATCCCAGACCACGCTGTCCCCCCTCTGTGCTTCTGTCTTCTGCCTGGCAGGCCCCCCCCTTCTTTCCTGGGAAGCCCCAGTAACCCCCTAAGACCAGGAGTCACCTGCTCCACATCCCCCAGCTCCTTCTCCCTCCCCGTGGACAGCACAGCACACAGCACGTTACAGGGAGGGTCTGCCTCCTCCCTCTGACCATGAGCCCAGCGAGGCCAGAGGCTCCACCCGATTCCCTGCGGACACTCAGCACCCAACCCCAGGCGGGGCCCCAGTGCACAGCGGGTGCTCAGTTCCGAGGGCCCGAGTGCCTGACTGGGGATGATTGTGGGAGCCCCACAGCCACACTCATGGGTCCCCAGAAGTGGTCTCCTCCCTGCGGTGACCCTCAGCCCCCAGTGGCGCCTTAGGAAGGCCCCCAGGGAATTTCAGGCTCCATCAAAGGAGCAATTTGCGTGTCAGGCCCGTTAATGAGTCCCTGAACAGAGGGATTAATTACTGTGTGTCGAAATTAGACTTCTCCCTTCCTTCGAGATGCATCTCCTTTTTATTCTTAATTAATTTTTAAAATTACGACGTCAGTGTGAAGTCCAATTTATTTCACTTTTGGCATCATTTCTCTGATAAGCAATCTCACCCAATGCCGGGTGCCCCCTCGGGGCCAGTTTGTCACACGGACTGTCACTTCAAGGGGCTATGGCCCACTGGAGTGGGCACCAGGGGCCTCAGATGAGCCGCTGAGAACTGAGCCCACCCCTCCAACACACTGCTGAGGGCCCATCCAGGCCTCACCGGCTGCCCTCCCATGAGCTTATCCCTCCCTGTGTCCCAGGGTCAGCAGAGGGGCCGCCCTGGGCAGCGGCCTTGGGAACGCACAGCCACACAGTGCTTCATGCACATGGTCACTGTGCCTACGATATCCCTGCTGGGGCAGAACCTGTCACCCCGTTTTACTAATGAGGAGACTGACGCTCCTGGAGGAGAAATGGCCGGGACAGGTTGGAAGAGAGGATCCCATGCCCGTGCCTGTCCACTTCCCCTCCCTCTCTACCCACCCCCCACCCCTGGGTGCCTTACCATTACCTTCCTCTGTCCTAAGCTCCAAAGGTCCTTCTTTTGCCTCTGTAACTTGTTTCCTAAGCCCATTTCTTCTAAGGCTCACTTCTTCTACCTCTGTGACTTTCTAAATAAACTTTGTCTTACAGTTTGAATCTTAGCTCTGAATTCTTTCCAGCCAGAACTCAAGCACAGAGGTTGCAGAACCAAGGTCCAGTCTGACACCCCCGGTCTCACGCCTGGTGCCACTGCCGCTGTCACCAGAACTACAGAAATAATTAAAACTGGGGAACAACAATGGTGACCAGGGAATAACTGGGCAGAGTAATTCAGGGGACTTCTCTGAGGCAGTGCCCTGAGCAGGGACTTGGGACATGCATCCCCTTCGGGCTGGCTGCGTGGGGAGCCTGAGGACAGGCATGGGGGTAGTGTTAGTGTGGGGGGTGGGGGGGAGCTGCAAACACAAAATGCCAGTTCTGGAGACTGCAAGTCCAAACTCAAGGTGCCCTCGGGGCCGTGCTCCGTGTGGGACTCTGGGTCAAATTGGTCCTTGCCCCTTCTAGCTCCTAGTGGCTAGCATCCTCCGCATTCCTCAGCTTGCAGCTGCCACACTCCACTTCTCTGTTGTCACACGGCCATCTCCCTACCTGTTACTGGGTCTTCACTTGCTGTTCTCCCGCCATGCCTCTTCCTCTTTATAAGGACACCAGTTAGAGTGGGCTAAGGGCCCGCCCTATTCCAGAATGACCTCATCTCAACTAGTTATGTCTGCAGTGACCCTATGTCTGCTAAGGTCCCATTCTGAGATGCTAGTTATCAGGGCTTCAACGTGTCTTTTTTGCGGGGGACACAGTCCAACCCAAACCGGAGGTCTCACCTCCCAGAGACACACTGGATGACCTTGGGTGGCCCCCCAAAGACGCCCCTTCAGTTTCTTCTCTGGGCCTCCGCCTGACCTCCTGTAAAACGGAGGGGCTGGTGTGCCGCTGTGGGCGGCTGCGGGTGCTTCTCAGGGTCCTTTTGGAGAGACCGCTAGCTTCTCACTGCACTCTCTGCTCTCCAGCACAGCAGCGTGAGGACAGGAGCGCAGACGATTCCAAACTGTATCTTCACCATGAAACAAATATTTTGAAAAGCCTTTTGATGTCACTTGAATGGAGTGAGGAAAACACTGTTCAACCCCCCGCATTTTTAATTTCATCCCCTTTGCTATTTTTTCCTCTCCTTTAAAGCTTGTGTTTGCTTTCATGTTACACGTTATTTATTTGGTTGCTTGTCAATTAGTGTCTATTCTCCAAGAGACAAGCACATTAGCAGCTGCGGAGATGGGAATTAAAATTTGCAGCCCAGTGGGTGTTACCGAAGGCTTGCCTACCCGACTGAGAAAACAGCGCCTCTTTGTCATTTCAAAAGATGACCTTCCTCTCCTTTCTTCCTGTTCCTGGCTCCCGATTTAATTCCAACGGCCTCTTCCAGGGGTCTGAGGGGGAGCTTTGTCAAATGCACAAAGGAAGGCGCGGCAGCTGTTAGCAGCAGCCTTTGATGACTGTCAGTGTGAAGCAGGAGTCGCTGGATTTGAACAGCGTGCTTTAAATGGCCAGTCCGGGGCCCTAACCCAGCCCGTAGGACCAGACACACCTTCCTCCTAAAGTTCAGCAAACAGTTCACGAAGTGACAAGTGGTGGAAACAAAGGACCCCGCTCCAGTACCAGCTCCTCGATTTACTGGGTCTGTGTCCCTGAGCAAGTGCATCAGCCTCGCTGAGATCTACTTCCTGCTCTGCAAAATGGGAGAATTGAAACCATCTGTGCAGGCTGGTCGTGAAAACCGAGATCGTGGGTGTAGGGCTTTGCAAACTCAGCTTCAACACGACTCTCCCATGGGTCTGAGGTGTTCACCCGCAGGAGTTAACCACGTGGCCAGGAGGGCTTTGGAGGAATGGAGATCGAGGATGGGTGCCCCCAGGGCTGAGACCTGGCTGGGATCTGACCACTGTGCTCCCCAAGGCTGCAGGCAGAAGTTGGAGGGACCATGAGACCCCACCTAAGCAGGGGGTTGCAGAGCCCAATGACCAGGCGGATAACCGAGGAGCTGGAGGCCAGCATCTTCCTGTGCTCGGTCCCCAACATGCTGCTGCACAGATCCATCCCGGAGGAGCCAGGATGACTTCCGCTCCTTCACTGGAAGCTCAGCGAACACCTGCTTCCATCACAGGCCCCTCTGAACGGCCCTTTGCTCTGCCCTGCACTCCTGGGAGCGGGAGAGATTCCCTCGGCAGCTCCCATGGGGAGACACAAGCCCGAGGGAACAGACGCCTCAGTGTGATTCTGATTAGATCCCACAACACAGTGCCTGCCTGCGACTTACTGTCCTCTCACTGCAAGAATCCAGGGGCCAGAAGGCGGCCCTCCCAGGATCCCCCCTTCAGTGAGGGGCCAGGACAAGGAGCCGACCTAAGTCCTAGCTCCCGGCCCCCACACACCTGCTGCGTGACCTCGGGCCGTTCTTGCCTCTCTGAATCGGTTCTTAGAGCACAAAATACAAGGAGATGAAGTTACATTCACAGGACAGTTGCTGGGAGGTTTTGCAGTGAAAGAATTTACTTAAAACACTGTCAAAACAGGGATGTGGGCAGCAAAGATGGCTAAATGGTGACCAGGGAATAACTGGGCAGAGTAAAAAAGGGAACTTCTCTGAGGCAGGGCCCTGAGCAGGGACTTGGGACACGCGTCCCCCTTGGGGATGACAACGATGATGGCAATGACAGACTGAGGGAAAGACAGACTTCGTTATCTGACACACTGCAGGCAGGACACCAAGGGGCTCCCTCTATTCTCTCACATTCTCACTGGGGGGCCACGCCCTAGCCCTGTGGGGAAGCCAGAGGGAGGCTGCTAAGTCAGAGCACACTCTCCTCTGCTCCGGACCCTGCAGCATCTAACACCTCACCAAAGTCAAGGCCAGGCCCTATTGTCCTCTGGGCTCCTCTCCTGACACTCACCCCTCAGTCATGCACCCCCAGAACCCTTAGTAGGACAAAAGCCACTTTCTCAGGCCCTCTTTCCCAGAGCTGCCTGGACTCCATAAAGCATGCTGACCCTAATTGTTTTACGAGCCTTTACCCTCAGGACTAGAACATTACTGGAAGCGCCCTGAAGGTGCAGAGGCTCCAGGACTTACGACACAGGACACACCAGACCCCAGTGACCACCAGCCCTGCACCCGAAGATGACACAGAAACAAGCTGCAGCCCCACTGAAACCTCCTGCTCTAGGACCGCTGCATCACCCCATAAAAGCCCCCAGCCCTCACCCCTCAGGGCTGGTGCAGTGCCTATCTCCACACCCAGCCCCCTCCCTCCCTTGGGAAAGTAAAAACAAGCCCTACTCTCTGTACTTTCTTCTCTTTGTGAATTCTTTTACGGCCCATGTCACTCACCACCCTAGCAAACCCGACCTTCTCGCTGCCCCTCCAGCACCCCGGCTCCCTCCTGTCTCCCATGCTGGGCCAGCAGCTGTCCCCCTGGCCTGGGACACCCTCGCCCTGGTATCTCCTTCCCCCGCTCCTTCCTCTTTCCTGCTCTGCTCATATCGCCCTCTCCCCAGGCCCTGTCTGCGGTTGAACCCTGCAGTGTGGACTTCCCCAGGCCCCTGCTCGGCTCTCCTTTCCTCCTTTCCTATCGGCTCTAGCACATTCACCCGCCCACAGAGGAAGTCGTTGGTTTCTTTATTATGTCCTCTCACTGCTGAAACCTAAGCGGGTCTTTGTTTTGTCCACTGATGTGTCCCAAGGGCCCAGAACAGTGCCAAGCACATAGTTGGAGCTCTAAGTATCCCGCAGATGAGGAGGCCTGAGCCCCAGAAGGCCAGCGAGGTGCAGGCAGAGGATCAGGGGGAAGCTGTTCTTGCCTCACTCCATGCATCAGGGGCCCCACGGGTACCTGTGGAAAGAGGGAATCCTGTGCCTCACCACAAACCCCCCACACCTCAGCCTCCAGGGTCGGGTCTCCCATCTGGATGAGGGACATGTCCCTGAGGTCCCAGGTCCAAGGCAGCCAGGGTCAAAAAGAGCCAATTCAGTATGACCACGGGTAAGAGTGTGCCAATCCCAGCTCCACCCCCAAACTTGGGGCATGATCTTGGACAAGCACTTTCCCATCTGGACAACAAAGGCTTTGGGCCACTGGTTTTCAAAGGGGGGAGGGTCCCTTAGAGCCCCAGTGTTCGGGGGAAGGGCCCCAGGTGGGGGTGGGAGGTAGTCAGTGGTGAGGACCCTGGGCAGCCCATCTCGGCCTCACACAGGCTGACCCCCCCTGTCTGCCTTGTGTATGTGCTTCCCCATGAGGTTCTTTTTGAAGAAAAGCTTCCAATTCCCAAAAACATTTGGGGACCACAGGCAAAACGATGGCTGGGACTCGGGAGACAGATAAAGTGTTGCCAGTGCCCGACCTTGGGCAGACACCTCGCCCCTCAAGGTCTCCCTTTCCCCATCTGTCTAAAGCGGGTTGGACCGAATGACACCATAATGCCCCCCAACTCAGAAGCTCAGGGACTCCAGGGGACACAGCATGAGGCAGCGTGGGAAGTGGGTAAAGACAGGGAGACGGTGTCTGCAGATGGACAATTGTCACCACACAATATAACACTCTAATGGCAGAACCTTTTACATGAGAATAGACATTATGGAGCACAGTTCCATCAAATGAATATAATAGACTTGTTTTATATTACAATGCACACTGTAATTACACATTTCAATAATTCTTTCAATGCATTACATAGAAGTGTTCTGATGTAATGGAGTCCATATATAACAACTCACCTAAGGGGAGGACGCTGCAGGTGGTGGCAGGTGACCGAGGGGCCTGCCAGCCGGCAGGGAGAACCATAATCTCCTCCTGCCCACGGTCACATGGCTTCTGACCCGGGGAAGGACGCTCTGGCCAGGACTCTCTCCACAGCTTCCACCTGTCCCTCCAACCCCCGCAGTCCCCCTACACACCGTCCCTACCTTCTCTGTGTCTCTTCCCTGCCTGCTGCCCTCCCATGGCTTCCCTGTCCCCAAAGAGGCCCACCTGTCTCATGCTGACACCTGAGGCCCAGCCAACCTCTGCAGCCCGTGTCCTCCCGGTCACTGTCCAGATTCTCAGGAACGGCCAGGTGGGTAGACCGCTCACAGGCTTTTACCAGGCTGTGAGGACCCACCCTCCCACCTCTCCAGCACAGAAATTCCCAGCCAACCGTCACCACTCACCAGGACACCCGCTGCAGGCTCCGCCCCCACCCACCTCCAAAGCCGGTTAGGAGCCTCTTTTCTGGGTGCCCTTGTTGCCGTAATTGACCACAGACATAACACAGTTAACTGTGTGATTGCCTCTCCCCACCAAGTATGGCAGTTCTGGGCGAAGGTGGGTGCTGGAAGATGCTGAATTCGGTCACTGATTATCTCTCAACCCTTCCTATGCTGAGTGCCCACGCTCCAACCCCCTTCCACCCCCCCAAGTCACACACATACTCATGCACACGGGCTCCAGCCACTGGCTTTCCCCACCAGGGGGCCTTGTAGCCTGGCCACCCTGTCTCTGACCCCCGGCCCTGCCATCACTCTGGAGAAGCCAGGGTGGCCCTGATCTCTATCTCCACTGGGTCTGCCACCACCAGCCCACCAGTGCCACCAATGAGCGGGGACCACATGTTGTTCTGTTTGGAAGAAAGTAGCATTAATGTAAATAGAGGATATTTTTGAAGCTGAAAACCTGTAATTAAGCTTTCGTGTGAATGCCTGTTAACAATGACGTGACTATGGTATTTGCGTGGGAAGGTGGTTGGTAACCATTGCGACTGTATTAACATCGTGTCCAAGTCGATAAGGGGTGAGCCGGGGGCGCCCCATGCTGCCCCCTGGGGCTAGGCTGGGGCAGAGGCTTCTCCAAGGACCGAGTCAAATCGACAGAGCTGGAAGGGTCCTGGGAAACCAGGACAGGGACCTACGAGGAGACAGCTAGAGGTAGCTCCAACGCCTGTCTCTTACTGAGGTTGGAGAGGCTGATGCCTAGAGAGTGGCAGAGACTGGCCGAGCCAGGGACAGGGCTGGGCTTTGGATGTGGTGGCGGGAAGCCCCCAGGAAGGCTGCCAGCAGGAGCAGACACTGGGGTGCAGACCGCGGCCAGCCTGCCCAGGCCTTCTCGGCACTCGGCATCCTGAACTGTGCTCGCCTGAAACGCTGGGATGGGGCCTGGGGGCTGCAGCCTGCTGATGGCTTGCCTGAATCCAGCTCCCCGGCCCACTGCCCTGGGATTTTGGGAAGTTTCCTCTGCAGCCCAGTCCTTCACCTGAAAAACTGCAGCGTCTCCCCCAGTGGGCTGTAACACGACTGCATGTGATGTCACAGGAGCTGCTGGCTCAGAAACTAGTCTTCCCCATTGACGTTACCACCGGGGTTCTCCCCGCCCCGTCTGAGTTCTCCCAGAAGGAGGTGAGAGAAGCTCTGGGGAGTTCGGAGAGGGAAGATACTTGCTGCTCGGAGGTGGGCACCAGGGCCGGCATGGTGAGCAAAGCACATCGGGCCGTGCCCTCACAGGCCTGCCGGCTAGTGATGGGAAAGGCCTGACCAATGAAATCACACTCGCACAATCCAAAGTCACAACAGCGGCCAAGTGCCGGCGAGGAGGACATCACGCTGCGCGCATGTAATACGGGCTTCTGACTGGAAGACATCTCTGAGGCGTAAGCAGGAACCAACCAGCAAGAGAAGCAAGAGATGCCAGGGAAGTAGATGGGAAGATGCAAGGCAGGGAAGCCTGGGCAAAGGCCCTGTGGCCAAAAAGGAAAGCCCCATGAGAGGGGGGTAGGTGGGGGAAAATAAGGAACAGCGGGGACTCGGCATACTACCTGCAGGTCACGCTAAGTGCGAGGGGAAGCAGTCGACATTTTAAACAAGGAGATAACACGATCAGCTTTGCATTTTATAGGTACGCTCTAGCGCTGGTTTGAGGACACTGGAGAGGGTAGGGGTGGATGTGGAGAGGCCAGCTGGGACGCCGGTATAGCAAGTGGTCCAGGTGAGAGACCTGGACTAAGGTGGTGATGAAGAAGCAATGGCCATGCTCATGGATGGGACAGGGGGAGGGAGGAGGTGGTGTCGGGGGTGACTCCAGTATAAGCTGCTGGCTGGGGGCAGAACCCCCACTGAGAGGAACGAACAAGCAAACCCCAGGGATCTGGCCAATGTCTGGGCCTCACAGCCGCCTTTTTCTTCCCACATCACAGCCTCGCAGCGGAAATGAGACTAGGTTCTATTAGAGCCCCGGAAAGCCGCAGCAAGGCCCTGGGTCTCTGGTCCCACTCCAGCCCCCCAGCTGCCCCCTGCACCTGCCGCCCAGCAGAGCGAGTTGGGAAGGCCCCATCTGCAGCAAGAGGTAAACACGTCTGGCCCTGAAGGCAGAGTCCCGGGCTTCTCGGGAGACTGGATGAGTAATTTTGATAATTGAATTTTTGAGTTAGACTTAAAATGTGGCCAAGATTGAAGAGGCAATTTGGCAGGGTCAGGAGCCCCCAGGCAGGTTTCTCTGCCTCCACAATGCTGAGAACTTATTAACAAGATCACTCTTTCTCCTGTCCGCAGCCCCATTTACAAGCGATTCTCAGGGCCGCCGTGCCCAGCAATTCAATTGTGGGTCTCCGGGCCCCTGCTCCGGCCACCCAGAGACGTTTTGTCCGAAAGGTACGGTGAGAAAACTTGGGAGGACTGCAGTTTGGGGAACAGACAGCCTTTCAGGGAGACAGAATAATCCAGAGGACAGGACAATTTACAGAGCAGGTCCTGACAGACTCATGTTCAAGTCCTGGCTCCAGCACTTACTAAGGTGACTCTCCATCCGTTTTCTCATTTGTAAAATGGACAGGACGGTGCAGATTAATTGAGACAGTGAACAGTGGGGCCACTGCTGAGCAGGTGGGCGGCAGGGCAGCCTGGAGGGGCGAGAGTTTTACCCTTTGGACTCAGACAGGGAACTGGGCAGGTGGGCCCCCCTGGGGGCCGGGCGAGGTGGAGGCCCTGCACCTCTCTGCCCCTCCTTCTCTCTGTATATTCCGCCCCTGCAGCTGCTCCTCTCAGGTGCAGCACCAGCTCTGTGGACACAGGTGGTGATTAATTTCACCAACCGGAAACTGACCCTTTTTCTGATTACTGCTTCAGAGCCCCCTGAATTCAGCTGCTGGTAAAATTAACTCACCAGGGACAATGGAGCCTTTTCCAAGGTCCAAATTGTCCTTATTTGCGGAGTTTGTTCTTGGCCTTAATCCAGCCCAAACAGGGCTGCTCCTCCACCTCCCAGCGGAGGGAGGGCCTTCACTAGTCCAAGGCTGGGAATATTTCACACAACACTAAACTGGGGGATAAAAATGTCCTTTGCCTTGGATTGCTATGTTCCTGAAAAGCTATGAGTGACTGAGGCAAGTGGCCGACTGGACGCCCAGAGTGACTCCTCCCCAGGCCCTGCTCTCAGGCAACCGTAGGGGCCTGGAATGTATCAGATCAAGTGTATCTGCCCTCACAGACCTTCGAGCCCACACCCTTGCCAATGACCAAGTTCGGCTCCCAGGGGCTGTGCACTGACCCTGTAACAGGCAATATGCTCACAACCGCCAGTGAAGGAGGCAGATCGCTCCCCTGTGGGTACATGTGAACCGGGGTCTGATGTCCAAGCCCTACCTGAGCTCTAACCACTGTCCTGTACGACCCACCCTATCTGCCGCCCAAAACACTTGCGTGTGTGCTCATCAACCATGAGAACATAAAATAGCGCTTTGAAAACTTCCTCAAGACCAGTCACTGGGAGACACGGAGTAAGAGTCATTCCTTTTCGGAAAGGGTTTGGCTACTTCCACTTTTGAGGCTCACACACCGATCAGGACTGGGCCGAAGGCTGGTTCCCATTTTATAGGTGTCTAGACGGATGACAGGAGCACGTGACTTGGGATTAGAAGCCAGGCCTCCTGCTCCCTCCACAGAACCACGTGGAGCCATCCAGGCCACAGATCAGAGCTCCCACTAAGGAATCCAGGTGTGACTTCCAGAGAAAGGAGCTGCCACGTGACTTTATGCCTGAACCTGAGTTTTCACACAGTGGAATGTATTAAGGTCCATCTGTGCAAACACTTCTCATGAGAGAGCTCAGGTGACAGGGACCCAAACAGACTGGGTCCTTCCTGCCACTTACCCCGCCCCTCACCTGATGGCAAACAGGCAGAAAGGGGGGTGGGGATGAGGCCGGCTCCCCGACTCCCAGCCTGGCTTTTGCTCCTCTGCTCCCTACGTCTCCAGCCAATGCAATCATGTCACCTCAAGTCACTGTCATGTTTAGGGAGCTGCAGGGGCACCAGCAGAGAGCACTTTGGGGTTTAGGACAGGAGGGATCAAGCCCCAGCAATGCCTCACAAAGGTAGGGGCCTTGGACAAGTCACTCAGCTGTGCTGTGAATACAGGCCTGGCCCAGACCGTCCGTCAGTGAGGTCATGGACTAAGGAAGTAGTGGACCAAGTTATGGAGCCATCATGTTGCTCAGCCACTACAGCAGGGGATGGCCTCAGGAGGCCCATCCAAAGCTGGCTAGAAGAGAGGGAGTGTCTTGGCCAAGGCTGGGAAGGGCACCTTTGTGAGCTGAAGACAGCTCAGTTTGCCAGGACTGCGAAGGGTGTGGACGTGAGATGAGGGAGCCGGGGTGCCACAGGGCAGACCTGGGCTGCTGCATTAGGAGCTCAAGTGAAGCCACTCTCATGTTCAGAGCAGGCACCATGCCACTGGTCAATGGCACCATGTGACTCCAGTGTGGGGGGCCCGACTCAAGAAACACGATGGAAGAGGAACGAGGAAGGAGCCCAGTGACAGCAAGAGGTAAAGGGACCAGAGACTAGGATCTCCAGGAGGTAGCAGCAGAGGGGACCAGGGATGAGCTGATGGGCAGGTGGCAATGGTCAGAGGGCAGAATGTCAGAGTGAGTAACTGCAGAGGGAGGGCAAACTGAAGGGTCAGCCAAATGGATGCTGAGGTCCCCAGAATGATGGCAGAAATGGGCCCACAGAGGGAGACTGAGTCAGGGTTCAAAATGCTGCACAGACGAGGCCCATGGGCCTGGCTATCGCAGGCACCCAGGGGGTGGGTGCAGGGCTGAGGCCAAAGAGCGCAGCAGGGCAAGCAGCATCAGGTCAAGGCGCGGCTGTTGGCGCCTCTCAGGGCCACCCAGCCAGTCCAGAGCCTCGTCTGCCAACAGGGCCGAGCTCCACCCTGTCAGTTCCTCGGAACATCAGGAAGCTCAGGGCAAAGATGCAGCACAATTAAACAGGAAGGTCAGGGACAGGGCTGCAGCACACGCAGCGGGCAGCGATGAGGACAGTGCAGCGGAAAGGTCACGGTCATCGTGAGGACACCACAATGCCAAGCCCCCCCTGCAGCCTCCCTGGTCTTTCCCCTGGTGGGAACAGCACCACCTTGGGGGGCCGCTCTAGGATGCCAGGTGCACATGCCAGGTGCAGACACCAGGTGTCTCAGCCATGCCATGTGGCGTCATTCCTCTCCACACCCCTGACTGGAATCAGCAGAGACCATGGGCCACATCGGAGGGCCGCCCCCAAGACCCCAGCCTGCCCCACTTGGCTGTTTGGGACCTGGGCTTTGAGGCCGCACACAAAGTAAATGCATCACCAAGCTGAAACAAATCACTCACGTGAATTTTCAACACAGGGCTGGCTGGGCAGGAAGGAAAACCGGGTGAACGTGAGGCCCAGAGGTGTGTGGTGGGGACGCCCCGCTCCATGGGGTGCCCAGAGGCAACAGGCCCAGCGCCCGGATGCCCGAGGCCTGTTCAACAGCTCGCTGCAGAGCGCCCGGGCCTTGATTGACAGCAGCCCTTAAACCGACTTTAGGACAGAAAACGTGAAGAAGAAAAACAGATTTCCTCTGAGCAGACAGCTCATTTCCCCCAGTAAGCAGGAACACGCTTGGAACAGAGGGAGCGGAGAACCACAGCTTTATTGTCTGAGAGCTCTCAGGAGCCTGGTCTGCTGGGGCTGGCTGCTCCTGGGTGGGCGCCCCCGGGCCTCAGCTAGGAAAAGAGGAGAACAAGGAGAATTTTAGGTCCACGGAGGGGTCTGAGGTAAGAGTTAAAGGTGGCATTTTATTCTGAAACTGCTATCAAAGGCACTGTTTGCTCAGTAACTATCTGTGGAACCAAGTGACAATGAGATCACACTGTACTCGTTTATTAAAAAATACGTATTAAATGCCTGCCACATGCCAGGCACTATTCACCGTGTTTCTCACCGGTAAAAACCGCACCCGCGCTTAGGAACCAGAACCACGGACACCACGGCGTGACTCAACGAGAGCTGCTGTGCAAGCGGCAGGACACTTCGAGCGCTGGGGGCCCCGGGCCCTGTTTCCCTCCTGCCCTGCACCCCCCATGCCCCACTCCAAACGGCTTCCAGTGAAAGACACTCAAAGGGGCTTTACCTCCAGGTTCCCTCTGGCCTTCCGAAGGATTTTGTGGGTTACGACCACTGAGGAAAGAACGGAGAAGGGGATGATTAGATACAGAGGCCCAGGAAGACAGCGCAAAGCCGGGTGCAGGGAGGAGGAGCCCCCTGGAACCCGAATGGTTCAGACAAGCCTGAAGCACTCAGGCCAGAGAGAGGTGTGGAGGGCACACCCCAGGACCAAATAATCCATCAGAGAGGGTGAACCAGAGGTGCCTCTTCAAGACACCATGCAAAGCCACAGCCTCCCAGCGACACCAGAGGCAGAGCAGAGGGTGCAATGCCATGTTTTAGACAAACCTGAGGCTATGAAGGCCAGCTGGATGCTCAGGTGTGCCCCGGGCTCACCTCTACGGGCCCAGGAGGGCAACAATGCAGAGCCGGGAGAGGCCTGCGCCTGGCTAGCATCTTGTATGCTTTGGTTGCTGGGAAGGGGGTGTGTCCCACTCCAAGCAAACCCGTGTGAAGGCCAAGCCAAGGGTCAAGGGCAGTACTGTGAAGTCGAACTTGATCCTAGTAGCACTTGGAGCAGGTTCCTAATGTCCTGGGAGGGCGAACTCTAGCATTTTTCCTCCTTAGCTGCCCTTGAGTTGGCAGAGGAGCCCAACACAGTTCCCAAGCAAGTCATGTTCTTCCAGGACAGGAGGGCGTTGCGGGGCTGACCGCCAAGGGGCCCTCAGACCTGGCACTCTGAGCTGTGCACGGGCAGACAGCTAGTGTATTGGGACCCACAGGAGGGACAGCCCACCTTTTGGGGCCGCAACTGTGGAGTCGGGTGCTTCTTCCCTCCGGCTTTCTCTTCACCAACGCAAATGCCAGCAGCAGGGATGCCGCCAAAGAACAGCTCCATGCCTGGTCAGGGGTCTGCTCTGAACAGGGCTTGGGGAGGGCCAGGGAATCGGGCTGCTCCCCGGAAAGGCGGCACAGGCTCCCGGAACGGGGCCACTGGCCAGTGGCACCCAAGGCTGAAACAGACTCCCCGTCAACTCATTTCAGCAGAGGCGCCACGCAGTGGCCTTGAGAAAATACTTATTCTTGCCTCACAGAAATGTCTGCCTGGCAATAACGAAGCTGGTTTGCATCTGTGACACCAGGGAAAGGACAGAGAGTGGCAACAAGAATTTCAGAGACACCGCTGCTTCTCTGCACCTCCCCCAATCCCACACTGCAGGCCAGTTCTACCCTGGGCCCAGGGGTATGTTTTGGGGTGTCCCAAATCCCTGGGAGCTATGTGCAAATCTGTGTGTGTGTGTGTGTGTGTGTGTGTGTGTGTGTGGACATATGCATCTTTCCGAAGATCACACTTCTCCTGAGAGCCTCCAACGACTGAGTATCATAGCCGTGAAGGTTAAAATCATGGAACATTGAAAGAACGCAACTCCCAGTGGAAGAGCAGAGGCTCACCTGGCCCGCTGGAAGGGCGCCCACATCTGAGGGGCTCCGCTTGCCTTCCCTGTGCATGGAAACCCCTGCTGCTGTGAGAAGCCCGAGGGACAGAGGGGTAAAGGGCGCGTCCCAAGTCCAGGCTTGCCCAGCACAGAGTGACTGGAACCCAGGTCTGTCCTGCCCAGTGCGGGCTCCTTCTGAGTTAGCAGAGTGCTGGCAAGGACGCCGCCACCCAGTGGTGTCCAGCTGGTGACAACTGTGACCTTGGTGACTACCCCAGCCCCGAGCAGCAGGTCCCGTCCCAGAGGCTGAAAGTGAAGCCAGTGATTCCAGGTCACACAGCCAGGGAGTGTCGAAGTCCTCGGGTCTCAGGGTGACAGTCTTTCCTTCCTTTCCCCTTCAGACTGGGAGGAGATGCAGTGTCCATCTTGTCCCTAGCAGAGAACAGGCCTAGGCCCGTGCTCCTCCTGTCAGCATGCAGGGAAGGGTCAGGAGGGGACACTATGCCAACTTTCACATAGTCACTCAGTGCCAGGAGCAGGCCTGTGAGGCCGGCAGGGTTTGAGCACCTCCCGAGGCCCTGATCCATTGGGATGAGCTGCAGAGCCTGGGCAGGAAAGCCGCAGCCCAGGTCTGCCACCAGCTGCATGACCCCGGGCACTCCTCTCCTGGCACTGAGCCGCACACCTGCTCTGTGACAGGCCTCAGAGACACAGAGATGGGTGACACCGTCTGAGCGTGGGAGATGCTGTGACACATCTGGGGTTTTTCACACTAGTCATGGTTTACCACCTCCACACGCGGGGTTCGGCCTGACCCACTGGGACAGAGGAGGCAGAGGACGATGTCTGTTGAGCTTCTACTCTGTCCCAGGAAGAGTACAGTGAAGTTAAGGCGTCACTCCCACCCGATGAGGAAACTTATAAAGCTGTGTTCAGAACCGAGGCCTGCCTGGTGGGTATGAGTCCTTCGGAATTACTGTCTCCAATCGGAGATGGCGAATCTGAAGTTCAGAGAGTTGAAGTCACTTATTCCGGTCACACAGGAGAGCAGAGATCTGAATTTGCTCACTGATGATTCCACACTCACCGACCTTTGCATCTGCACGGTAGCTCACCTGCCTGCACCTACCGCCCACTTCCGAAAGGGGCTCACCCGTGAGCGGGGCTCACTGGATGTGCCCTGACTTGTTCGGGGCTGCTGAGGGGGTGTCGACACAGCGAGTTCCAACTCCCTGGACTTGGGGGACGAGCAAAAGCACAACTTCCTGGCCCCTGCTGCTCCAGGAGGCGACCCAAACATGCCACAGCCACCTCACACATGACCACCACTGACACTGTGTCCCCTCAGTGCTCCTTTGCTTGCGGTGACATGAACCCCTGGGCTAGAACCTCAGAGACACCCACCACTCTGCTGGGCTGCTGCCTAGATTAATCTCTCTGAAAGCTCCTCTCTCCTCTCCACAGCGCTGTGTCGGCCCCATCAGGCCGCTCCCCTGGGGGACTGCCACTGCCCCCGAAGAGGTCTCCCCACCTCCCAGCCCCTCCATGCTGAGCCACGGGACCTTCTCACACACAGTGGACCATGTCAATCCCTGCTGCTCCTCCCTGAGTCCGGCCCACAGCCCTTTGTGCTCTGGCTGCTTATCCCTCTCCCTCCATCGCTCATAGCAGAAGCCTTGGGGTGCCCTAACTGTGTCCCTCAACACTCAGCTCTTGCCCGTGAGGCTCCCTGCCAGGGTCCTGGTCCCGCCCCTAACTCCTACTCACTCCTCAATACCCAGTTGAAGCACGTCTCCGCTGCCTGGGATGCAGATTCACCATCCCGCAGCTCATTCTCGTGCCACCCCCATTAAGTCAAAGCTCCCCCTGGCAAAACTGCCGCACTCACCTCTGTCCCAGCACCTGGCACGGGAGCACAGAGCAGGACCCAGTGCCTGCTAGTGACTAAGCATCTCTCTTTGCAGTTCCAACTCTGCCAGTCTCACAGTCTGTTTTCAGAAGGCTCCTAACGGAGCTACGGAGAACTCCTACTTGACATACTCTATGTTCTGCACTTCTCGAAAATGCCCCAGAAACGCTGGACTTTGATAAGAGGGTGCAGAAGACAGCGAGGAAAGGAAAGCGCCACGGTCAGCACTTCTGCTAAGACAGGGAGATGGCAGGCTGACAGCCCGAGGCTGGGCCGAGGCTGTGCTGCCAGGGGGCTCCGGAAGAAACTCAGCAGCTGCCTCTAAACACACAGGGCTAACGAGAGCTGAGGGTCCACAGTGGGGACACACAGCTGCTCCCAACAATCTCTGAAGCTGCCAGATCAGGGCTGGGGTGGACCTCACAGAGTTATTTCAAGACTCTCCCTCCTTGAGTCTTGTATCTGTCTGAAAAGTGTTTCTCAAACCTGCCCCCCCTCTGGATGCCCACTGTCTGACCAACGAAACAGCTGCTCCTCACCAGCCTTTCCTGTACACAGATGTAACAGGCTGATGCTCTGCTCGGAGAACTAGACACCCGAGCCTGCCGCCTTGGACCTTCTGTGATGCAGCCCTGTCCCCCAGGCCCCTCCTGCCTCCAGCGGCCACTTACAGCTCTTAGTCCAACAACATGAAGTGTTGATGGTTTTGTGCACGTAAATCCTTATTTCCTTGCTCTCCGCCTTTGTCTGCACTGTTCTGTTCCCACCTGACCAATGCCCACTCCTCCTAGGACACAGTGACACCTGCCCCACTCCCACCTTAGTGCTTGCTCCCTAAGAGCCTGCCCGTGTTCCCATGCACATGCCACACTGGCCCCCAATGAGGTGACAGTCCCTGCACAGTGGCCCCTCCACTGAAGTCTGGTAAGTGAATTCATTTGTCTGTGTGGGTCCGCAAGGATGAGGTATGAAAGGAAACCCACAAATAGGAGGCGTGACGACGAATGGTCCGGGTTCCCAAGAGGGTGGTCCAGGGCTGGCGTTTTAGTCCCCAGAGGTAGGAAGTGGTCAGCCATGGCGGCCACCCCTGACTGCTCACTTACACTGATCAAAGATGACTTTTTCCTGGTGCTTGCTCAGCTGCAAAAGCTTCACGGTGTTCTGCAACTTCTTTTCCTGTTCAAATAATTTTGTATGCAGTTTGGTGATCTCTGCCTTCATTTCTCCAATCTAAAGAAAAGAGGAATTAGAAAACTGAACAGAGAATAAAAAACCATCCTACCACATAGGCAGAATTATTAAAAAACCATATGAAGATGCTCACCCTGACTAACAGAAGATATCTGAGTAAAAACTAGGAGCTATTTTCTGCCAGTCCGATTGGCAAAAACAGGCAAAATCCAGCGACGGTGAGAGTGTGGAGAAGCTCTCTCAGGACTGCTGGTGGCCCAGGGGGAACAAGTGGCCCGGTGAGGGTTACCAAATGGTAAAATGCGCTTAGCCCTCTGACCCAGAGATTCTGCCTGTGGCATTTACCGCCAAGGAACACTACAAGCACGAGAACATGCCTGTGCTGGAGGATGTTCACCTCGGCAGTGCTCACCGCAGGAAAAAATAAACTACCTGCTTTGTTTCAATAAGCATGGAGCTAAATAGATCACGGTACTCACACACAGTGGAATAATTCTGCAGCTATTAAAAATGATATTGTAGAGCTCTATTTACTGACATTGAGAGATGATAATAACTAGTGACAAAGAGCCCAGAACAGCTACTGTATATGAGGCATTCTGGTTTCATGAAATTGAACACGTATCTCTGTATCCACAGATGGGTGTATCAAGATGTCTACAAAAAACTGGTGACAGAGAAATGTCATCAAAATATTGATAGTGATTATCCCCAAGAAATGTGATTCATAATGTTTTGTTTTCATTTTTAAAAATTTATCAGAATTGATTGACTTTTTAAACAAAAGCTACAATGCTGATTTTTTTAAATTGTTAAATCTTAAGAAGAGATAGAAAAGTATTATTAGGAGAGTGTGATCCATTAGGGGAGCCGATTTTGACCGTTTGGAGGCAAGGAGAGCACAGAGCGGCCGCAAAACCAGAGACCCCAGTCCTCTGAGGTGAAGTGTGCACACCAAGGAGGCCTCTTACCAGTCTCCTCCGAACTCGTCCAAGGGCTCAAGGACACTCCCTGCTCCTAAACTAGCCACCCACAAGGTGCCCTGCAGGGACGGCCCTCCGCCACGTGGAAACACCCCCGCTCCCGAGAGGGGAGCTGCTCACAGTCAGTTACGGCAGGTCCTGGAGTAAAGAACGTCACTTCGTTCTAACGCTGATGAGGTGCCGTGGGCACTTACCTCCTGTTAGTATCAATTAATCTACAGTAAAAATGGTTTCGTTCTAGGTCATTTCGCTGAAAAGTCACATAGTCGATGTTAAGTGAGGACTTACTGTATGTGATTTCATTGAGTATTAAGTAGACCTGTGAAATGTGGATGAAGAGAGAACTGGTTGTATGAAAACTAACATAAGCCTCAGGAAAGCCGTGATAAAGGCAAGTCACTAAAAAACACATTACTGGCAAATTAGGTGTGGGTGAGTCAACTACAAAAGTTGTGGGAAGAACATGGTCTGGAGGAATTCTACATTCAAATTGCTTTTCATGTGTCTAAGTTTTTTCTTCATCTTAAAGAAACAGAAATTGGAAGTGACAGACATACATTATGGATGTAATTTATGAGAGAAAATGCAGACCTCCACACAGCAGACTCGTATTCAAAGAAAAGGCTCTGGCCCTACATCAAAAGAATGGCAAATGAATGTACATTTAACTGTTTTAAATTAAACTAAAATGTTTAAGGTATGTATCAATTTTTTACTCCCTGCTTTAACCTACTTTTAGGATTAAACAATTGTGTCAGCTACAAGGGCTTCAACTGTTCTCCCAAAATACCCTAATGTAAACATCAGGTGTTCTCTGACTTTCTTCGTCCTGCTAAGAGCCCCTGCGATTTGTGTTCTGGCCATGGCTTTAAGGGCCGCACATGCTAGGACAGTCAGTCCCTCCATACACAGAGCCCGAGTCCCTTCCAATCTGCAAAGCAGGGATGCTCCCGACCCATCGCTCCACCACAGCAGAGTGAGACTCACACAAGGTGATGCCTGAAGGCAGGGAGGGGGATCATGTGGCCCTGCCCAGTCAACCTCTATTCTGCCTTGCCACCCTCTCATCCTCTCTCTAAAGTCAGCTCAGGCATCACCTACTCCAGGAAGCTTTCTTTGAGACTCTCCCCCAGGAGTCTAGGTTGGCTTCTGCTCCTTTGGGTGCCCTCTGTGCGTGATGCTTCCCCTGCACTGCCCATCTCACGCTGGGTGGTAACTGGTCCTTCAGTCGTTTGCTTGCCCTCCTAGACCACATGCTGCCTGAGGGCAGAAAACTCAGTTCTTCCTTCTGACCACCAGCGCCTGGCACAGAATAGGAGCTGTGAGACCGGCTGCCAATGGGGAGCGGGGGGTTAGCTGTCACCTGCACTCTGAAAACACACTGTGCACATTCTATCCAGCACTCAAACAAGGAATTTAGATTATTATGCGTCTGCTATCCCTCTGAACTGAAGTCTTCACTTTCACAGGACGACTACGCCGTGGTGGAAACAGCAGGGTTCGACAGCCCCGTTAGTCACTTGCAGCTGCCGTGATGATGCGGCAAGGGAGCTTCAGTCCGGGCTTCCAGAAAACAGGAACGATCAAGATGGAACTCTCGGGAGGCTACTGTCAGGGAGAAAGTGAGATGCCGAGTGTAGAGCAGAGAGCCGCACTCCCGGGAGGAGCTGGACAGAGCCCGCCTTCCTCAAGGCCTCGGAGCTGAGCCCTGAGCCGAAAAACGCAGGCCGCCCAAGAGGTCTCAGCTTCCCCGCGAGCGTCCACCCGACTCTGGAGCCGGGGTGTTTTCTGTAGTTGTTGCGTTTGTTTTCTTTTTCGAATGAAGATACTCGAACATTTACCAAAGTAGAAAGAACGGGACAACGGACCACCAAGGTACCCAGGAATTATCAAATCGTGGCCAAAGCTGTTCCATCAACATCCTCACTCTAAAATTACTTCCAAAATTGATCCTAGAAGCCAATCATATTTCATCCATAAAACATTTCAGTATATAGCTCTAGAAAAAACGATTCTTTTGAAAAACCACACACAGTATAATCACCACAACTCGATCACAATGACCACCTCCTATCACCAAATACAGGACACGTTTCCCTGACTGCATCATAATTTTATTTTTTTTAGCAACTGGTTTGATTCTAATTAAATTGGTGTGCAAATAAACACCACGTTTTGCATCTGATCGAAGTGTCTCTTAAATTTCTTTTGAGCCAGTGGCTCCCTGAGTCGCCGGTGGGACTTGCGAAAAGAGAATGCGGGGCCACTCCCAGACTCTTTGATTCCGTGGGTCTGGGATGAGGTCCCAAAATCTGCCTTTGCAGCCAGTTTCCAGAAGTGCTGATGCTGCTGGTCGAGGAGCCACAGTTTGAGAACCACTGCAAACCTGCGAGTCTGCCTCCCCTCTTCCCCTTTTCCCAGGATAAAAATAGTTCGCAGCTCATATTGTACATTTCCTGCCCCACACCTCGAATCAAGCCGTTTCTCCACGGGCTCCTAGTACCTTTTAGTGGGAAAAGATATGTAGAAACCATAAGTTGGCACTAGAGGTGCTCACTGTTCTGGTTTGAACACTTTTAAAAAGCCTTTTAAGTAGAGAGAACTTGTAAATTTTTTTTAATAGTAACTACATCATGAGTTGATACTGATATTTCCAATTCAAATTAAGGATTGCATGAATTTTACTTCTTTGATTTTTGATTTACTTTATCTCTTCTCTGACAGCAAAAAAATTCAACATACTTATTTGTTTTATCTTATAATAGAAATATAGTAGTTTTATAACAGCAATACCAGTATTATTACTAGCAATTTAATCACTGAAAACAGCTAAAAATGTTCTTGCAGCTCTGTCTGCCCTCGGAGTGTCTCCACGAGGGATAGTACACCGCCGAGTTACTGTTAGGGAGTGTCTCCTCTGCGTGGTGATGCCTCCGGTACTACACACACTACGGTTTGTTCACTGCATCTTGCTATGAATCTTTAGGAATAGCTTTTTTTCTCATTTGATTTATTTTTATTTATAATTATGTAAAGCACTTACATGATTTCAAAGTCAAATTTACAAAACAAGGGCCACTCACAGAAAGCTACCTTCTACCCTGCCCTTCTGCCCTCCTCCTTCCCACCCTTACAGGTAGCCTGCATTTTTTATCAGTTATCCTTCCCTTTAAAACATGTATAAATGAACACGTGAATACATGTGTAACCCCCCGCAACTTTCTTGGACAAACTGCAGTGTACGGTCACACTTCCCAGAGCAGGCCATGGGACTGCAGGGGGCAGTGTATGAAATGTGAAAGGCAAATCAATGAATGACAGAGAAAACACTAGGAGTAAAAAGCCACTGGGGTTGCTGGTGAAAACTTGGAAATCTGATTCACACACATTTCACACCAAGGAAAAGGCACTGCGTGGAACACAGGCAGGGACAGAACAGTGGCCAGAGGCGATCTGACAACACACAGGGGTCTGTTTGCACCAGCAACCGTATCAGAGCGTCTCGAAGGTCCTTTCTGTGGCTCTAACATTCTAAGATGCTAAAGTGAGCATCATCGGCTTCCCAAGAAAGCCTCGGAAAGACGGGATGAATCATCGCAAGCACCAACCAGTCCCCGGACCAATTCGCTAGTGGGGGAGGTTCGTGTGAGTATGATCTGCACTTACACGCGCACACAGACACACTCGGAGTAAGAACTGCACTCCGTCTATTTAACAGACATCACTGTGTACTGAGGACAAAAACACTGCATTGCGGGTAAATTGTTTAGTTCAGACACATTGTGCTTTAAAAATCATGGGGACAAAGGTTTGACTATGGAAGGAAATTATTCATTGATTCATTTAAAAACATAAACAAATTAGACTTGGCCCCTCACTGAAAGTAGAGGAAGGCAGACATTAAACAAACAAATATGTAATTATAATTTGTGCTAGGAGCGTGCTGAACAAAAGCTATGACTGAGTGAACAGGGAGCCCTTTCTGACTTTGAAGAAACATGCAAGCTGAGATTTGAAAGGCCAGGAGCCAGCCAGCTGGGAGGCAGGCGGGGGACAGGTAGTAGAACATCTGTGTCATCTAAACCTGAGACGGAAAAGAGCTCAGTGGGTCAGAAGGAAAGGCCAATGCGGGCTGGATGCCAACGGGCCACCTTCCCTCTGACATTCCCTCTCCCATGCCAGGCCCCACCAGCAAAGCGTGGTTTTCCTGTGCCAGGATTGGTGGCATACGTCCCAAGCTGAGTACACCCAAACTTGCTCCGCAGGATCCCAGAGGGAATCTGCGGACAGAACAGGCCCCTTAGACCCTTCCACAGAGAGAGCTGCTTCCCTGCTCCGGCTCCCCCACGGCTGACAGACCTGAGCTATCACAGGGTGGAGGGGGGGGCGGTAATCAGCTGAGTGCTGACAGGAAACGCACATTCCCTGCTGCCTTCCTGCCGGCGGGCTGCAAGAATTTGAAGGTTAGAGGAATGAAGGGGGAAACATCTGTCAGGCCACCCAGCAAAGAGGCCCAACGCCTCCTTAACCTGCGCGCTCTTGCTTCCAGGGCAGTTCACCACCAGAGGGGGCGCTCACCTGTCACGATGCACGGTCCCCGCAGACAAAAACCACTCGGCACTGCCTGACTCCTGACTGGTGCCATGAGACAGGGGACAAGGATGGGTGCGCGAGCGACTGTTCTCAACTCAGTCACATTCACCTTACTAGGAAGTCGAGCTTTTAGGGAAGTTTCAATGGTTTTATAACAAATGATTTTCACCGATTTTTAAAAAGCAGTGTCTAAGTAGTTAAAACAGACTTGAAGGAGGCCCACTAAATACCATGCTGAAAGTGAACAAAAGGCATCAGACGTCCGAGAAAAGCATCTGAACTGAAAGAGACTTTGAGTAGAAGGGAACGAGCTGGCTGGTAGGGACAAGCTGGGACCCAAAACCCATAAAACCAAGGTTTATCCTTTGGGTTGAGACACTTGCGCTTTCACGCCAGCTCTGTAACCTCCAGCTCTCAGTGTCCTCATGTGTGGAATGAAAATGGGATGTCCCTCAACACAGACGTCCTGAAAGTGGGGGTGGGGCAGGGTGAGGGCAGCAGGGGCGCTGGGGTTGAGGGGGAGCACACAGGGACCAGCCAGCACGGTGCCTGGCACGTGGCTCTTAACAAACACGGCACCTTCCCTGTCTCCACCCCTCCACCCCAGCACAGTCCCCATACTGAGCACCCACCCCACTGGAGACTGAGACACAAGCCCTAGTGGCTTCCTTGAGCACCACCCACCTGTTCACAGTGAAGTGTGCACTGGCCACTGGTGGGGAGTGAGACCCTCCAGAGAAGCGTCAGCAACCTCGCAGCCTCTTCCAGGACCAGCTTGGCTCTGCTCACGCCGGAGACAAACCTGCTTGGGGGCGCCAGGTGTAGACCCTGCGTGGGGGGACGAGAAGGTTGTTACGTGCAGTCTTGAAAAAGACCATGGACAAGCCAGCTTTAACGGGCGGCATAAATCTCCAGACCACAGGGCTCATGTTCCACACGCTGAGCAAGAGCCTGGGGCCACACAACACCAATTTATTGTTCGTAAAGACGGGTGAATTACAGATTATGAGAGAATTTCGGTGGTGATTTTAGCCCAGTCAATAACCATGATTAATAACCACCTGCATTAACTGTGTTTATGATGCCAAGAAGAGGAAGCATGGGGGGACCACTCTCACCACCTCTCGGGTTGGCAAGCACGCCAACAGCAAGTGAGGCAACATGGACGCCCCGATCTCCGCCGCCCCCGACGGCTCTGCTGGCAGGAGCCAGCTCACACTGGGGATGCCAAGGGCAGGAGAAAGCAAGGAACAGGTACCAGAGAGGGGGAAACCCAAAACACATTTTTAAAAGATAAAGGAGCATTGTCTTCAAAATAAAGTAAATACAAAATAAAACAATACACCCCTTCTGACTATCAAATTGGCAAAAACACCATTTATAACTACAAATGCACAGTGAAGACAAAGGTGCAGTGACATCACAATACTTCTGGAAAGTGATGTCGCAAGAGTCACCACAGGAGCCCTGGAGAGTCCACCACCTTCGAGTGTCTAATTCCACACTTGGGAACTCGTCTCTGACAAACTAACCAAAGACACGACCAGCGATGGGTTTACAAGGACCATCACAGCTGAAATATCCAACAGCCAGGTGAAACAGTAAATAAGTCCACATTAGCTTACTTTTCAGCCATAAAAGTCAAGTTCTAGAAACATAGTGAGGGAGACAGGTGGACTATATTAAATGTTAATACAATGTGAACTGAAAGTCAACATACGGAATTCACATATGTTGGAATCAGTTTAGCTTTATGAATGAGCTGAAAGTATATTATCAAAATTTTAAGTGTTAAGTGTGGTATTTTGATAGATTTTGTTTTCATGATTCTCTGGTTTCCAATTTTTGTACAATAAAGATTATAATCACAGAAGAACAATAATCTTACTAGTATTTATTGATTCATCCAACAAATATTTACCACATGTCTATGCCAAGCCAGGCCCTAAGCTAGGCAGTGGACATAGAATCTTGAGCAAAACAGACGCTACCCCTGCTCCCCTAGAGCTTATTATCCAGTGAAGTACAGAATGCAAAACTGACCTTTGCAATGTAACAGTAAAACAAAAAAGGCAGAATAGGTATCAGGAAGCAGGGGGCTCAAGTAGCCTCAGGAAGGACCCAAGAAGAGGGACCAGTAGAATTTGGGCCCAGTCTGGGGGAAAAAAGGAAATCTCAAGCACCTGGGACATGAGTCCTCAGAAAAAAGGTAACTTTAACTGAGAAAGATTTTGGTAGGATGAAGCAGGAAGAAGGGGTAGCTAAAAGGCACTGAGGGGTATCAGAGGGCATCGGGGGCCGGGCTAGAGGTGGGCTGTGGCTGGCAAGCAGGACACAGCAGGCAGCCCAGGCCGAAGGCGGCAGGGCACCCTGGGGGACCTGGGGATGACGGTGGAAGGGAGGCAGCAGGCCTGCGAATGAGAAGTCCCTGGTGCCCAAACTGCTCCTGGGGCCACGTGGAATCTCTGCCCAGGGGAGTGAGGGGACAAACAGCGTTCTTCAGGAAGCTGAGTCGTGACAGAGAGAGGGCCTTGAAGGGCAGAGAACTGAGTTCCAATCTCGTGGCTCCAAGTCACTGCACCCCAGCTCTGTGTGGCAGGAATGACATCGCCCACTCCCAGGGTTGTTCTGGGGCGGGAAAAAACTCCACCTGAAAAGCTGCTCTGCAAGGAGAGATGGCAGCGCCAGCAATCTTGAGGGGGTGGGGTCATCTCACACCAGCAGGCTCAGCAGAGCTGCTGAGAAGCTGCTGTGTGGCTGCTGCCCGCTGTATGAGGTGCACAACTCGCTATCTCACTCACAGCAGCTCGAGCCTGTGCAGAGGCCTGGGTGGGTGACGGCTAGGTGACTAGGCAGGGGACCGATAAACACAATGAAGGACGGAAGGGCAGAAGGATGGATGGAAGACTGGACAGAAAGAGGGAGACGTAGGGCAGATCCCAGGGAAGTGATGGCAGGCAGATCCCAGGGAAGCGACGGCAGGGATGCAGGGTATCAGCCTCGACAAGTGTCCCTCCCACAGGAAAGAGCACCAGTCCCCCAGACTGGACCGACTTCTCAGCTCAAGTGGGCAACACTTCCAGAATCCCCGTTTTAGGGCCTGACCGAGGACACTCACGCCCCTTGTCCCCGAGCACCCTCAGCCGACGCATCCATCCCTGCCCCCAGTGAGCCCTGTCTCCCTCCAGCTGTGTGTGTCAGGTTACCTTTGTTCCCAGCTCTTGACTCGAGGGGCTGGGAGCCTCTTGGATCTGAATGTCCATCTCAGCAAGGAGCTTCTGGCCCTGGCCAATATGCTGACACAGGGCATCGTAGTCCTCCATCAGGCCCAGGACGTGGCAGCCACTCTTGCTGGCCCACAGTTGGTGGCCAGGGACCAGCCGAGACATGCACAGGGCGCTGGTGGTGGAGCTGCCACTGTCACAGGAGAGGGAGTCCACGTCATTTCTAGAGAGTGGGGGAGTCTCCGAAGCTACAGAATGAGAGGGAAGATGTCAGATCTATTGGGGGCAGCACTCCGTTCCAAGAGCTGCGTTCAACCACGCTGAAGCCAGCCAGGAGGGCTGAGAGCGGCTCTTGGTCTGTACATCACCCCACGCTGGGCTTCTGCACCTTGTGGGAGACGCTCAGTTCAATTCAACCAACACTTATCAGGTCAGGCACCCACTCTGCAGGAGACCCCGATTCACACAGATGAATCAAGCGAGTGCCTGCACTCCAAGAGCCCATGGTCTGCTCAGAGTACAGACACCATGTGGGAGGTGGAACAGCACAACTGTGAAGAGCCGGGGCTCAGAGTTAAAAATAAATCAAGTCTCTGTGTGGGAAGGGAGGTCAGGGAAGAAGCAACAGTTGAGGTGGGTTGAACGTGTAGCAAAAATTTATGCTAAACAGAGGTAAAAAGCCTGTTGCTTTTCCCTTTGGATCCAAGTATGTCTGGATAAGTAATTCTGACTGGGGAGGCCAGTGAAGTCTGCACTCACGGTGAGCGTGGAGGGAGCAGCAGGACGCTCACTGGCAGAGAGCGGACACGGGTGCTCTGGCAGGGAGGGAGGGGAGGGAACACATCTGCAGGGTGGTGACCCATCTGGACAAGATCACGAGGGCACAGGGACAAGGCTGGACAGGTAGCACTGAGGCTGGCTGCTGGAGGGCCTTGAAAGCCACTGGAAGGTGTCACACTTTACTCAACAGAGACCCGATGACGTCACTGAGGTTGGTAATACCCAGGAACAAACTAGCTGGCTTGGAGTAGGAGATCACCAGCTGGAGATGCTGAGAACTTGAAACCCCAAACCCTGCCAAACACCCGGCTAAGCCGAGACCAGGGACCTCCTTCTCTGCCACCTAAAAAGCCCCGCTGGTGACCCCCAGCCTGCTGTTGTCAGCCCAGACTCCTGCTCTGTACCTGATCTCAGGGCCACCGCCTGGGTGGAGTCGAACAGATCACCCGAATTGTCAATGGCCACGGGACATCTGTCACCATCTACAAAATGCAAAACAAGAGAAGGAAAACGAACTGTCAAAAGTTTTAGTTTCACAGAGAGACCTGAAGAGTAGGGTCAAGTACCCAACACACGAACATTCCTTCACACCCGTGCTGGCACCTCTCCTGCCAGGCCCAGTGCAGGCCACGGGGTAAGAGTGAGCCGGCCCAGTCCCTCCCGGGGAGGACCCTCCTGTCCAGACAGGTAAACAGGCGGTTTTCCTCCGGGGTGGTCAGGGCTAAGCGAGGGAGGCCCGGGGCTGTGGGAGCTCAGGGGAGGAGTGCTAGCCCCGGGCAGGGTAGCAGGGGAAGCGAAATGCAGGCAGAGGAACAGCACATACAAAGACACTGAGCAGTGAGCTGTCACGACACCCCCAGGGGGCATGAAGCTGCTCAACAGCTGAGCCCAGGGAGCCAGGCCAGGACTGTGAGGACTGTGGGGAACCACTTAGGGTGGTAGGGGCAGGGCAGTGTCCGGCTGAGATCTGAGCTCTGGACTGCCGGAGTGAGTCTGCAGGCTGCTGTAGGAACCCAAGCAAGAGAGAAAACAGGATTTGGGAGTAGGATTTGGGAGGTGATGCATTTGAAACAACATAAGGAGGCGAAATCAGTGAGATGCTGTCTGTACAAGATGACCCGTGACTTCTGATTCAGAAACCACTTTCACTTAGGAGTGTAGTAAGTAGTTTGGTGAGCAGGATGGCAGTGTAATTCTGATTTCCTGGAAGACGAGACCAAGGCAGAGAGAGAGAGAGAGAGAGAGAGAGAGAGAGGTGGCCTGCCTAGCACCACCCAGAGTGCGCTGGCAGAGAGAGAACCGTCCAGGCCTCAGGATGCCCCACCCAGCTCCTCCTGCCCAGGCACCTCCGGAGGGTGCACTGTGACTCCTGAAAGGTATCACTTTCTGCCCAAAACAGCAGTCTTCCCAGCAGAACTTTCCAAAGGGGGCACACAAATCCAGTCCCAAAAGGTCTTCTGCAAAGGGAACGAGGCTGCTGCCTAGACACGGCTCTGTCACTCGCAGAAAGCAGAGAGTGTTTCACTGAGGCAGCCACGTGATTCCTGACAACCTCGGGGTGCCCCCTGTGAGGCCCACGCAGGGCTGACCCCGCTCCAGTCTCAGCAGCAGCCACAGGCTGTTCGGTGGCCTCCTCGCTCCAGCCACCCAACTCCCCTTCCTGGGCACCCCAGGCATGGGACTATCTCCTGCTGCAGTCTGCCCGAGCCCGCCCCCAGGGTCTGCGGGGCCCCTCTCAAAGGCCTAAGAAGGGAGACATCTGCGTGTGAAATGGTAATGCGCACCGCTGATGTACATCCCAGGCAGGAGGCGGCACTGTGGCCCCTTCGGGCCCCTTGAGACTCTCCTAGTAGAATTTTATCCTAAGAATTCTGTTTACCAGCCAAAAGCATATTTACACCAATGTCTAATAAAGCTCCAAATCAGAGACCAGTCTAATAATCACCAGGGTCATGGTTTGGTGGCCGACAATAGTCTGCAAACAATAATCAGAAAGCCCACGGGAAGGGAGGGGAAAACGTGTGATGAGAGATTGGGCAAAAACAAAAAAAGGACACAGAATGGCACAAAACCCACTCTGAACAATGTAAACTCATGCCCACACCTGGGAAATGTAGACTAGAATGGAGGAAAGTGTGCCAAGTAAGAAATTGTGTTTTCGTAGATCATGAAGGATTTTTCCCACTTTGTTTCATGTGGTCACATCATCTTTTTGGTTAAAAACTTAAAATCCTTATAAGGAGAAACCAATGAGCCAACCACCACAAGCTCTAAAGCAGGCTGACTGGATCCTCTTTAAGAGATGTTCATTTTTTAAACTAAAGGCAACAGACATAATCTCCAGCCCAAGTAAAGACAGGCCAAACCCTCACAACACGTGTTTATAAAACACGTTGGCATTCTCTGTCCCACTGGAGAGGCTGGTGAACCCCGGGCACCCAAGGGTCTGGGAGGGCAGGTGGGGCTTCGGGGACAGCTTGGGACTCAGAGCTCAAAAACGATTTCTAGCTCCAGCTCTGTCACCGACTCATTGTGCCACTTTGGGCGGCTCTCTGGGTCTTAGTTCCTCCACCCAGAGCAAAGAGGACGGCCTGCCCGACTGCTGTGAGCCTGGCCCTCTGCTGGGCAGATGGCAGAGGACTGAGCCCAGTCTTGTCCCCTTTTGCCACCCTAAACAGCCTCTGCAGGGCTAGACAATAAACCCACAAGCACGTGCAAAACAGAACCAGTTTCCCGACTACCAGGATGCTTTTCAGATTCAGAAAAACACTGACGGCCAGGACAAGAGGTTTAAATTCTTTCAAAGGCAGGAAGAGGGACTGGATTTTCGGCAGTGGAGGGATGTGGGCAGGACTGAATGGATGGGAGGAAGCAAGACCGGAGGCAATGAGGGCAGCTGGAAGCCCAAACTCCACTCTCCTGAGAACCAGGAGGCCCCAGACAGAGATTACACCATTTTGCCAAAGGTGACAGCTAATTAGCGGTCAGGGTACAGTATGTCTGCTGTCAATGGAAAGACACCTCTGTGAGCAAGGGCCCCACGTGCAGGAGCTCACGCGTCCCACACAGACGCACAGGGCTGCCTCCTCTAACAGTAAGGAGAGCTGGGGGCAGTACCGTGCTGGGCTGGCTGAGGGGGTTCGGGCATGGGCAGGGTCTGGAGAGCCAAAGCGAGAGCTGCGTCTGGGGCCTTCCTCTCGCCATTCGCCAGCTGCTCCTCAAGCCTGCCCTGCAGCGTGCTGTTGGTTTTGATGCTTCTTTCCAGCTGTGTCCGCAGAGCCCGGATCTCTGTCAGCAAGTCACGCAGGTCGCCGAGAGGGTCCTGCCCCTTCCAGGCTTCTCCTGACACCTCTGCTCTGGACTCTGCAAACACGTGCAAAGGGAAGCCTTGACATCTCCTTCCACCAAAGGGTCAGCCATCGAAGGAGCTCGACAGAGTTTTAAACCCGCCACCACCATCACCCACCCTTCCCTTCCTAAGAACTAGGTACAATTTAAAATAACAACTTGACTTTAAAAACAAAAATATTGGCAGGCTTAATTGCTGCTATTCCACAGGCTAAATAAGAGCTGGAAATTAATTTTCACTTCTGGCCATAAAAGCCCAGCAAATTGCACACCAAACCCCGAAATTATGTCTGGTAGTAATAAAATCTATTTGGGTGGAATTATAGAATGAAAGGGGCTGATTTTAAGAGCCAGAGTGTATTAAAAAGGCACAACAGCAAGAATAAGAAAAGCAACTTGAAGAGAAAATAAAAGCTGGGAGGTGACCTTTTTCTTGATAAACTTTCAATAGGGAGAAACCATCTGGAAAATTAGTTTAAGAAAAAACCCACCACACCTCAAAACTGATTCTAAAACATCTGAGTTTACAGTTGAGTCTCTCTGAGGGTATAGAGAAGACCGGGGCCAACACCCGCCTCTGCAGCGATGCCCAGTGTGGAGTGGGAGCTCCACAAACATATGCTGATTGAATGGGCAAAAAGAAACACATACGGACAAGAAAATTATAATACAAGTCCTATCTTGAGTGCCTGCTATGTGCTAGGTGCTATGCAAGGATGCATTTAATAAATTACCTCATTTAATTTTCATAACAATCTACAGAACAGGTATCAGTAGGCATGTTTTCTAGAGGGAGAAGCAGGCCCAGAGGGGTGAGATCACCTGCCGAAAGCCACAGAGCCAGGCACCAAGCCAGTGGAAACCCAGACCTCAGCTGGCCTGCCTCCTGAGCCTTCCATGTTCCCTGCAGCTCCTTTGGAAGAAGCTTGCTGCAAAATATACCTACTGTGCCCAGGAGGTACGTGTGGGGTTAGATGACAGCATTTCAGGAAGGAGCGCTGGACCCTGTTTGGGTGAGCGGACAGCCCCAGACACAGAGAGGCTGAGAGAGGCCTCGGCCCAGAGCGCCCCGCACCTCTGGGAATCCTGTGCTCCTCGTCCAGCTTCTCATACACCTTCAGCTCCACTCGCAGGGACTGGAGCACCTTGTCGTTCTGTGAGAGCAGCTGCTGCCTCCACTTCACCTCCTCCTGCACCCTGCAAAGGGCCCGGCACCCGGGGGAGGAGAAGTTAATTCCAACTTTTGGAGGGACTCAGTCATACCCCACGGGCTAGCCAATTCCACCCTCAAGCTAGAAGAGTGTGGACAAGGTGACAAGTGTGGTTATGAATTCCAGTCACAGCCACCACTTCCCAAGTGCCCCTCTGAGCCCAGCCATTTACACACATCATCTCCTGAAATCTTCAGAGACACCTGAAAAGGGACATGCTAACCCTCAACTCAGAGAGGAGGCAGTGAAGCTCCAAGGCTACGTCTTCCCCAGGGTGCACCGCCCCACTGAGGAGCCAGGACTGTGTGATAGCAAAGTCACTGATGTTGCTGAATCACTGCACCACCCCGGGAGACCGAGCATGATGTCCGTCACTCTAAAAGAGCCGGCCGCTCTAGAGTGCCGACAGGAAGACGGAAGACATGGGGGACAAGACAGTGTCTAAGGGGAAACTGCAAAGAGCAGTTGGTACAGCCCCTTTAAAACTGAAGTCAGATTCGTGCCCTCCTCAACTCAGAATCTTCCCCAACCTCACTGGGTCACTCAGAGCAAAAACCAAAGTCTTTGCCATGTGACAAGGTCCTGTGTGATCCTGCACCCGGCCACCTCTCTGCCCTCGCCCCCACCTCAGCCTCTTCCCTGACTGCACCGGTCTCTCTGCTCTGGCCTGCGGAGGCCAAGGACACACGCCTCAGGGCCTGCACCCTTTGCTCTGACAACGACCTTCCTTCCTCGAGAAACCACAGAGCTCAAGCCCGCACTTCTCGAAGGGCATCTCTGCAGAGGCCTCCCCTGCCCCGCCCTGGAAAAACACCCACAGCCTGCCCCCAGGCCCCACCCTCCTTCCTCCAGTGATCTCTCTCCCCAGGAGTTTTATCCCTGCCTGATGTTCTACATGTTGGGGCGCTTGTCATCTCACTGCCAGCCCTATGCACTGGGGGGCGGACGTGCCCTGTTCCATGGCCACAGCTCAGCGCGAGGACCCCGGCAGAGCCCCCAGGACACAGGTGCGCCAGGCAGCTACCTGCTCAGCTCACTGCGGCCGTCACAGAGCTCCTGCAGCAGCTGCTGGCTGTGCCTCTGCTGCTGGCCCACCTCCTGCTGCAGCCTTTCGTTCTCCGCCTTCACACAGGCGAACTGGAGCTGGAGGTGCTCGAGGTCCGCAGCCTTCCTGGAGAGGGACTCTCGTAATTTTTCGTTCTCCTTCTGTTTATCTGAAAACACAAAACGCACCACTGAGAAGAGACACCATTTGTTTTTTCCAACCTTATTACGCAAATACAGCACTTCAGCTCGAGCTCTCCAAGAATACAAAAGAGAATGAGATTTAATCTGGCATTTATGATTCTGGCATTCCAATTATCTTACACATTTTGGGCAGATAAATCTGTCAACATCAAGGCTACAGATTAAACGTCACTGGGATGAAATGGCCCTGTTTAATTTTCTATTAAATAATGGGCTGTGCAAACCTAGTTACTTTGCTTTCACAGAGCAAATAGTGGGGAGAAATTACATACAGAGGCAAGAAACAGGCGGCAGATTCTGGCACTGGGTGTTGGAAAAGTCCGCAGCCTCCCTGCCGCCAGGCCAGCGGGGCCGGGAAGATGGCAGCCTGGGGCCCATCCACTCCCAGGCCCTGAGGGCAGCACCTCCCCTGAGGAATGAGGTTCGCCCCCAGGCAGAGTGCCGTGTTCCAGCGCTCTCCCACTTACTGCCTCTGCAGCCTTGAGTGTGTTTCCTCAGTTCTCTGTGCCTCAGTTTCCTCATCTGTGCCAGTGTGAGGATTAGCCAGGCAACTATAGGCACGGGGCTTCACAGGCACACTGAAGGCTATAAGCTCCCCACAGTGCGGGCTGCTGGCAGAGCTGGTAACAGCTAACTGCAGGCATCACACGAAGATCTTCACGTGTGCCATTTTATTTACCCTTCATCACAAACCTCCAAGGTAGGTACTAGTCTTCTCCCCACTTTCCAGACAGGAGAGTAAGGAGCGAAGAGGCTAAGAGTCTCCCCGAGATCACACAGCCAACAAGTGGCAGGGCCAGGGCTCACACCCGGGTTTCCCGACTCCTCTCAACCTTGACACAGTGACTTCCGAGCGAGTTTTCTCCGCCCCCCGACTCCAGCCCACTCAGCTTCACAGAACTCCTGACTGGTCTACACTCGCCCGCTCTCTAACCCCCAGACCTCTGCCTGCTCTCTTCTACTGAAAAGGTCCTGGCTCTTCTAAATCTTAGGCACCTTGGTTAATCCGTACTTACCCTTCCAGACCCCACTTCTGAAGCCCAGCCTTCCCTGAGTCGGGATGCCGTCTCTGGAGTCCTCCAGCTCCCTGAGACGGCCTCTACTGTAAAGGCTGGTCCTCAGGTTGGCCTGCTGTGGGCAGCCCGGCTGGGTCTCCCATCAGACCAGCTCTGTTCAGACTTCTGTTCAGAAGCTACCCAGGCCCTGACATAGAACTGGAGCTGGGGGTGTTTGCTGGATGAATGAATGACCTGCAGAAGCCCAAATTTCATCTCTCAAACCAAAACCTCTAGGGAGAGCGGCCCAAGCTCCAGCTCCACCACCTTCTAGCCCCGTGACCACTGTGCAGTCGATGCCTTAGGCCTGTTTCTGACCAGTAAAGCAGGACTAATACTGGTCATCCTGCGAACACTGTAAGTACTGAGAGGTACAGTAAGTGAAAGCTCCTGGGGGGCTAAGCTCCAAACAGAAGGAATTAAGAAAAGGGGTCTTTATGAGAAACACTGGAAAAACGTTCCTGACGGTAGGAAATCTGACTGAGATGTGACTGTAAACATTGCCGGGGCCTCCTCTCCCCCACTGCGAAGACGAGAGAGGGGCGGCTTGTATGGAGGGGTGGGTGGCGAGCAAAGAAAGTAACGTGCACTGAGGTGGAGGGCTTTACAGGGTCTGATTGTCACAGCAGCCCAATGAGGTACGGCAGTCCTATTTACAGCTAAGAATGCTGAGGTCCAGGGGGTCACGTGACCCACCCAAAGTCACAGGGCCAAGGGCGTGAACCCCGGTCAGTCGGACTCCAGCGCCTGCCTTCTTCCCAGCCCTCCAAAGGCTGCGGCCCCCCCGCTGTAAGTGCCTCCTCCCGTGCTCACCTCTGGATCCTCTGGCAAGCACTGCATTGAGGGCCTGGTTCTGCTTCCTCAGGAAACGAATTTCTGACGTCAGGGAATTATGCAGCTCTGACCCACAAACAAAAGTGTTTGAAGAACCTATAAAAACACACACAGTGATGCATGCAGAATCTCCAGGTCAGTATAGAAGTTTCTAGATAATAGCTTTAAATAATGAGGAAACACCACACACCCTGAAAATCACTCCGGTGAACTACACATGGTGTTACCAGAGTCCAGAGGAAGTAAGAGTGAGCTGGAGAGAGGAGAGGAGACGGGGCTTCCCCGCATCTTACCTGTCCTGAGGGTGAACACAGGAGGAGACTGGGGCTGGGGTGGGGTGAGCAACAGTCTTCACCTCCACAAACCTCTCGCCAGAGGTCCAAACCCATACACCCGGCAGCCTGCGGGACCTCGCCCTGTCCACAGAGCTGAAGCGGAACTCCTCACCTTTCCTCCCTCGTCCTTCCAAACCTGCTCTCTCTCCATCTCCTAGCCTGCTGCCTGCTGATGGTAACGCCACTCTCCTTAACCCCAGCTAGAAACCTGGGGGCCACACCCCCTCCACTGCCCAGTCACACAACAACAACTGCCGAGTCTTGCCCCCAAATTCCTGGATGCTGGTCCCCTTTGCTGCCCCGATAGTTCAGGCCTTATCACCTTGCCCCCTGACCACCCTGCCAATGAGCTCGTCATCCTAAACACAGTCCGTTCCTGTTACTCTCTGCTCAGAACCATGTGATGGCCCAGCGCCATGAGAAGCAAACGAAACCACCAGACACCAGGGCAAACCTCAGAGCACCATTGCTCAGCTCCAACCTCCTGCCAAATGCCGGCAAACGGGGCCACTTCTGGGTCCCAACTGTACTGTGTGGTCACACATCTCCCTAACTTTGGGGAATGAGGTATTCCCTTCGCCCAGAAAGCCTGCCCCCTTCTTCCCCTGTCAAAAATCACACTTGTCTTTCCACTTGTAGCTTAAACTCACTGCCTCCAAGTGAACACTAACGATCAGGGCCTGAGGCTTGGCAGACTGGGTCTGAGGTCACTTACCAACTCCAAGCAGTTTCCTCATCTGCAAATACCTCCCCCGGCTGTGGTCTATCTCTTTAAACCCTATCCCTTCCTCTGGCCGGACACCTCCCTTGACACTTCATCCCAACACTCCCTGTCCTCTGAGCCTTCTACGTCTGCTCGCAGGTAAAGTTTCTGTCCACAGCTACCCCCTGCAGAGTACAGCTGGAGTACAGGTGCCTTCTCCCTGTAGGGGGACGTGCTTTCCCCTGGGTTCCCACAGGGGCTGACTCTACTACACCACAGAGCCGAATGCCGGCCTCCTCCCCCTCAGCTTCCAGTGCAGCTAGACCAGGCCACGTGCTGCTTCCCGGTGAGACTGGCTGGGAAGCCTGTTGGGGGCTTCTGGGAGATTTCCCACCCAGAGAAAAGAGGACAGGGAGAAGCCACACCCCCTTCCCTCCCATGCTCTGGACACTGTCCCGAGAAGCTATGACACTTATGGCTACTGCAGTCTTCACAGGCATTAACCCTGCCTTGGACTGCCTGCCTCTGGATTTGCTTTGTGAGAAAGCGTAAACCTCCATTGTTTACACCGGCTAGTACTCACACTTGGTTATCTGTAGCTGAAGGCATCCCGGCACTCAACTGATTACCTGCAGTATCCCAACCCCGGTAAGGCAGGTGTGGCATCGGTCTCCCAGAGCCCACGTTCACACTTCCCACTCCGCAGCACCCTTTTGCTCACACTCGTGATTCACCTGCCACAATGTCGTACAGATTTTACTCCACATACGTCTCTCCTCACCGGCTTCGTCCACTCTCCCTGTGAATTCTGGTGTCTTTTCAGAGACAGCTGGTTTGAACCATGGCTCTGGCTTTTTAATAGCTGCATGACCTAAGGCAAGTCACAGAACTGCCCTAAGTCTCCATTAGCTCAACAGAAACATGGAAGTTATTGTTACTGCAGTTACCGTTTGTATTAATGTCACGACTGCTGATAGGCTGGAGCCAAAACAGAACTGAGAGCAATCTGGATGAACAGGAGACATTCTAGAGAAGTCTATTATGACCACAGCTAAGGTGGTCACTTTTCAAAGGAACAGTCAGGCCAAAGAGCAGCTCCTGACGAAGCCTGAGCCAGCAGCAGGGGCCACGTCTGATGCGGGGAGGCCAGTCTGTTCCCTGACCGCCATCACTATAAGCCCGTGTAACTGGTGACAGCTGGCAGATCCGGCACATGAGAGGACAGCTTTCAACAGCAGCCCACCTCGGCGTTACAAGGGGCCATGCCTTTTGCACACCCGCTCCCAGGGGGCCCCTTCACAGCAGGGGGAGGCACAGCCACGTCTATTTCTTTGTCTCTTCACAAGCCCCGACAACACGGGGAGAAGAGCGTGTCTTCCCACCAGCGTGAGTCCTTTATGAATGCCTCTTTGTAAATCTTCCCGTCAAAGTGAATTACTCTCCAGAGCGATTGCCTGCTCCATTATAGCTGGTGGCCATTTGAGCCCCCAAATAACTCTGTAATTGGATTTGCCAGGGAAAATGTAAAACAGAATGAATCTAATTCAGGCATTACCAAGAGTGAATGTGAAGGGCCCAGGCGTGTATTTCTTTCCTGTGTTTGATATGACTAATAACTCAGATTAATAAATTTCCCTGGGGGTGAGAGCGGAGGACGCAGGGTGGGGGGTGTGGAGGCAGAGGGAGAAATGGAACCCTCCCGAGCCAAAGAGCAGCACGCACAGCACTCTGGGAAGGCATCCTTCTGGGCTGATGGCTACGATGGGCTGGAGCGGAACGAGAACTGAACCAGGGGTCCAAAGATTCGAGCGCTGCCATTGAGTGCATCTTTCCAGCACTTAGTATCTTTGCAGGGCTTTGCAGTGTCAAACTAGTAATGTTACACAAGATACGACAGTAAGATAAAACTGACAGCGGTGAGGAAAACCAGCATTTACTGAGGGGAGCACTGAGCGAGGCCTCACACACGCTGCCTTATTTAATCTCGGTGACTCTCAGAAGCTAATTAAGCCTGGGAGAGGTGGGGGGACTCGCCCAGAGTCACGAAGCTAATAAACGGAGGAGCTGGGATCCACTCTCAGGCAGTCCAGTCCCCAAAAATCTCAGGCTCTTCCTCGTGCCCAAAGCTGCTCTCAAATCACATCATTCATGGAATGAGGACACTCTCATTGTTCGAAGAAAAAAGGGGGACAGAATAGTGTTGCAAGGTATCCTATACCTTTGGGATAAGTGAGGAAGGGAAAAGAACATATATTTGTTTTTACATTAAAAAAACACTGTTTAAGGATCCTAGCAAAAGTGGGAAGAGAGAGGGGTAATAGCACGGATGGGTGCAGATGGAGGTATGAATTTTTGAATCACGTGAATGTCTTATCTACGGAAAAAAATACAAATTTTAAAATTCTTCATGGAAGAATATTCCATTGAGCCTTAACTGTGGCTACCTACTCAACACCACTGGTGACCTTCTGACTGGCATGGGAGATTTACCAGGCTGCTAAAACGCTAATATTTTTATAATCCATTATTAACAAAAAGACAAAACACTGCTTTGTTTTGTTTTAAAACACCTCTCTATTTCTCCACAGCTGCCAGAGGCAATGAGGAGCTGACCACAACTCGGGGAGTCAGAGGCTGGCAGGCTTCTCCAATGATGGGAAATCCACATCGATGCCACAACCGCTGCGCCAGGGCCTGCGGGCACTCTACCTACGTTAGCTCACGTATTCTCACCACAACAGGACAACGTGGGAATCCCTGTTCCTACTTTGGAGACAAATCACTACAACTGGGAGTCAGCCAGGTTATGTGAGGGCACCCTGGAGGTAAGCGGCAAAGTCGGGATTTGAACTGAAATCTCTCTGGCCACGAGTCCAATCCTCTTCGCAATACATGGAATGCTTATCCCGGCCAACGCACCACAAAGGAAGCACTCACCGGCTTGCACTGGCTTTGGGAAGGTCCTTCTTACCTTGATCGAATTCGGACCCTTGCCGTTCCAGCTGTCTCCGTAGCTTCTCATTTGTCTTGATAGATTCTTCCAAACGTTTTCTCAAACTTCGAATTTCTTGTATATGTTCCATTAGTAGGTCTGCAGGAAGGACATTTTTAGTTGGAAGTCTGAAGCCACTAACAAAGTGAGTAATTTCTAGACTATGGGGTGATGTTGAGATTCCAACGGTCCTGGATGGATTGAGATAGTTGGTGATGGCGATTCCCCCCAGGCCCGTGTGGGGAGGCCCAGCCGCTGCCCACAGGCACGGCTCTGAAACACTCTCTGCAGCCTCCACGAGGAGGGTACGTTACATCCTGGAGAAAGATTATATTCCATACAACTTTAATGCTAGCTCTAATGCAGCCCTTTATTCCTGTGAATGTCAAATATTAGTTTAAAATCTTCCATATGTGAAACGAACATCACTTTCAAGTCTGCTTGAATTGCCTGAGAGTTGATTAAACTCCCCTCATCATGAATCCAGATACTCTCAGGACTAAGTCTTTGAAAGGAATGCCGTCCATGTATCACTTAACTAATTTCAGACTTAAAAACAAAACAAAACAGTCATCTCAATGTTAGTGAGAATGGTGAGAAGGGCACTCTCAAGAATACACCCTGTCGGCATAAGTATAAATATATACACACACACACATATATATAAAGATTTTTATCATTGGTCTTAGAAAGAAAGGTTCTTCCCAATGTCGTTTACCGAAAAAAGACTACTTCTGGGAGTTTGTTTAAAGAGGTCCCCAGAGATGCTGACAACCACTTGCTAGAATGCATGAAAATGTTCTTTTTGGCACTGTATATGATAGTAAAAACTGAAAAAACTCAAAGTATTAAATAAATTGTATTACATCCATTATGATGTAGTATCACATAGCTATTAAAATTATATTATGAAGACCCTCAAAAAGCTTTCCATGCTCAGACTTCTGTCTCTGTTCTTCTTGTTTGCTTAGTTCTTTTTTTTTCATTTTTTTATTGTTATTCAAGTACAGTTGTCCCCATTTTCCTGCCACCACTTTCTCCTGCCCCACCCCTCCCACCCTCAATTCTACCCTCCTTTGGCTTTGTCCATGAGTCCTTTATACGTGTTCCTTGACAACCCTTCCTCTTCTTCCCCCCCAGGGGGATGTGGGAGAATAGGTGAACAGGTGAGGGGATTAAGAGGTACAATAGGCAGTTACAGAACAGCCATGGGAATGCAAAGTACGGTACAGGAAATGGAGCAGCCAAAGAACTTACATGCATGACCCATGGACATGAGCAACGGTGAGGGGATTGCCTGAGGGAGGGAGGGTGCTGGGTGGAGGGGGGAATAGGGGGAAAAACTGGGACAACTGTAATACCATAATCAATAAAATATAATTTAAAAAATTGTATTATGAAGACCCTAATAATATCATAGAAAAATATACATACAAAATGGGTTGTCAGCACAATCATAACTCTATTTAAACATCTGCAGACAGGAAAGACACATATACACAAAGAAAGAAAATACACCTAAATATTCACAGAGATTGCATTTGGGTAGTAGATTTTAGGTCTTTCAAAATTTCTGTATCCATCTTAATATTATCTTTAATAATACAGTATATAAAAATTTTAATTTTCCTTATTTTCCAAAATCAGCATATATATTTTTATATTTATTTTATATTTTTATTTTTTAGCCTCTACCAAACTTTACTTTAACAAAGAAAGAAACATAGTCCCCACCTAGAGGTAGGTTTCTAGAATCAGTGTTTAAAGCAGAGTCACATGAAGTATCCAAAGGCAAAAACTAATGTCTTTAATTCATCAATTAGGGTACACTCAGTATATCTTAATAATGTTTACTTTAAAACATTATACTAATGCTATGACCCAGTTTTAATTCCTCCAAAATGACTTTCATTTAAAAGCAGTACAATATTACAGATCTTTTCCTAATTAAATAGTAATTTCGCCATGAATCTGAATGTTTATGAGATGACTTCATCCCCAAACCCTCAGCTATCTGCTACTAATGCCGCGAGTGTGGCAAGTCATTTGCCGGAATGTCTGACTGAGGCACCGCTGCAGCCCTGACGGAGGCACCGAAGGACCGTCTGCCGTGGACTCTAGCACATCCCGCACCTGCCGCTCCTGCCTCGCTGCTCTGCGCACCTGCCAGCGGCCAGTCAGGTCGGAGTGAACCAGGAACTTATCTGCTCTGTCTGCAGCCTTGCTTGCTGGTTTGTCCACGTCACACGCTGCTGGCTCTCGGGAACAATGCTCACCAGCCATCGGTCCAAGTCACCTTCCACGGAGCCTGGCCGGGAGCTGGAATCACCACTTGGGCTTAAGGAAACATTCCCAGTCGAACTGGACACCACGTATTAATTATGCAGCCCTCACCAAGGCAAAGGAAACACTATATTCGCCTTTACAAAGTGAGAGAAAAATATCCGTCCCTCTCACGATAAATACCCTCTGACAATGCTAACTCTTTAAAACCATAAATCCTGTTAAGAAGCAACCACCAGAACACTGTGTTCACCTTTTGCCTAGAAATTCCAATTTAGAGAATCTAGGTTAAGAAAATACTCCCCAAATAAGGGGAAAGCTCCATGTTCAAGGATATTCCCTACAGTGCTGTTCAAAACCGTGAAGTTCTAGAAAGGACTTCAATGTTCAGCAACAGGGAACAAGAAAAACTGCAGTTCAGACATTCAACGAACTAATCTAAAAACGCTAACGATGATGTTGTGTAACACGTCAGAAAGTTTGAGATACAATGTTAGTGAAAAAGGAAAAACACAAAATTCTCTCTCTATTCAGAGTATAAATGTGACAAAAGGAAAACACGGATGCAAAGACGAAAAGCCTGAAGACACACAAACCGAGAAAGCAAAGAGCGGGTTTATCGGGCGGCTCCGGTGAGCTCTCTCCCCGCACCGGAAAAAGCCCGGTAACCCACCAGGAAGGCACGACAGGCCCACGGCCCTGGGCCCTCAGAGGAATCAGAAATAAAAGATGCCTGAATGGTTCTGCACGGAAAATAAACAGAGGCTAGGGTGGTAGACAAGGTGGAGGCTAGAAAAAAGAGGGGCAGGCAAGAGGAGAAACTGGGACGTGCCCGGTACCCCAGCAGGAGGTTCTGAAGAACAGGGATCTCCAATGCCAGTGAGCGGGCCTGCTGGCCTGTGAATCCAGCCCCTCCAGTTCCGCACCCTCGGCCAAGTCTGCTCCTCCCAGCTGGGGGCGACTGGACAAAAGAAGGTGAAGGAATTAGCTAAAGAACATATATGCATAGCCCATGGACACAGACAACAGTGTGGTGAAGGCCTGGGGTGGGGGGGAGGGGGCTGGGTGGAGGTGGGCAAAGATGGGGGAGTGGGGAATGGAGGACATCGTTAATAGTGTCAACAATAAAAAAAACTTAAATTCTGCTCTGCAGCGCTGGCGACGAAACAATTCATGGTCTGACCTAAATTAGAGAAGGCAGATCATACTTAGAAACTCACAGAAATCACAGAGGACACGGCCAGAAATCCAAAGAAAGCAAATGTAGGCAACCAGCCACTGGACTCAGCTGAGACCTGAGTTATGTCAAATGGGTGCCTGTCAGGCTCTAGGTATGTTTTCAAACTGTGCTCCTCAGGGCCCCTGGGTGTCCCAGAGGAGCCTGAGAGGCCACCTGGGGAGAAAGCCTCCACTCGTCTCTCTTTCATACTGGAGCTATATCGAAAGGCTCATCTGAAAAAAAAAAGGGAGGGCAGTGTTGCTAAAAAAAGATTTAAAGTTTCTGAAAACCGTTGTTCCATGTAATCAGGGGTCAACGGAGGACTTAAGCAAGGAGGTGCCAGTGTCTGCCCTGTGCTCTGAGTCCGCTCTGGACACCTCGCACGGAACCCACCAGAAGAGAGACCAGAAGATGTTGGCTGAGGTCCAGAGTCTATTCCAGGGGCCAGAAAACCAGGGCCTCTGGGTCAAATACACCCACGCCTGTTTTGGCAAAGAAAGTTTTACTGGACCCAACCCCATCATTTGTTTACATGCTATCAGTGGCTCCTTTGTGTTTCGGCACCAGGATTTCGTACAGAGAAGACCAGATGCTCTGCAGAGCTTAAAATACAGCTCCAGCAGAAGTAACACCACTGAGCGTGATCGGAAGGGTACGTCAGTGTCTCGCACCAGACGGACAGCTATTTGAACATTTCACCTAAAATGTCATATGGTGTGCTTAAGTGTGATGGTTATGTTACAGAATTACATGCTTATGATGTTGTAATAAAAGATTTTTAGGTGATAAAAGGGGGACGTTATTTGTGCCAGACCCTGTGTTTACTATCTGGCCTTTTCCAGGGAGTGCTGATCCCTGGTCTCTCTGTTCTGGTCTATACTATTCCTTGAACTTCTAAAATACCCTACCTCACACCCCAACAGAAGGTAATAAAGACTGCCCATACAGAAGGGGTAAAGGGCAGCTTAGGGGCAGGCGGGGGCTTGGGAGGCTGGTTCTGCCAACTGAGCCCATGGCTCCATGGACAGAGGCAGGACAAGGGGCTGACCCACAGACCAAGGGTTGAACAGAAGAGAAGCGTGGAAGATTTCTACAATAACATAATGTCCAAAGGGGTTTAGGTCCTCTCTGAAGAGTCTTCGAAGTGCCCCTGCCTGAGGAAGGGTTTGAAAGAAACGAACAACAATTAACCAGAGTTGGAACTGACACGTAAGCTCAGCACTTCCCAGCCCGCCACTGTCGGAAGCGCGAGGGAATGGCAAGTCACACAACAAGTCATCACCAAAAACTAAAGATGACTTTCCCCGACCAGCAGCACTTTCAACCACCATAGCTTTCCCCAGTGACAATGACACTCTGAACGACCCGCTGTGGCCCTCACAGGATCTCCTTTCATCAGAGAAATATTCAAATGTCACTACACTCTGCTTACTAAGGCAAGATGACAAATCGTTGTTCAGACCAGGGAACCTTGGCTATGTTGAAATGCTTCGTAAAGCTTAGCTTACCTTGAGAGAAATTGTTTGCCGTGACCGAAGTCTTCTCGGTCTCGCTGTCTTGCTTCTGGTCTCGTGAGCAGGAGGACTTTTCCGATGTGTCACCATCCGACAGCGCGTCGGAGGCTGAAGGCTCAGGAGACTCAGGTGGGATATGCTGATCGGTTAAGCTGTCTTCCTCAACCCTTGACCATCGGGATTGGGAAAGAAATCACGTTCCACACTAAGATCCCAGCCAGGACCCTGAGCGAAGAACACTTCGGACCCTGGGCTCTTTGCAACTCCCCCATATTTGCACTGGTGCTTGGGAGCCCCTTTGTTCCTCTAGAGCTTTTCTTAGCAAGGGCATTCTAAAACCAAAACAGGCTCAGTGGGCTTGAGTCTGGAGCCAGTGAAGAAGAGGAAGCCACCATCTGGCTTCCAGGGGAGACCCGAGAGAGGGCATCAGCCAGCGGCAGCTGTTTACCAAATGCCGGTGCCACGCCAGGCATTTTAGATGCAGTATCTTACTTGGTCCTCGCAGAACCACTTTGAAGTAGGGAGCATGACCCTCGCTTAGAGTTGGGGAGACTGAGGCTCATCATAAACTTGCCCATTGTCTCACAGCTTCCAAGCGACAGAGCTCGTATTTGAGCCAGGGTCTGTCTGCCTTCGAGGCCCCAGGAGAGTGTGGGAGGCCAACCCAAACCCATGAAGTGGTCTTATGGAGCTTAAAAACCTCAGGCCCCTGGCGGTCCCCCAGCAGGTCCCAATATCGTCGTCCTGGCAATCATCTGGTTATTAACCTGCATTTCCCAAGGGCGACCTAAGCCGGGAGGAAAAACGTCCTGAACTCTGTGAAAAGCCCATGTGACTCTCCATTATAGATAAGCTCCTTAATTTAAGCTCTTTTTTTTCTCCCACTTTTCCTATTACTTCTTGTCTCATTATTCATAAGCTCAGACAAGAGCAAAGGACTCCAAAGCTGCAACGCATTCATTAACAGGTAAACACCAGATGCAACTTTGCTCAGACAGCATGATGGATGCATGGGCTTGCTGCTGCCTTGCAAAAGTGCCGAATGGGCCAAGGACACCCATTTAATTAGCTTAGGAGTGACCCGTGTGAGTGCTAAACCTGCAGCTGAAAAAGGTACAGCAGAGGAAAGAAACAGACCTGTCAGAGGTGGAAGGGGTGACACATGGCTGAGGAGGCTGCTCCCTGCTGCAGTCCAAGCCATTCTCCGAGAACCACCACCCCCTTTCAAAGCTGCGAATCTGACACGTCTTGTCCCAACTTCCCCTCCTTCAAAGACTCCCCTCTTCCCACAGAACAGAGTTCGGGCTCTGGCCCTGCCCAGCCAGGTCCTGCCTGCCTCTCTAGCCGTGACCCTCACATTCCGTGCACCTGCCACACTGCTCCTAGGGGTGATGTCTCCCCAGTCTGGAGCGGGGACACTCACCAGACAGCCCCAGCCCCCACTCTCAGCCTTGAGATCCCAGCAAAGACTGTGTCCAGTCTGGGAGGCCTTCCTTGCCCTCCCCACTGCCTGCCAATGGATGTGACCTGTTATTTTAAGGACGGAAGTGGAGGGGTGAACTGGGAACACTGCAGCAGGAGAGGAGTGTTTCTTCTAAAGCTACAGAAGCCTTGATAAAAAATGCCCTCGAGAGACTGTGACCACTTCCCTGACTGCTCCCTCTAATGATGCTGGTGGCTTTCATGATGCCAATAAAAACTAAACTTCTGCACCCCAGACTGGTCTCTATTTCTTTATTTTACCCCCAGGAGGCCAAAGGGCTGCCATCCCAAAGAGAAGGGAAGCGCCCATAGCACTTACAGCATTCAGAGCCTTTAACAAGTAAACAGAGCAAGGCAAGACCTTGACATTTGCAGTTGGCCATAGAGACAAGCTAAGAAAGTATGCAACCGCTTTATCCTGGGAATGTCTTCTGAATTCCAACTACATGCCAGGTACTGGGGCTGGAGCAGGTATAAAGGCATTAAAAACACAGTGTTTGCCCTCCAAAGGCAATGTCAATAACAGCAACAGCTCAGGTACTAGAGTGCCATACAACAGGCTCAAGTTCAAATCCCACCTCTGCATCTTAATGGCAAGTATGCAACTATGTCCCTCAGGCTCCTCTTCCAAAAATGAGACTATTGCTCACCTTATAGGGTCAGAAATATTGAATGTGAATACCCAATTAATGCCAGCTCCTTTCCTCTCTCAAGGAATTCTGGGGGCCAAATATAAATGCAGCAAGCATGACACAACCATGTGGTAAGTTCTGTAATGTAATTATGTGCCAAGTGCTATAGGAAGAATAACTGATCCTGGGATGCACTGGAGAGACGGGGTGCCAGGAGCAGCCAGGTTCATGTCCTGTGAACTGGCTCCGGAGAAGGGCTTTCAAACTACAAGAGGAAGAAGGCAGAGTGTGCGTGCAGCTGCGCCAAGTCACGGCCTGGAGAATGAGTCAGAGGAGACTGAAGCTGGGGTTATCTGGTGGAGAGGAAAGACGGGTCAGACTGAGAAGGGCCTCAAAGGTCAGGCTAGGGAGTCTGGCATTTATGCTGTAGGTAACCAGGTGCCAACAGGAGGATGTGTCGTCTGAGTCATATCACCTGACAGAGAAACGCCACAGGTAACCTAAACAACTGAATGAAGGGGCACGATATGCGGCATGAACCCTTGGTTCTGTGTGGCCATTCTCAGCTTCCTAGGTGTTTCTGCTTTAGGTATAAGAAGCGGGACTAACAGAGTGGGAGGGAGCCAGACAACTAGAACAGCTGGCAGACAATCCAGACCCACGAAGTCTTCCGAAGGAGCGCTGTGCACTCACCTCTCCGTCAGTTCATTCTGGGTGCTCATTTCCACTCCACCTGATTTCCCTGGAAGCAGAAATAACATTAAGAAGAAGGAAAACATTTTCAAAGAGTGTTCCCAAGTAATTTCTCGCTCCTACGTTTGCACAGGCACTATTCCATTTGTTGAACCACTCTTTCTAACAACCCCGGGTATTTAAAGTAGGATTACCAAGAACACAATTCGGACTACAGACTCCCCATCGCTCACTCTAGTAGGAAGGTGGCAGCGCTGAAGCTAAAAGCAATGACAAGGCGCAGCAGGGAGCAGGCTCTCTGTCCTTCTCTAACCTCTGACACTAACGGACACAGGCTCCCTACAGGAAACGGGCGCCAAGAGCAAGAGAAGGGGCACCACCCTCTGGGTGCCCACTACACACGGGCTGCAGGGTTGCCTTGCATTATTTTTCTGTGCACTTTGGCGTGGGTGGCAGGGTATCGTGATTTAATTTTCCATTTCTTACTTTACTGTAAGCATTTCTCTTACTAAATTTGCTTTTGAAACCTCGTTCTTAATGACCACATTAATATTCTATGGTAGACATACACATACCACAATTTTGCCAGTCCTATTTTGACATTTAGGTCATCTCCAATTTTTCACTTTTATAAAAATAAATGAAACAAACATCTTTGTGCATGCGGCTTTATCTGCATTTAAATGATTTCCTTAGGAAAGGCTCTCAGAAGAGGGATTACTAGGAAAGGAGTACAGTTGAAAAAGCCAGTGTCTGCAACAGGGGAAATGACGGAAAGAAATGACAAAACAAAGCACAGCTGGGCAAAAGGTCCTCCTCTCGCTCCTGCGCGTCCTCATGTGCTGTCTGAAAGGCAGCACGGGAGCCGGGATTTCAAAGAGACTAACAACTTTGTTTGAAAAACACTTCAGAGCCCTGGAAATTGCAGCCTGGGATGAGCTCTTTGAAGAAACGAACGTGTGGCTAAAGAGAAAAACAAACCCTTCTAGAGCCGCACTTGAAAAATGAGACTATAATTAAACGACACCCCACACAGCATTTTCAAAACTACTCCTGAAAGAGAAGTTCTCAACTGCCAGAGCCCACAGGGAAAGATCACTGGAGACTCGCACATTTGCCTTGTGCCTCCTGGTTCCCACTGATGAGCCCCACCGCCCCCCAAGACAGCCACTGGGCCCGGAGTCAGTGCCCGGAGTCAGTGCGGTGCAGCCAGTGCTTGGGAGTCACCCTCCCCTGCAGGGTCCTGTCAGCACCTGCGATGAGTCAGACAGACCTGAGCAACCAGGGGCCAGTCCCTGAGGACGGTTCTTTAACATTCTCCATCTCCTCAGGCCTCAAAACAACCCTCCAGGCGCAGGGTCGGCATCTCCCTTTCCTAACAAAGAAGTGGCGTCCAGGAGTTTCATGTTTCCACTCTCTCACACTGCCCACACACTCAGGAGGTGTAATGTTTCCACTCTCACACTGCACATACACTCTCGCCTACTTTCCTGCATGCCCTGGTTCCCGAGGGACGCGGAGACATGGCTGCTGCCAGCTCGACCACACACCGATGTCTCCCTCCTCGGGCTCACATCCTGCAATGATGTGACTATTGTGGCTCCGTGGAAGGCAGAAGGGAGTCGACAGGCCTCTCCCACAGTGGATGTTCTCCAGGGCACCACCTTTCTGTCCTCTACATTCCTCCTTAGGTGGGTGGGGAGAGAATGTGTATCTGATTGAGTCAGAATCCCAGACCCTGACTGCAAGTCCCAGACTGCGGGACCACCCAGATCAGGCAGGCACAGGAGCACACCCACAGGACAATGCAGACGGCACTTCTCATCTCACACCTGCACGGGGGCTCCTTACCAGCATTCCGCGGATGGCCAGATTTCGGCCCTACAGACACCATCTGCCACAGCCCAGCCTTCCAAAGAGCTTAGGCATTGCACACACACGGACCAGGCCAACAGTAATTCCCGCTTCACACTCACCACTGCCCTTCGGGGGCACAGATGCCCTCCTCAGGATTCGCGGGGCGGCAGGCCCTTGGTCTGGGGCAAGTTTTAGGCATTCCTAAACTGATCTTAAAACCATCAAAACCTCTCCTTGACTCCTAACCAAACCCATGACCACAGAAGGAAGGGTCCTGATGCTACCAGCAGCACGGGTTTCCTCCTCCTCAAATAGGAGACCCTTCGAGGAGCTCGTAATGACCCAACAACCGCATTCCACCCACTCCCCTATCACAGCAGTGCTCTTTAAAACCAAACGTAGAAACTGTTGTTGCGGGTGCACAGGGAGGGCGTCATGGCGGATGCACTGAATTTCGTGGTGGAAACTGCCTGCATACAGGTGACAAGGTACCATCTGTCAGGCTGGTCCAAGCGCTGAGGAAGGATGTCGTGAAAACACTGCTCCCATCTCTCAGGTAAACCGTACTGCTCTCCCTAAAAGCTGCGGGGCCGTGAGGGGACTTCGTCTTCCCAGAGAGAAGGGCATTTGGTTATCCAGTTCAGATTTGAACGAGCAGGAGAATTATCGTGCAGCAGAGGCTCGTACCCAGCAACCCACTCTCCACTTCCTCTCTGCACCGGTCCGTCCTGCACACCACCACCACTTACAAAGCCCCTTCGCAAACAGCACTCCCAGCCCAAATCCACGTCGCCCAGAACAAAGTTCAAATATCGGACAGAGCCTGTCATCTCCGACCGGCCCAAATGTCTCTCCCTTTCTGTCTCACAGTAACTCCTACTCAGGGGTACAGTGCTCCTCCTAGGTGCCTGTGCTAGACACTGGGGGCGCAGAGAGGAGGGCAGAGCCACCCTGCCCGAGGTGAGTTCACATGGGGGGTGGTGATGGACCCAAAGGCAATTACAACACAGGGCTGACACAAAGGGCAGTGTGGGAGGGCACACACACGGAGGAAACAAACACAACCCGGCCTGGACCATCGGGGACACAGCAGTGGAGGTGACAGCTGAGCTCTATCTTTGAGGCCGGAAAGCTCTGCTCTATAAAGATAAGAAGCAGCTAAGGGGCTATGTGGAGCCAGACCACAGGCAGAGACAGGGAGAAAAACCCTCCCTTTTCTCTGACAGCCTGGCTCACTGTGCTGACCCTAACGTGCATATCCCTCCTCCGCTCTTACTACCTCTCCCCAGCAACCATGAACCCCCCCCCCCCCCACTGTGAAGGCCAAGATCCAACACCCTTTCCTCCTGGAAGTCCTGCCTTCAGAGCTCAGAGGTGCCTCCCACCAGGCTCGCGTTGTGAGTGAGACAGGGCCAGGGGATTTCTCACCAAAGGGCACTCTGGAATAAGGCCCATACCACGTACAACCATCAGCACTGCCATCAAATCCTGACTGGGCGCTACCTGCCCTGCCCCTCCCTACGTTGCGGGCCAGAACAAGATAAGGCCCCATCTTCCAGGGGCTTACACTCTGAGGAAATAAAACATGTCCACAAGAAATCATTGCTGTGACCTCCTGAGCTCCCACCATTGGCCAGGCAACTCTGCAAAACAGGTGCTATTACCTCAGAGAGGAAGTCAATCCCTTAACCGTGAAAATGGGATCTGCGCTCAAGCCTGTTGGGCTCCAAAGCTTTTGTTCTTCCCACCCCAGCACCAGGCCTCCATCACAAGCCCAGAAGTGACTGTCATCTGTGAGCTACAAACGACCCAGAAGTAACTGGTTCCGCCAAGTCAGCTGTGACTTTGAGCAACTGATGTGCCTCTGTGAAGGCCAAGTTCCTCCTGTCAGCCAGGCTGTCCTGAGGACTGCGGCCCCAGCTCACAGGAACACTCAGGACGTGGAGCCACGCACGCGCGCTGAGCCGAAGCGCCAGGGTGCGCAGGAAAGCTTTCTGGAAGGTAGGCAGACTCTCCAGAAGTAGACTGGGAGGAAAAGCCTTCTAGAAAAGGGGTTGGTTTGAAGAGAGTCACAGAAGTGAGGAAAGGCAAGGCCTGACCCACAGGAACACTTGACCAGGACACCTCACAGGAGTGTGAGATGGACGGCACGGTGGCTGGGAGGTTCAGCTGCGGAAACAAACTGCCTGGGCTCAGATCCAGACTCTGCCCCTTCCTGTGTGACCCTCAGCAAGTTAATCAACCTCTCTGTCCCTCACTCATTAAATAAAGATGAATAATACCGCCTCGTAGGCTGAGAACAATGCCTGGCATATAAGAAACACTCGTTAGAGACCAGCCCTGCTCACTGTTTCTCCTTATCATCATCATCATCATCATCATCACTGAGAGGTCAGTGGGCTGGAAACGGTAAACTGCTGCGGTGGGCCTTAAAAGAAATGGGTGTGTCAGACCCAGCCCCGCAGGCGGAGAGCCAAGGGAAGGGACCCTGCAGCTGCCTTCTGCTGGTGGAGGGGGGAGGGGGGTTAAGTCCCAGGACACACAGGGAGCTCACTGAGGGAGGGATGCCCTCAGTCTTCTTTGTACCTTCCCCAGGGCTTACTCAAACACACTGAAGACCAACACCGCCACCCTGATTTATGCCAGTGGGCCTGGGAGGCACCCCGCACAAGGAAGTGGTGGGACCCTGAGACTGCAACACCAGCTCTTGACCTGTTTCGGGTCTCGCCTGTTTTAAGAAACCCGTTTTAAGAAATCCATTTTAGACCCTCACCCCAGAACAATGCACATACTCACAAAATCTGCTGGGGCCCTGTAAGCTCATCATTACAAGCATCGCAACACCACACTGTCATCCTACTTGTTGGGTTCAACCAATTACATATGAGCGAAGAAACAGCAAGGATATGCACAAAATACTCCAATACAGTGTTCATTACAATAACCGCAAACCGAGAACCTAAATGTCCATCTAATGGGGAATGATTAAATAACGACAGTACACGCACACAAAAGAATGCCCTGCGGCAACTACAACTTACGACGTAGATCAGCGTTTACTGTCTACAATTGAACAAAGGGAGAGACAGCAAACAGTCTACCACCAAAAAAATACAATATGTATTAAAAAGGCCTGAAAATATAAACTCCAGGGTGTTCATGTTTTGCTATATAAATGATGCAATTAACAGGAGGATTTGCTTATCTGTTATCCCACAATAAACACGTACTGCTTTGTATTAATAAAAAAAGACTATATTTAAATTTTTTAAGAATTCATGCTATGCAACTGCCTCCGATATCAAACTGCTTTGTGAGAAGCTCACTTCACAATTCAGGAGCCAGACCCCTTCGACGGCATCTAGGAAAGACCCAGCTGTGCTGCATTTCTTTTCCCAGAAAACAAGGCGCAGTGAGGCCCCTGAGACCTTCCTGCCTTTTGGAGAAGAAACTGAAGTCCTACGTTTGCGCTGTCTGCCAAGCCTGCAACACTTCTGCTTTGCAGGAAACAAAGAGTGAGACCTCCCTGGGCTTGTCAAGGTAAATAACTAAGAAATAAATCAAGGTGGGTGGCTGAACGCAGTGCCGGGCCCTCTCTCTCTCAGCCCCCACTGCCTAGAGCCTGGGTAGAGGGCTTGCAGAAGGAAGGAGACAGATGGAAAGCATCTTGCGCCTGGAAGATGAAGCTCCCTCCATCTTGAGGACTTGGTAATTTCTCCAATAATAAATGAAAACTAGCTTATTTGGAAAACCTTAGCCAGAAGGGCGCAGATTTCATAAAGCTGGGAAAAGTCAAGTGCTCCTGTGCCCTGGCAGCCCCCAAAGGTGCCGCAGACGCAGAACTAGAGAAATCAGTCTGCAACAGGCCTCACTGCTGGGCTCTTTCAAGAATCAGGAACGACAATCCCTGGGCCCAGAGGCCAAGCTGCCCCACGTTCTCTCTTGGAACTGAACTGAACACATGCGGACCTTCATGAACCGTCTGTACCACATGCATGAAGAGAGAAGAACTGAGGTCAAGTCCTGGTTCTGCCAAGTCAGCTGGGACTCGGAGCAACTGCCTTCCTCTGTGAGGGCAAGTGCCTCACGTCGGCCAGGCTGTCCTGAGGACTGCGGCCCCAGCTCCCGGGAACAGACACGAGGGAGCACCCCGGACGTGGAGCCACACCGTGTGCTGAGCAAACGCTTCCTGTCTGTTATTTAAGTTGACCCTTGCAACTCACAAAAGCAGCCTTAGAATTTGGGCTGAGAAGGGACTGGCCTGACTTACATTTGAAAGGATCCCTGACTATTGTGTGGAAATTGTGGTGGGACAAGGTGGAGGTGCGGACCCAGGGAGAAGAGGGGGTGTGGGGAAGAGCGGTGGCGATGGCAAACTGGAGCCCAGGTGGTGAAGACTGGTCCGATCTGGAATACAGTTTGAAGGGACATCTTCCAAGGGGCAGCCAGTGGGGTGGGTGGAGAACTGACTCATCAGCGTCATCTTAGGGGCCAAGGCAGGCAAGTCCAAGGGTCCCCATGTCCAAAAGTGCTATGCGTTTGAGTGAAATGCAGCCCGAAAACTGATCACTGGAATCAGCACGTGGAGGTAGTTAGTGACTCTGGCAAATGCCTCTGGATGTCTGAGGGCCCCATTCCGGTGGGTTTAAGAAAAGGTACAAAAATAAAGACTGCATAGAAGCAATTTAAAAGAATGAAAGTTATAACTTGGGAACCACCTTAGTGTTATTCATATTTAAAAAATGAAACTAAGTTAAATCAATAAGGATAGGGGAACCCTAAAATTAGGTACAAACAGAAACAAAATAATTAACTGTATTTCAAATGAATAACATAACAAGACTGTAGGAAAAAAATGAAACCAAATAACTAAATTCAATACCTGACTAAACACCCTTAGCCTAAAGACAAAAATTACTATAAACAAATCTTAACTCTTTTAGGTTTGTTTTTCACCGTGGTATGAGCGAAGTGATTCTGGAAGTCTGCGTCCATTACCGAATTACGCAAATGAGCAGACACGCCGATGCTGTGAGAGCCAGGAGAGGGACACGCAAGCACAGGAGCAAGAAGGGCAAGAAGGACCACACAGTGGGTCTGACTAGGAATTGGAGGTAGCATTGTGATTTTAAAATACACTACATATTTTTAAATGTACACACTTTTTATACACACACACACATATATATATAGTGTGTGTGTGCGTGAACATATCTCCCAGTGCTGCCTGCTAACGGGCCTAGAAACGGTGGCACAGCCACAGCAATACACACCGCCAGCACCAACTCCGAGTTCTTAAATGGCATTGCCCTTTAAAGTGAACCAGGGCTAATAGAGAGATGGCTGATTCAGGGGCAAGGACAGTATAAGATGAGCCTGGAACACCTGTTTTGTGCCAGAAAGAAAGAAAGTATCCCCGAAAAGATAGGAGACACATCAAAGGAACGGCCACCTGCCGATTCTGTAACAATCTGAGCATTGATATGAATAACAGAATGGATAATAAATAGTCCACTGGAAAAAGAAAGAATCTGCCCTGGCTGGTATGGCTCAGCGGATTGAGTGCCAGCCTGTGAACCGAAGGATCACCGGTTCGATTCCCAGTCGGAACACATGCCCGGGTTGTGGGCCAGGTTCCCAGCCGGGGATGTGGGAGAGGCAACCACACATCGATACCTTTCTCCCTCTCTTTCTCCCTCCCTTTACCTCTGTCTAAAAATAAATAAACAAATAAATAAAATAAAAAATAAAGATCTCCAAGTCAACACTGATAATAAACAAACAACAAATATATAAATAAAAGGAGGTAAAGGGAGAATCCATTCTTATATCAGATGCCACCTAATAATAAACAAAGGAGGAATGACACCACTAGAAAACAGTCACCATGCTGCCATCATAAGAACCACCCACCAATGGATGGTAAATCTCATGGGTAGGAGTTTGAAGAGCAGTGAGATGCAGTTACAAAGTATCCCCCATTGATGACTTTTACATTACACAGGGAAATACTGCAACTTACAGTGAAGAAACCCCATAGACACTACTTAACAAGTGATCACAGTTAATACCACCAAAAATGAGAAAAACAGCTATCGTGGGTCCCCTTAACAGGACGCCAGCAGAACACAGTCATTTGTGTAGTACTCCCACCAAAACCATGCGACTCATCTCATCTGATCATGAGGAAACAACAGATAACCCTGAACGGAGACTGGCCCAAACTCTTCAAAAATGTCACTGTCATGAAGGACAAAAGGTGAACTACTCCGGATTAAAAGGACACCACAGGAGCCACGACAACTGAGTGCAGTGTGGGGACTGGGTCAGGATCAGGACAAAACTCCCAGGGAAGACATTCTTGTTTTAATACTGTGTGATTCCGTTTACACGAAGTTCAAGAAGAGATGAGACTCATGTATGGAAAGTTCAGAACTGTGGTTGCCTGTGGGATCATAAAGGACATTCTTGGATCAGCTAGTGAAATTTGACTACAGACTATATATTAGAAAATGCCATTTCCTGATTTTGATAATTGTGGTTAAGTAAGAGAATGGCCTTGGTCTGAGTATCTAGGCGGACTGACGGACACGTATTCATCAATCCACTCTCACAGGGTTAGGAAAAAAATTAATGTGTGTGTGCACATGTATGTGTGTGTGTATAAAGAGAGAGAGAGAATGATAAAAATGACAAAGCAATGTGGCAAAATACCAACCACTGACAAAGCTGCAAGAAGGGTACATGGAAGTTCTGTGTTGCAGCCTCAGAAAATTGCAAATTATTTTTTAAAACATTTTAATGCAGTAATATTTATTAAATTAGTAATATTAATTAAAGCAGCTAGCATATAGCAAATGGTTAGCAAAGGTTTTCTTTCATCCTTCCTCTGACCACCTCTGACTCTCAAATGTATTTTCTAACCAATAAAAGTTCTGTTCATTTTGGTTTGTTTGTTGTTATCAATATTTAAAACTCATGAGTTTTCAGCCCCCCCAAAAAAATCCCAACTGCCACCTGCTCTCGAAACCATGGGGACCAGCCACAGTGTGGCAGGTACTGAGGGGCAGCCCCTCTCAGCTGGCTTCTCTGTGCCTTACCAACCCCACCCCCGGAGGCAGCTCACGAACCCAGGTTTGGGGCAGTGGCACGGTCACTGGAAGGCGGCAGCAGCCACTGTGGCCTTGCTGTCACCTCATCAAAGCAGAGGGCGGAAGGTAAGTAGGGCCAAGGAGCTGGTTCCTCCTGGGCCCTCCAAGAAGTCCTGGGTCAATCACTGATATGTCTTAGGACTCGAAGGGCCTCGCCCCACTTACCACTGAGAAACAGCTTTTCCAATTTCTCCAGCAGCTCGGCACACTGACTCAGCTGTTCCCGGAAGCCCGCGGCCACGTAGCAGTCCACGTCGCTGGCCTGCAGCAGCTCCTCGAACGCCTTAATCATGGTGCTCATGTGTTGACGACAAATGACACAGATGTCACGGCTGTCCTTAATCTGCTGCCGCTGAAGGGAGAGCTCCCTGGCTTGGGACTGCACTAATGAACTGTATCTGAGAAAAGGGGGGGAAGAAAGTGCTCGTACCATTTTAGAATTGAATTTTTGTGACCTTAACGTTAATTGGAAAAATGACAAGAGCACAATTTTTAAAAGCCTGCAGCTGTACAACTATATATACTTTTAGAAAAATTGAAACTGTACAAGGTCACTCCTTCGATTTCAAAATAGCCAACAAAGGTTCTTCTGCAATATTTTTAACCTTATGAAGCCCCCAATTAAAGTAAGATTGGCAAGGACTCAGGAGAACAATCAGTTTCCATACACTCTTCAAAAATCTTATTCCGAATTGTAGAAACAAGTGCCCAAGGGTCAGGGAACCTACCACAAATTCTCGAGAAGAGCAACAAAAGAAACTGTAGGCAGGAAAGCAAAGATGGGACTCCCTACCCTCAGCAGAAGCACCAGGGAGTGATCAGAATCCTCACTACCATTTACGGAGAGGCTACGACCTGTCAGTCATTGGAGCAGGGGATTTCTATACGACATCCGATCCTACCAGTCTTCCAACAAACGTGTGAACCTCCCCTTTCACAGACAAAGAAACTGACTCAGAGATCGCAGTTAGTTAAACAGTGAAGATTTTGGATTCAAACAAGCCCGTGCTCTGTTAAGCACTAGTACCTCCTGACACCGTACCGTGGCTTCCTATGCAGCCCTCAGGCATTGGGAGGCACTGCGAAAAACACAGGTTAAGGAAACCCTGGCTCACAGACACCGTGGCCGCAGTAGGCTGGCTCTAGAGTGGCTTGGCAGAGACAGTGACCCCACAGTTCAACGTGTTCCCCTGTCCCTGAAATGATGACAGTGTGTGCGACTGGTGACCCCTGGCTCCAAGGATGCACACTCAGTCACATGACGGCAGGACCGCAGGTGGGGGCCAGGCAAACGGATGAGAAGGAACCAAGTACCAGAGAGGGATGGTGTGGGCCTGGCCGCAGGTGACGGCTCTGTGAATTTCCACAGGCAATTCAAGGTCACCCCTTCAGGCTCAATTTCCTCATCTACAAAAGCACAGTTCATAGCACCTCCTCCTCGGGGGACTTTGAGGGTTAAATCAGAAAAGTGCCCAACTGAAGTTTAGACACAACTGCTTTTCACAGATACAAGCTTCCTTCAATCTCATCATTTGGGGAGTTTTGAAAAATTCACTCTGGCTCCTGACAATGTGTTTGTCTCAAATTAGTGACAAATGAAGGTCAGCTTTACAAATGATCGCATTTTTGCCCTATCTCATTAAGCAAAACTGTATGTATCTAGGCCCATAAAACACATCTTCATGACCCAAGAATTCTTCTCTTTCAACGCCAGCTTGTTTCTCTAAGATGACCTTAAAGGGCGAAGATATGAAAAATACTTCTACTCCTCCCCCTCACCTAGGACATTTTTCAGTTCTGCAACACAAGTAAAAACCAACAATGGCGGCCAGGAGTGAAGGCTGCCATTCAGCAAACATATCATACAAATCACCAAGTGATCGGTGTAAAACATTTACCCCGACTCCCCAACCACAGGAGGGCAGAATGGACACAAGACTATTCTCTGTGGCCTCACTTCTCAGCAGGGCCTCGCCAGGTGAACCAAGCCCCGAAGTCCACGCCCCATGCCGCGGCCCCTGTTAGATCACGGGCTCTGACCTAATGGCAGCAGAGGGAAACTGCAGGCGTAACAGTGGGAGAAGACACAGGTGGGATGTACCTTGAGGGCGAGAGATCTCTGAACTTATTCTGAAGGTTATGGATCTCACTGAAAAGTTCCATGTTCAAATTCCGCTCCTTCTGCAGCTCACAACCCCGCTCTCCTCGCTGCTGTTCGAGGCTCCCCAGCATCCCACTGTCAAGCATCTCCGGGGCCGGCGGACAGAGGATTTTCATGTGTTTCACATAACGTACTTGGTGCAAACTCGAAAAGGTCATTTCCTCTTTGTCAGTACCACCCTTGGGCTTGTTGGAGCCATCCTGGTCCCCTTCTGTCCCACACAAAACTGTGATAATGGCCTCACTGCACCGGGAGTGCTTCTGAAGCTGAAATAGGAAATTCCGGTAGCCCTCAAGCTCAGTTTCCAAGTCACAGATTTTCTGTTTTAAGTTTTCTGTGTCATTTGATGGACCGATGTTCTCAGACTGATCGGTTCCAATGGCACTGACTTTAGTGGAAAGCTGACTCTTAGAACCCCGGTAAGGAGCTACTGAAGTTGGGCCCCAAAAATCTTCAGAAGGATTCTCTTTGCACGTTGGCAACATGGCAAGGCCACTGGGCTGGTCAATTTCGGAGTCTGAAAATCAAACACATTTAAGTCAGTATCTCCTTTGCTGAAATCCACCCCCTCTGCCCTTCCTCACAGACACCACCAAGCAGAGACCACTGCAAGAGCCTCCCTGACTGCCAGCTTCCCTCTCGGTCCACCCCCTTCCTCAGAGCAACTGTCTTACAGAAGTGAGTTTAACCATGGCAACCACCCTCCTACCACCAAACACTGATCAGTATCCTCACTATATTGAGGACCAAATCCAAACTCCCTCTCATGGCATCTGAAACTCTCCAGGATCTAGTTCCAAGCAATCTTTTCTGGAACATCCTCTGGCACCACCCATGGCGATTCCCTGCTTCCCATAATTCCCCCCACACACCAGGCTGGTTCACGCCTCCATGCTTTTGCACGTGCGTTTTCCTCTGCCTGGGATACACTCAGCCCATCTGCTCCACTCCTACTCAATGAACTCCTACTCATCCTTTGACACCCAGATCTAATTCCCTTCCTCTGCAAGTCCCTCTCCAAACTATGCAAAACAGTCCCTCCCATCTGTGCTTGCACAGCCCCTTACATATATTACCCAGGACAAATGTACTACATGCTGAGTGCTCGTGTAGGAATTACAATTGGCTCTTTAAATTTATTTACGTAGCAATCAGTTATTTGGATTCTCTCCCTCCCTGGCCTTTCACCTTTACGTTCTCAGTGCCTAGTACAGTACCTAGGCACTGGTACAGGACCTAGCTGGACCAGAAGTCATTGAAGGTCTGATAAATACTGAGGACCGAGGGAAGTACAATTAAAGAGCAGTAATTCTACAATCCACACAGGCGCGTCGTCTTCTCATAACCATATCTACCAGCTTCTAGGAGATGCCACGGAGCCCCTGCAGCGAGCTGTTGCACCGGCTCACAACCCTTCCAGGACCCATTTCCTTACAGCTGCTTTAAATCCCCAGGGATGCGGCCATACTCGTCTGAGAGGCAGAGTGGGGCTGCGGAAACATATGGCTTTGAAGCCAAAGGGAAGTTGGGTCATACCCAGCTTTGCCATTTGCTGGCTGCACACCCTTAGGCAAGTGACCTGCTATCCCAGAGCCTCAGTTTCCCTAGAGATGCCTCATATATATGCTGCTGTGAGGCTTCAAGCTCAGGCCCGAGTGCAGAGCTTCTGTCCTTAACCACGTGCCACACTGCCTGCTGTGCAGGGAAAGCCCAGCTCAACATAAAGAGTGGTCTGAATACTTAAAACGCAGCAAAATTTAAGAAAAACCCATCTCTGAAGTCAAACAGACGTGGTGTCAAACTCTGCCTCTGCCACCTACTTCCATGCCACTTAGTTATGTGAACTTCGGCAAGTTACTTAACCCCTCTGAGCCTCAGTAGCTTCATGTGCACAATGGAGAGAACACCAGTCACTAAGAAGGGCTGTGTTTGTTTGTTTTTAGGATCAAATGGGACAATATGTGCAAAAAGGTACCAGTTCTGGTACAAAGTAGAGAAGAAACCCAACTAACACTAACACCCTTTGCTTCTCTGAAACTGTTCGAAGATGGGGGAGGGCGCCTATCACAGGAGGCCTTCCAGTGCAGGCTATGGACTTGGAAAATGCCGTGGGTTGGGCGCGATGCCTGAAGCAATGTCTCAGGAAGAAAAGCCCCCCAAAATCCTTGCCGGACTGTAAACTCCAATTTCTGGGTTCTGCAACTGCTCCTTACGGCTCTTAAACCCGTTCTTGTTTCTCTGCTCACAATGAAAATACCATGAAATAAACCTTTTTATTTTAGAAAGCAGCTGCTACCTGACCTAAAGGAAATCTTCTTAACGCAGCATTCTTACTGTACAAACTCGGTTCTAGTCGCTGGCCTCTGAGGTCCTCCAGGGTGGAGACCGCCTCATTCATCTCTGTGTCCCCAGTGCCTGCCACAGGGCCTGGGGCAGAGAAGGGACTCAGGAGTTACTGCTGGCTGAGTGAGGAGGAGAGAGACAGAGGGAGGGCTCTCACCAAGGCTCTGTTCCCCAGTGCATCACCCTCCCAGACAAGGAAATAGCTTTGCTCTAACAACCGTATGATAATGGAATTTCACGGCAAGGAGCAATGTTCACTCGTGAGAATGAAGATCAGTTCTGATGAGTTTTGTTAAGTAATCATGAGGCAGAGACAAATACAAGAGCCACACAAATGTCCTTCTGCAACAGAGACGAAGGCTGGCCCTGATGTTTATTACCCCCATGCTCACCGCTCCCCCAGAATGGTCGGGAGGGTGTGCACGCTCTTGTTCACGCCACTTTAAACTTCCACTTCCAACTCTGCTCCTCCAGGACAGCAACCCTAACATTCCGACACTCGACACTCACAATTTTGACTCCAGAAGTGTCCCTAACCTACAGCAAGGTGTGATTTAGCAGAGGTAAGGGTCTGACTTCCAGGCTCCAAGGCCACCACACAGCAAGTCTCAAAGCCCCGCACTGGCACGGCAAGGCGGCTGTGCTACTCACTGCTCAGTGGCCCTCGGTGAAGTTCCGAAGGAGCTGCTGCCACTTTTCATTTAAAAGTCACTGCCCGGAGGGTGTGGGGGAGGGAGGACTGCACACCCGCCCACGGAGTGAACCTGCATGTTTGGGAGGCCCCAGGACACACAGCTCTGTGCCAGGCCCTGGCCCAGGCTCCCAGCACCTCCCATGCTGCCCACTTGGTCTTCCTAACCACCTGTGAGGCACCACTAGTGTCCTCATTCCACAGAAGAGGAAACTGAGGCTTAGAGAGAGAAGAACCTGCCCGAGGTTCAGGGCGAGTAAGCAGCACAGCCCCCACCGAAGCTGGCAGCACACTCCCACACTCTGAATGCCGCGTCCCTCCTGCAACCAGGGTCTGTCTCCGGTACCAGGGGTGCAGGAGCAAGGAGCGACATTCCTCAGCCCTCACTGGGGAGGCCAATAACGTCTCCGAAATCCCCTTCATTCATTCATCTCCCACGTGTCCACTGGGGGCTACTGAAGAAGAAATGGCAGGGACGGCTTCAGGCACAGCGCCCAGCGTTGCAGAGTGCAGCCACTGAGCAAGTCAGTTCAAGACCCAACTATGGGAGAGGGGAGGGGCTGGTGGGAGTGTCTAAACAACTAGGGGATTCAGGAAGGCCTTGCCTGAAGTGACATCTAAGCGAGGCCTGAAGGAAGACTGAGGCATCAGCTAGGCAAGAATTAAAGGGGGAAATTCAGCAGAGGCAGAACCATGTGTAAAGGACCATTTATTTGCATTATAGGAAACACTGCAGTTCTAGAACTTTCTACAACTCAGCTAAGGCGCACTTTATGACCTGGTAGAGTGGCTTCTGTCCTCAAAGCCCAGAACACTCAGAGCACATGACCACATTTTCACCGCAGCGAGTAGAGGCACTGGGAAAGCAGACACCATTGGGGCAGGGCTCGTAACTGGTAATTTCCCCAGGGACGGGTATTCTCACAGCCACCCCATTACAAATTGAGGATTCCTGAAGACAGTTGTTTCTTACAGATTAGTGGTGATTTTTTTTTAAATAAAGGAGGGGGGAGATCTAAGGTAAAATAAAAATATAAGCATTGGTTTACACTGATTGAATGGGAACATGAATATTGTTATATTATCCTTCGTGCTTATCTCTATGTTTATAATAGTTTGTAATTTTAAGAAAAGAGATACAACTTACCTGGGGCCTCACTCACATCTCTGTACCTTTCCCACTGACTTGCCCAACAAACCCCACAAAACAGGTGTCAGCTCAGGCTCACCTCTGACCCTTTCTCCCAGGAGGCCAGAGGCCAACTACGTACACCAAACAATGGCCAGCACCACGGAGAATGCCGGCTGACCACGGGGCGGCCATCTGGAGAGCACACTGTGTCCTTCTGGGCTGAACCGCCGGCACCCAGCCCGATGCCCCGGAGAAGAGTGTCAGACAAATGGACTGGCCAACTCCGACAGATGTCCCACTGGGCCCTGACCCATCCACCTCCTTACCAGCTGGGTGACCTGGGACCCGTTCTTTTTAAAAACCTCAGCTTCCTCGTATGTTAAATGGGAATGATGATGATGCCTTAAGATGGCTGCTGCAGAGCTTAGTAATAATTTTTAGATAGAACAGCCCAAATGGTGCCTGGCACACAGTAGGTGCTCAATACACAGAGGGGTTGAATGCTGAGTGGTCTCGTAGCTGGTTTGCTGATCATTGTCATTGTCCCTTCCCTCATTTCTCCAGACACAGGGCGTGGTTTTAATTCCTGTTTGCTCTCCTGGTAGGCTGCTCCCACAAGGGGTGGGGTATAGGCATTCACGAAGAGAACAAAAAATAAATAAAAACATAGCCTTGAAACTTAGCCAAACAACTGAGAAGAACACAAAGATACAACAGGGAAATAAAAACACTGGGGAGGCAAAATGCAATTTATAAGATAAAATTAATCTATCGAGCTGCCATAACAGGACATAAAAAGCATAAATATACTGCAGCTTGTCTGAAATGGTTTAAGTCCAGGCTCTCAAAAAACTATAAGTGAGAAAATGAATTCTATAGACTCATGCTCACCTCTCCCAAGAGAGAGGCCCCAGCATCTTCTGGACAACTGTGGAAGAAAGTACCACTTGGTTGAGGCACCCTGAGGTCTGAGCAAGAAGTAAAAACATTGTTAAGCCCTGGCCAGGTGGCTCAATTGGTTGGAGCATCATCCCATACACCAAAAAGGTTGCAGGTTCGATCCCCAGTCAGGGCATGTAGGAGAGGCAACCAATCAGAATGTTCCTCTCTCTCTCTCTCATCTTTTCCCTATCTCTCTAAAAATCAACAAACATACTTTGAGCAAGGATTAATTTTAAAAAATCGTTAAGTGCAAATGGCAAGCCCTCAGCAAAGGGCCAGGGTGTCTGTTTGGCTAAGTCACCTTTACCATAAAAATCTTTCCTCTCTGAAGTGTCCTCACCTCCTGACCCACACTGATTTAATTATTAACTCCCACCCCACAAGACAGGAAGTCCTCAGAAGGCAGACTCTCCTTCATTCCTCTCTCGGTCTTCTACACCCAGTGTGTGAGACCAGGGACACAGCAAGCGCTCAGGGACATTCGCTACACAGGTGAAGAGATGCCAGCTTGGGGTGGGTGGGTGGATGGAGAGAAGGGAGAGGAGGGAGGAAGGGAAGAGCAATCTTGCCAGAGGCCAACTTATCTTGAAACTGCAACTATGGTAAACCCAAGAAAGAACCTAAAATAAATGGAAAACACCCTGGCTATATAGCTCATCATAAAATCCATAAGCAAAGTACCATACACTAGCTTTATGAAACAGGAAAGGACGCAGGCTTTGAAATCAGGTAGGCTGCTTCAAACCTAACTCGGGAAATTAGTGACTGCAGCCAAGCCACTTTACCTCTGAAACCTCCGCCTTGGCGATGAACAGGGATAATTACTGCGCCCACCTCCAAAGGGCTGCTAAGGGGATTCAACTAGATGGTGTATCAGAGTGCACAGTAGGGCTGAGCAAACAACAGGTGCTGGTTTCTCATGGCCCTGGGAGGGCTCCCAGGCTCCCAGTTATCATCTCCCGTCCTCAAACCACTGAAAATCCCCTAGACCATGGGTGTCAAACTCATTTTCACCAGGGGCCACATCAGCCTCCCGGTTGCCTTCAAAGGGCCACCATAACTTTAGGACTGTATAAATCCCAAATGTAACTACTCCTTAACTGTTAAGGAACTGAAATTACATTCAGCCCTTTGAAGGCAACTGCAAAGCTGATATGGCCCCCGGTGAAAATGAGTTTGACACCCCTGCCCTAAACGATGCCATCTTCCCACCTCAGTAGGCAAACCCTTCACTGGCAAAATCCCAAACAAATTCCCTCTCCTCCCTGCACAGTCTTTTCTCCCCCAGAGTGCTCCTCCCACGCCTCCCCATCAGGACTGTTTCTTTCCCACATCTCCTACACCGTGGGCCTGGGGTGGAAGTGCCTTTGCTCTTCACTGGCACTTCCACAACATTCTCTCTTCCCTAAACACTCGGGCGTTGAGACTCATGCGGTCAGACTATACCACCGAGGCAGTCACCCACAGTCACCTGACTCTGTGACAATGTGGCTCTAAGTGCCCTGCAGCTCTAATCCCTCAGAGCTGCCTGTTCTTGCTGCTGGCAGCTGCTGTCCCCCATGCTCTCTCTGGAACCCGTGCCAGGCAGGCCCAGCCCTCCACTGAAACAGTTCCCTTCACAGTCACCAAGCACTCCCGCGGTGCTCAACCCCAAGGCCAGCCCTCAGTCCTTGTCTCACCTGTCTTATTGGCACTTTCCACACAGCTAGTCTGCTCTTTGCTCAGCGTCGGGCCCGCACCCTCTCGTGGCTCCCCTCCACCTGCACCTTCTCAGATGCCCCTGCAGCTGCTCCTTCTCAGTCCAACCTCCATTTAGTAGAGAACCCCACTCGTAGTTCCTGGAGCCACTCCCTATGTCTCCAAATTGTATAGCTTCAAATACCAGGGGTATATCGATTATTTCCTATGTTCTGAGCTATAGTCCAGACCTCCCCCCATGCTCCAGATGCATCAACCTCCAGCTGCCAACCTGACATCCCCACTGGGATGGCCAACAGGCATCTCACCTAAGTCCGGAACCGGACCCCTAGGGCCTGCCTCTCCTGCCGGCTTTCCCATTCACTGCGTGACAACTCCGTCCTTCCAGCGGCTCATATTAAAGTGGTCCTTTAATGGAGAGCAGTTTGCCTACTTTTCTTAAAAGCCAAATAATAAATGTTCTAGACTTTGGGAGCCACAGGGTCTCTACCGCAACCACTCCACTCTGCCATCGTAGTGCAAAAGCAGTCCCAGGCAATATGCCAATGACTGAGTATGGCTGCGTTCCAACAAAACTTTACAAATAGGCCGCAGTTTACAAGTCCCTGCTTTATAGCTCAAGTCAGATCACATCACTCTGCTGCTCAAAACCCTCCAGCAGTTTCCAGACCTACCTGGGGTGACAGACAGAGGCCTGGAAGAGCCTGCGAATCCCTGCTCCACCTGCCACCTCCCGGACCTCTTCCATCTCCCACCTTCTCACTCCAGCCATATAATGACCTCCTTCCTATTCATCCAACTTGTAAGTTCAAAGTAACATCGGGGACTTTGCCCTTGTTCCTTCTACCAAGAAGGAACATCTCAAGAAGAGCAATCCACTCACCCCCCCCCACCCCCGCTTTCCATTTAAATGCCGTCTCATGAGGGATGCTCCCTAGAACATTCCATGTGCATTAGCAAACACTACCCCCATTCCACATCATCCCCGCCTTACATTCCCCACAGCACTTATCTCACGCATCCTTTATCTGCGTACTGGCTCAGTCTTTCTCCCCTGACAAGAAGGTAAGCTAGACCCAGACGTCATCTGATTTGTTCACTCCTATCTCCCCAGTGACTAAAGCAGAGCTTGGCTCACAGGAGGATTTAATAAACACTTTCTGAACAGATAAATAAAAGATTATTGCTATTGTTCTTACTATTCCTAAAAGATGAGATTGTGTTGCTCTCATCTGCTTATAACAGATGTTCAAAACCAGGAGTTGACCTAAGTACCTCTGTGGACTCATGAATCCTCTCGGAAGGAGGTGCCCTTGTTCTGTGCGAGGCCCTCCCCTTTCTTCGGCGGCATAAGGGGCAGCAGTCCCAAATCGCCGAGAGCCAGTGCCCCACCCTAGAGGACCCACCTGAGGTGCTCCCTCCAAGTGTGTTTCGACCCAGGGGCTCTCTGTTTTGGGAGCTCCCAGGAGAGCACAGGCAGCAGATTCAAAGTGGGTAGGCAGGCTGGTCATTTGTAGAGCAAGACGTAAGGTCAGTAGGGCTTGGAATTAGCCCTGGACATTCCAAAGAACCCAGCAAAGAGGACTTTCAGATGCCCCATGCCATATGCCTGAGGCTTCCACAGACCAAGCTGGAAAAAAGGCCCAGGTTCAAGCCCTCACAATGCGGGCTCCTGCAGACAACCCCAAGTGAAGGGAGCAGTGACCTCGAAAGACCTGTGAGCACTGTAAGTCCCCGGTATCCAGCTTCCAGAAGAAAGTGAAAACAATAGATTCATTTTCCTGATTGTTTCCCTGGATTGTATATTTGTCAAGAGTCAAGATTAATCACTGCAATTCATAAAATTTATACTCCAACTTACTGCAATTCTGAACAACAAGGCTGACATTTCAAGCAGTTCTATCGGGTCGTTCATCTAACTTGCAGAGAATACATTTTTCTAGGTGCTTACCTTTCAGGAGCGTTTTGTCTGGCACTGGGCTCTCTTCCATCATTGCTTCAGCCAGAATTAACTTTTGGTGAAGTTGCTTATTGCGAATTTTAAATTCCTTCAGCTCCCCCTGCAGCGCCAAGATCTGGCCCTGCAGCTGGGCAACCACCTCCTGTGGGGCAGGGAGCCAATACGCACTTCCTAAAGACTGGGATGGTTTTATCAGGATGGGCAAGCGGGACTTCTTAGCCTCCTGAAAACACACACATAGACAGCAGTGAACACACTTCCTTTGGTTACACAGTCAACAGGCTCATGCCAATCTTTTTTAAAATTATGTTTTAGTGATTACGCTATTACAGTTATCCTGATTTTTCCCCCTTTCCCGCACTCCACCCAGAACCCCCACTCCCTCGGGCAATCCCCCCACCATGTTCATGCCCATGGGTGGTGCATGTAAGTTCTCTGGCTACTCCATTCCGTATACTGTACTTTACATCCCCATGGCTATTCTGTAATTATTTGTACTTCTTAATCCCCTCACCTGTTCACCTGTTCCCTCACACCCCCTCCTATCTGGCAACCATCAAAATGCTCTCTGTATCTATGATTCTGTCTCTGTTCTTATTTGCTTAGTTTGTTTTTTAGATTCAATTGTTGATAAATATGTATTTGTTGCATTTTTTGTTTACAGTTTAATCTTCTTTTTCTTAAATAAGCCCCTTTAACATATCATATAATAATGGTTTGGTGATGATGAACTCCTTTAGTTTTTTCTTGTCTGGGAAACTCTTTATCTGCCCTTCGATTCTAAATGATAGCTTTTCTGGGTACAGCAATCTTGGCTGTAGGTCCCTGCTTTTCATGACTCTGAATGTTTCTTGCCAATCCCTTCTAGTCTGCAACGTTTCTTCAGAGAAATCAGCTAACAGACTTATGGGAATTCCCCTGTAGGTAACTAACTGCTTTTCTCTTGCTGCTTTTCAGATTCTCTCTTTAGCTTTAATCTTTAGCATTGTAATTATGATGTCTTGGAGTGGGCCTCTTTGCATCCATCTTGTTTGGGACACTCTGTGCTTCCTGGACTTGTCTCATGCCAATCTTATAAAACAGAATGCAAACCTCCGTCCAGACTTCTGGTTCCTATACTGGCATCGATGTTTGCTTCCCAATCTACAGAGCTTATATCTTGGCAAGCCCCTCCGCTGCTTGGCAAGTGCCAAGCTTCCCCTCCCTGACCCCCTCTTGGCTCTGGCCCACTGTCCCTCTGGACATTCTAGATGTTCCATATATGGCAGTCTTTTTTCCAACACAATCTTCTGGGAAACATTTTCTTCCTCCTTGTCTATTTCCTCATTCCCCACCCATTCCTCAAACTGAGCCAGTCTGCCTCACACCCCTGCTAGTCTACCAGAACCACCTCCTACTAAAGTGTTCAGTGGCTACTGAGTCACTAATCCATGAAACATTCCCCAGGCTCAGAGCTCCTGACCCGCCTGTCCCAGGCATCTTCATTTTCAACAGCTCACAGGCACTCAAAGTCAATCGAAAACTCAACTCTTCAGTTCCATCACCGACGTCCCCAAAGCTGCGCCACTTCTGCAGTCTCTGTCTTGGTGAATCATACCACCGTCAGTTTACGGCAAACCCAGCATGTGGGAGTCCTTTTTAAACTTTCCTTTATACTCGTCACACGCTTTCATCCCTCACCAAGTTCCATTCATTCCAATTCCCAAGTTGTCTCTGAATTCTTTCAACTCTCCTCATTCTCCACTGCCACCACCCAACCCCAAGATGCTCTCGCCAGGCTGCGGCCACAGCCTCCTGAATGGTCCCAACACTCACCCTTGCCCTTTCTAGTCCACTCTCCATACTGCAGCAGAAAGGGCAAACCTACCATTCATCTCCTCGGCTTACACTAGTTTAACTGCTTCCCAGTTCCCTGTGACGAGGTCAGTCCTGACCACAACCACAGCCCACGCTGTGCAGGACCTGCAGCCTGTTACTGCCCCTTCCCATCTTTCCCCAACTGCCAAATACTCCCCTTCCATCAGTTCTTCAAAATGCTAGCGTCCTGCCACCTCCGAGCCTTGGCACATGCTGTCTCCTCCGCCCAGGACACTCTTTCTTGCACATCCCCCATTTCACCCACGACTCCCAATACATCCATTATGACTCTGTTCAGATGTGCCCAGCTCAGGAAAGTGAGCCTTAATTCCCAAGACCAGGTCAGCTCTGCCAGGTCACTGCTCCCTACAGCTCTCCTGGGAGAACATTAGTGCCACTGTAATTAAATGCCTATGCAATTCTTGCTCTTTGTCTAGCTGCTGCAAGACAGGGTTCGGGGACTCTGCATCTCTTGGTCACACTCTACCCACAGCTTCCAGTACAAGAACTGGTACACAGTAGGTACTCCACAATGACTGTGGAATGAACAAGCAAGCAGTAACTTAAGAGGCCAAATGAGGGTGTCTTTCCAGTGAGGGAATTTTAAACATACTCAAACACTGAGGAGAGAGACTGAATCTAGGCATATATAAAAAATATTAAAACTCAATAATAAAAACACAAATAACTCAGTTAAAAGATCTATCAAAGGATCTGACAGACATTTCTCAAGAAGAGATACACGTAAGGCCAATAAGCACATGAAGAGATGGAGATGCTCAACATCGTTCGTCGTCAGGGGGACGTAAATCAAACAGCAGTGAAAACAGTGCCACTTCCTACTCATTAGGACAACTATAGTAAGAAAGATAATAAAGTGTTAGCCAAGATGTGGAGAAACTGGAACCCTCCTACCTTGCTGGTGAAAATGTAAACTAGGAGCCGATGCTTTAGAAAACAGGCTGGTAGTTCCTCAAAAAGTTAAACATAGATTTATTCTATGACCCAGCAATTCCACTCCTAGGCACATACTCAGGAGAAATTACATTGCGTGTACTCACCAAAACTTGCACCTGAAAAGTTCACAGCAACATTATTCATAATACCCAAAGACTGGAAACAGTCCGAGTGTCTACCAACTAATAAACGGACAAATCACATGTACCATATCCATACAATGGACTGTCTGGCAATAAAAATCAATGAAGTAATGTTACAGATTAAAACACGGAGGAACCTTGAAAACGTTATGCTGAATGGAAGATCACATAGTATACGAACTATCCAGAACAGGCAGATGTATAGAGACGGAGAGGAGGTGGTCAGTGGCTGCCTACAAAGTAGGGTGGGCGGGGGGTGGGGTTGGGGCAACGGAAGTGACTGCCATTGGGTTCAGGGTTTCTTCTGGAACTATGAACATGTTCTAAAATTGATTACAATAACGGTTGCTCAACTCTACAAATACATTTTTAAAAACCTACTACATCGTGCCCTTTCAATAAATAAATTGTATGATATGTGAATTATATCTACACACAGTATTTTTAAGTGGTAGAAAAGGAACCTGAGGAGAACAGGAAACATTTGGGACCCTGGGAATGAGGAAATCAGCAAGGCCTCTCAGGAACGAAAGAAGAGGGAAAACCCCTTCTTGCATGTTCTAGGATATAAAATGCCTTCAAGCACATTCTTCCAGAACCCTCAAGTAAACTGTATTCCCCGAGTTCACAGGATAATCAAAGTTATTGCCTATTTTCCAGACAAAGAACAGAGATGTCAAAAAACCAGTCAATGTTATAAACAAGGTTTGACGGTTGGAACCTAAACCAGCTCTTCAGAATCTATTGCCCAATAAGAAAAGTGAGGCACTTGCAGCCCTGAAATTCCAGGGAAGAGGAGAGGACAAGTTCAAGGACAAGAACACTTATGGTGGTGAAAGGGACCCCTTGGGAGGAGGTGGATGCCTCATCAGAAAAGACTGGAAAATAACAGTCATTTGCTTGGTCCTCTGTCTCCTCCAATCTTTATTCTTGGATCCAAATCTGTGTGTCAGATGGCAGCAGAAACATATCTCCAAGTGCACAAATGCCAAAGCCAATTTCAGGCTAGAAGACTGCCGTCAGTCAACCTAATGCCGGTTCTAAAATAACACCCCAGAAAATGCTACCTTATGGATGCTGAACAGATTCCCACCTACCACCTTATTAAAGATGTCATAATGGAACTTCTCACTTGGCAATGGAAGGGGAACAAGGAGGCACACACACTGAGCTCCTACATGTATAAGGCGCTTACCACACATGACCCCATTTATTCATCATGCCAGCCTTGGGCTCTAGGTCACGCTGATCCCATTCAAGCCCCTGGGAAAGGCTGGGTGATCTACCCGAGGACTCCAAGTAGCTAAATGGCCAGGCCCGATGCAAACACAGTTATAGCTGTAAAGTCCACCCTCTTGCCCCTCAAACTAAACAACCAGAAGTATATCCATCTCCTTGTTCCACTGTGGGGCTGCAGTGATGATCTTTTTAACAGGATACCAGAGTTTTGGCTTAAGCCTTAGGATTAATGAAGCACTGACTAACCAAAGACCACAAAGAAAATCATTAAGTTTTCTTCTACTCTGCACAGAATGGAGGCCACAAGGGTGGTAAAAGGGCTCCTCTCTTCCTGAGAAAGGCAGTCTTGTAATACCCCTGTCTACGTCTAAAACAGGGCCTCAGTTTATTCCCCTCCTCCTCCTCCTAACAGCTGAGTCACTGTGGACAATTTTCTGAGCCTTTCACAGCCTTCACTCTTTCCCAAGTAAAATGTAGGTAATAACTACCTAACTCATATGCTTGTTGAAAAGGATAAACAAGGTATCTAGCATAATCCTGGCACACAGAACAGATGCTAAAAAATAAGCACACTTACCTTTCTTTTGAAGACACAAGCAAAAACGATAATTCCAAATGCAAAATAGTGTGTCAATATATCTGGGGAAATTAGGTTCATTCAATTATCTAAACTTCCTGAACATAGAATGATATCTCCCATACAAATGGGCGGGGGGGATTCTAGTTTTCCTAACACATACGTAGAAACTAAAGGAGAAGGGGAAGAGGACAGCATTTCTATTCTAGCCAAACTGCATCTCAAGAACCATTAATATAATGGCAGTGTCTACATATATATATATGTATATATTTGTCTCTACTGATCTCTTTAGAAAACCTTTTCTATAAATTACAGTTTTGGTGCATATTTTAAAACAATCAAAAGCAATTTTGCTAATGAGCTATCTAACTGTCTTTGCAATGCACAAAAGCAGTAATTTGGTGGTCAGAAAATAAACTTATTCTCCATTCTGATGCGGTAAAGTGGTGTATACAGTTCATTTCTCAGACACGAAACACCCATCACAAACAAGAACACCAAGAGCCACCACTAGAGCGCTATCAGAAACACAACCTATTTCCTTCTCTACCAGAACTCTCACATCTCCCTGCCATGGGGATTCCCGACCCCAACCCCTCCTCCCAGCGGGACTTCAGCAAAAGGCCCAATCAAACACTGCCAGGAGAGTTGGCTTTTAATAAGCTGGTATATTTGATTGTATTTGAGGAGAAACTTAGAGACAGCATCTTGGTGGAAAGAAAATGCATACATTCACTCAACAAAACCAGGCCCTACCACTTCAGGCCAGCATGGGCTGGAGGGTGGCTTGACCCAGGGAAAGGGCGTGGCCGTGCACACAGGCACAGTGAGGGTCCCGCTCGGCCCCTTTACTGCAGGCAAACCACAGGCCCTCAGGATCTGGCTTCCTCAGCTCCAGTTAGTAAGGATCACAGGATGCACACACAGGCCACAGAACAGGACCTCTCAGACACACAGTTTGCTCAAACTAAAACCTAGCTTCTCGTCCCCACCCCTAAAATCTGGTTATTACAATTTTATTGCATCCCGCAAAGGTAAATGTCCAGCAATAGGTGAGAATTATATAAATTTAGGCTCATTCCACATAGCGCAGGTGTTTACAGCCATTATGAGGAGACGGGCCCGACTGCATAACAGGAGAGAGAAAGCTACAGACAGAGGCACACACGTGACTATTTTTAGGAGGAAAGCACGTAAGTGTCAAGGTGGAGAGATCAATACGACAGGGCTGGGATGGGGGAGGAGAGATGGGGAAAGGGCAGTCACACTTTCGGGAAGGTTAGGACGGATGCACACCTCTAAGTAGAGGCCAGGGTAAGTGCAGGCAGAAGAGGATGCGGGTTTTATACAAACCCAGTTTTAGACAAACCTGGGAGATTTTGTAAGTCTTTTGTTTGTACAAAATAAGTAGCATATGGAAAACTCACTCTGTCAGTCCCACGGAAGGAGGAAGGGGGAGCGGCCTGTCGCCCTGGCATCCCACCCAAGTTCTCGGGCTGATGCTCAGTGCTGAATGCTGCATCTGTTGGTGTCTCTTCCCAAGCTTCCCTCCTGCCTTCGTGCTTGAATCCGAGCGTGTCGCCTTCCATGGCCGTGGTCTGCACTGAGGCATCTTTCAGCTCCACCTTGGCCGGCTCAGCAGCCTTCACCAGCTGGGCTCCCCAAGGCGACTTCAGGTCACCATAGGGCTTGGAAAATGAGTTGGCTTGAAGGAACTGTCCGAGTTCACCTCTTAGCTGAACAGCCATCTGCTTAAGTGTCTTCTCAGGTTTCCCATCAGGGTGTTCGGAAACTGCCTGCTCTGGCAAGCGTATTCGTTCCAGAAGCAGTTCACGCAGCCCTTTCAGAAGGTCAGGCCTGTTTCACCAAAAGGGAAAGAAGTGGCAGAACTAAGCCTTCTGCTCTGGCCTTGTTCCCCATGCAGTTTCCCAGGTTTTCCTCACGACTGGCCCAGGTTCTGTTTAAACTAAACACAGGGAGTGCCTGCCCCATGTCAGAAACCACATCAAGTATTTGATCCCATGTCACCTCACAACCACACAAGGTAGGTACTACCATGTCTATTTCATGCAGAAAAAGAGGAGAATTAATTTGACACAAGCAACACAGCAAATGAGGGGGCCATGTGGCTGTCTGGATGCAGGCTGGACCTAAGAAAGGAACAAACAGGGTCACAAAGTACTCATGACAACTGCAAGGTCCCCCTGCTCCCCTGGCCCTATTCCTGCATCCAGGGGGAAATGTGGCTTTGGATGAAGCTGGCCAGCCTGGTGGATCCATCAGTGATCTGGTCACAGTGCAGAATCGGTGCTCAGTAACTAGGTATTGAATAAAGGGATATTATAAACTGCTCTTAATCAAAAGAGCAGTGGTTCTAAAATGTGACAAAAATGGACTCAAATTCTACCTGCGATTCTTTGAAAGTAAGGTAAGTCTTCCTCCACAGGACAGCTCTGAGGGTTAAAGGAGAGAGTGTATGAACAGCAGATGTTTTTCACGCCCCTTGCCATATGCCCAGGGCCTCGCTTGGACTGTAGCTACAGCTGTGTGGGCAGCTCACACAGACAGGCCCACCCCGAGCACTCCATGCTCGCTCCGCTGCCATGGGACCTTTCCCAGAGCCCTCTGAGCCAGCCAGCAGGGCAGCGGGGAGTGTGGGCCGGTGAGTACCTGAGGGACACCCTCAAGCAATGAAGGAAGAGAGCCATTGATTAAACACCCCAGGCTCCCATCTTTGGAGGGACAACATTAAGGCACAGTCTGTGCCGTCCCTCAGAGGGTACCCACTAGGACCGAGCCCCAGCTGCCCACAGCAGTAGCGAGAACGATAAGGTGCCCTCATTGGCTTTGCCTTAATTTCTATCTTCCTCTCCCCGCTTCCTCCTTCCTACTCCCTGGAATCAGCATTTCAAATAAACCACCTGCACCCAAGTCCTTATCTCAGGCTCTGCTTTCCCGGGAACTCAGATTAAGCCAGCATGTAAAAGACCATGGAGTAGTTAGAGAAGAATCCTTACAATGGGCACTGGGGGTGCAGAACTGCCTGCAAGGAGTTAGCCTGCTGGTCGAGACAGGCATGTACACAAGTTACTCCTCCACAGGGTAAAGAGAAACATGGTACCCTGCAAGTGTGGCAGGGTTACAGAACAACAGCTCCAGCGTCCCGACTGGGTGGCGGGAAGAATGTCAGAAAAGGACTGTAGAGTCAACAGGCCACACAGGGGAAAGGAAAATGGACGAGCCTCAGCATGGAAAACAGTATGAGCACAGTCAAGACACCCTGGAGACTGAGGCAGGGGAGGAGCCAGCCACGCTAAGGAAAGAGGAGCCGCTGCAAGGCTCTGTGCGAGGGAGAGGCACGGCCACACGGGGCGTAAGGAACGAATGGAGAAGTTTCCTGTCCAGAAGGTGGCATCAGTCAGCACACACAGGAGCTGCTCCCACTGTTCTACACGCGTGCAAGGACAGCAAAAATGTTTCATGGTGCACTACAGGATTCAAAATCAAGATAAAACTTATCCAAAGGTCAGAAACAGTAGAGACCCAAAGTTAGGAGAAAGAGGCATTTGCAGAAAGCAGTGGGGCCAGAAATTCAACTCCCATGGTAGAAGGAGAACTATGCAAATTTCATAAACCCTCGAAAGCCAGGTGGAGGCAAGACCGCCAGAGAGAGAGGAGTAAGGGTAGGGGACGGAGCAGGGCTGTTACACAGGCAAAACAAGCTTGCCAGCAGAATCCACTCCTGTGAAAGATAACACACCAAGTGAGAGCTCACACTCAAGAAAATAGAAATAACAAAGCAATCTGAACATTTTACAACAAGCATGTTTAAATCATCTAAAAATATAAGAGAAAAAGAAATTCATAAAAAAAGAAGAGGTTATGAAATTGAGATAGCAAATGATGAAAAGAGGAAGTGGAGGGGCAAGGACAGTGAGAGAGGCTGGAAAGCTGTGGCTACCTTCCGGCGGAAAGAAGCTGCAGGGCAGGATGAGACGGGGGCAGTCAGGGGAGCAGTGGGGACAGGACAGGCCCCCAGAGGTGCTGGGTCTCTCTTTGTTCTCCCTGCAGTTTCTCCTGCCTGCCCTACTTGCAGACCCATGTGGGCTAGCCAGACCGCCCCGACCAGCCCCTGCGGCACACCCTGAGCCTCCCTCACTCTGGGTCTGTGCCACAGCTAGCAGGGACAGGAGCCCTGTGCCACCTGTCCCACTGAGCCCTCTCAGGGCAGGGCGGGTCTCATACCTGGATTCCGGCCATCTAGCCCGGGGGCAGAGTCAATTCAATTCAAATGAAACAGCTCCCGCACACCAAAACAGAGTAAAAAATGAAATTATAAAAACAAAATTAAAATGTCTGGTACGTTTTTCACTTCTAATATGAAATCATTTAGACTACACAAACCATCTTAAAATTCAGCAAACCCAGACTATTAGAAATATTTCTGGTGTTTTAAGCATGTTAAGCTAAATTTTCCTTCCCTCTCCTTCCCTTAATATAGATTAAAAATAATGACAATCGCTATCCAGCTAGCCAAAGGAGCACCATTACTCACAACCAAACAACACACAATAAAACCCAGGAAAAAGACTTTTACAAATGGGTAGTAAAAGGTGGTGAAAGAGGCCATTATAATACACTAAAGTGGTGTGCTGTTAAATAAAATATTTCAAGTGTTCCTTTGCTAGAAACGTGAACAGTAGATTCATTAAGCTGCCACTATAACCGGGACCTTTTTAATGGTCCAGTCCAAGGGTCTTGTCAGAGCCCGAACATTGTTTATGTGCCCCCCGGGCATCCTGTCACACAGAAGGTGTGAGGGGAAAGGAACTGAGGTTTATGAAGCACTTACCGGTGTCAGATCCTTTAAATACACTAACTGCATTTAGCCCTCAGAGTAAGACTGCAAGACAGGGACTAATATGAGGCCCATTTTACAGATGAAGATATGGGCTCGTAAAGATCCAAGAGCTCTAGCAAAGCACAGAGCAAGGACTGGAACTCGGGCCTTCCTGACTCCAAAGCAGCACGGCGCTACCCAGTTTTCTAAACACGTCTTCTGCTAGAACGTTGAGCTCTTCACTGCACAGTCAAGTACTTATTGAGCACCCCCCATTTGTCACTTACAGCAGCGGCAATGCACAGCAAAGAGGAATCACGGAGCTTACACATCATTAAGGAGCAGGCAGAAAGACAGACAGACATTCACGCAGTGTCAGCAATAGTAAGTACTGAGAAGTAAGGGAGGGAAGAAAGGAAGGAGGAAGTCCTGAGGCAGTGAGTAGAAGCTGAGTTTCTTTGGACGGAGTGGTCAGGAGAGGCCTCTGCAGAGCCGATACCCACTTTTTTCCTTCCATTCTCACTTTATCTCATTCCTAGGGTGTCATACCCTTCACTCCACTTATCAAGGCCAGTGACCATCTCCAAGTTGTGAAGTTCAGTGGCCAGCGTCAGCCTCCCAGCAGCAGCAGCTGGCCACTCTCTGTGGCCTTCTGTTCACTCCTCTCCCTCCCTGCTTGCTTCTGCACCACCGGCCTCATGTATGCCCAGGACAAGAGCATTCCAACTGGAGAGAACGGCTACAGCCAAGGCCCCGAGATGAGAACAGGCTGGGCCATTTGAGGAACAGAAAGAAGGCCAAGGCCGTGTAGCTGGGGCGCAGTGAACAAGACAGGCAGGCGATAAAGACAGAGAAATAGGCAGAGCCGGGCCAGGAAGCTCTGATCTCACTGTAAGGGCTACAGAAATCCACTGTAGAGTCTCAAGTGTGGAAGAGCCATAACCTGATCTAATTTTTAAAAAGATCCCTCTGGCTGCTCTGTGGTGAATGGACTGTAGAGGAGGCTGTGCTGTGGGAGTCCGGGCAAGACTAGTAGAAGAGATGTGAAGTGGCTGAATCGGGGGCCCACACTGAATGTGGGACCAACAGCACCTCCTGACGAACACGGGGATTGTGGAAACTGGGCTTTTGGCTACGCCGGTCAGATAGACACAGTGCTGCTGACTGACCTGAGGGAGCCATGAGTGGGGAGTTTGGCCTTGGACAGATGAACGCTGGCGCGTCCGTCTACGAGACAGCTAGGTGGAGAGGTCAAGCAGACGGCTGACTGTATGCTTTGGAGAAGGTCTGGGCTGTGGGCATAAATTTTGAAGTCCCAAAGCATACTCTAAAGCCACGGGAGAGGGAAGACATAGAGACACGGGCTAAGGACACAGCTCTGGGACACTCCGACATCCAAAAGGCAGCAAAGGAGACTAAGGAGAGGCCAGTGAGGCAGAAGCAAGCAGGGAGGGAGAGTCGTGAACAGAAGGCCACAGAGAGTGGCCAGCTGCTGCTGCTGGGAGGCTGACGCTGGCCACTGAACTTCACAACTTGGAGATGGTCACTGGCCTCGATAAGTGGAGTGAAGGGTATGACACCCTAGGAATGAGATAATGAGAGAATGGAAGGAAAGAAAATGGACACAGCGAATAGGAACGGTTCTTCCAAGAAATCTTGCCTTTCATCAAAAAACTGTGGTACATATATACACAATGGAATTCTACGCAGCAGAAAGAAAGGAGGAGCTCCAACCCTTTGCGACAGCATGGATGGAACTGGAGAGCATTATACTAAATGAAATAAGCCAGGCAGTGAAAGACAAATACCATATGATCTCACCTATAAGTAGAACCTAATCAATAAAACAAACAAGCAAGCAAAATATAATCCAAGACATTGAAATTAAAAACAAACTGACAGTAACCAGAGGGGAGGTGGGAGGGAATAATGGGAGGAAAAAGGGGGAAGAGTTGTCAAGGAACATCTATAAAGGACACATGGACAAAACCAAAGCAGGGGTAGGATCGAGGGTGGGAGGTGGGGATGGCTGGGATGGGGGGAGTGATGGGGGGAAAATGGAGACAACTGTACCTGAACAACAGTGAAAGAAATAAAAATTTAAAAATATATAAATAAAATCTTTTTTAAAAATATAAAAAAAAAATAAATAAATAAGAACATTTATTTGTGAAGATAAAAAAAAAGAGAAATCTTGCCTTTCGTGGGAATAAGGAAATGGGCCAGTGGCTGGAGGGAAATGGGGGAGGAGAGGGGGCAGGAGGAACCTCTCTCAAACGGTTGGTGTAAATGCATGCCTTATGCTAATGGAAATGATTGAGTTACTAATGATGCAGAAAAGAGAGGGCGCCCCAAGAGGATAGGAACTTGTGAATCCCAGGGGGAGGGCTGGTCTTGAATAGGAGCAAGATATTTGTTTCTTCCCTTCTGACCGCAGACAGTCAGTCAGTGGATGTGGAGGCAAATAAGCTGGTCGCTGTGGTAGGAAAGGAGAAATAGCTTGAGTTCATTGTTTGTTTTTTCAATCAGGTATAAGGCAGGGTCACCAGTCAGGCAAGGGAGGAGAGAAGTTGCAAAAAACAGTCTTCTGCTGGGCAATGCTGAATGCTCATTTTGAAATTATGATGATAATTTGATGTCATACGATTGCAAGTCACATGAGTAGAGGCCCAAGACAAGGTCTTAAGAAAGGGCTGGATGCAACACATGAACAGGGGTTACCCATGCCCTGGGGAGGGAGAGCTCAATCTCTGCATATGCAAAGGCTCTGAAATAGGCAGTCAGCTCATTCTGGGGCCTGAACGCAGCACGGAAACCAAGAACAGCGTGAACGGAGCCGAAAGACAGGGTCGCCAGATCACACTAACAGGGCCCAGCAGGCCATGTTCACGATTTTGATCCCAGAAAAAGTGGAGAGCCTCTGAAGAGTTTTAGGCAGAGAACTACTCTGGAAGTATCGTCAAAAACAGACTGGAAGGGACACGGGGGGGCTGCAGGGGCCTAGTTAGGACTGCTGCAGTGATGCCAGAGCACTCTGACGGAGCTAAGGATGGGCACGAGGCAGCAGGGATAGTGAGAAGTGTGTCAATTAAGAACTATGTAAAAGACAGACATGAGTTTGGGAGATGAAGAAAAGGGGAGAGTCAAGGAGGTCCTGTCTAGAGCCCACAGATCTAGTCCCTCTTTGGCACCCCCAGGCTCTTGTCTAGTCTGCTCCCCACAGCCGACACACGCCGTCCCTCCAGCTTTATCTGCTCAATTCTAAACTTCTCTGGACCTCTCGCCAGTGCCTCTCTCTGGTGCTGCCTTACGTGTCCCTCAACCATGCCCAGCAGGGCAGACTCAGATTTTCTAGGAGTTAGCTTCCCCATTTCTGCTACATAGAGCTCAAGACTGTTACTGGCTTTCAAAAAAAAATAATGCCCCAGGGCTACCTTTTTAGATTTTTAGATATCAAATTTCACACCTAATTTTAGGCTACAAAGACCAAAACATTAGGTGATAACATCCTAAACCGTGTCCTCTTGGGTGGGGGGCCAAAACGAATTGGAAGCACAACACAGGGAGCACCACAGGAGAGGGGGAGCGGCCAGGCAGCACCTGTACCGATCCTTTCACCCCACATGCAGCGAATATATTGCTCTAGTTGGTCAAGTGCAAGACTAGTTAGGCTAAGGTAACTACTGGACAAGTTGCTTCCTTATTCCACCCTGGCGGACGGGCAAGTTGAATCAGAGCCGTCCAGGGACCCAGCTCGTCTGCCAGCACCTTAAGCCTTAGGGTGGGTGGCTAGAAGGTGGGGGAGCACAAAAGCTGAAGGGAAGTCTCAGGCCACACTGATTACAGCTCTGCACTGGGGTTAGCAGACATGGCTCAGCAATGAGGCATAAATCACGGGCTGGCCACTGTCTTGCATATGGTATAAATGTCACCTGAGGGTAATGGGAAAGGGTAGGAGTAATTGGCAGGGCACAGTGTAAGCAGTAATATCACTAAAACCCCACCTCATGCTAACCTCGATCTATACTATATATCTATTATTTCACTTAATCCTCAGAAGATGCCTATGGGGTAGATGAGCACCATCACCCCAACCTCACAGATGAGGAAACCAAGATGGGGATGGTCTAGATGACAGAGCTGGACCAGAGAAGAGGTCTGTCTGTCCGACTCCACAACTCTGCTTTTTCTAGTGCACCAAAACCACCTGGCTTCTGGGGAGTATTCCCAGACCGAAGATGGGGTTTCTCTGACCAGTCAGAATCCTGGTCATCCCAAGGAGTCTTTTTATTTACTATCATTATTATTTACTGATTTTTTAGAGAGAGACAGAAACACCAATTTGTTGCTCCACTTATTTAGGCATTCATTGGTTGATTCTTGAATGTGCCCTGACCGGGGATCAGGCCCCCAACCTTGGCGTATTGGGACAAGGCTCTAACAACTGAACTACCCGCCAGGGCACCAAGGAGTCTTTTTTAAAAGACTACTCCAGAAAAGTCTCCAATGGCTCCACCACTGACTAGCTAAGGAAGTGTCAGCTCCCCAAAGTCAGCTCCCACAGTGAAAAAGGAGATCACCAGCAGCAGGCAAGGCTGGTGTGAGGTTAAATGTGATCGACAGGCATTTTACCACATGTGCCCACCTGGGCCCTAGCACAGGGTAGTGTGCCAGAAAGGGGCACAGGTCCCAGTCGGGACTTCAGGAAGGCCCCGAAAGCCAGGACCCCTCTGTCATGGAACTCGATGGCACACTCTCAGTGACAGCTGACATGATTAGGGCAGCAGATTTGGGCCAGCGTACAAAAGCCTTCTCTAATCCTAGAACTGGCCAGCAATGGCCTGGAAACGTCTAGAACCTATAGAGAACAGGTAACTAAATTACACAACATGAGCTTGCTGCAGGGTGTTGGCCCCTAGAGTGCTTTCTTTAAAAATATAACTAGGTCTCAATTTTTTAAAAATCAAGAGATTTAGAATATAATTTTTAGGCTTCTGCTGGAAGTCTGGAAGCTCTGAGCCCACGTGTTTGCAGGACAACAACCAGTGGGGCTGAGAAGCTCCTGCCCACAAGGAGGGAGCACTCACATCCAAGTCATCCCACTCCACCCATGCCCACTGGACTTTCCCCAGCTCACATCACCCAGGAACATTCTAGGTGGTCCTGAGAGAGAGAGAGAGAGAGAGAGAGAGAGAGAGAGAGAGAAAGAAAAAGAGAGAAAGAGAGAAAGAGAGAAAGAGAGAGAGAGAGAGAGAGAGAGAGAGAGATGCATCTTCTAACTCTGATGTAACATTTGGGACTCTGACGTTGACTGTAGTCACTTAACTCCCTGTGATAATAAACCAGAACAGACACTGGGCGTGTCTCCCAAGAGGACTCAGGATAGAAAAATTTTAGACTGATGTTGGAGTTGGGGAAGGGTTAGTTTGCATGTGCTCACAACAACAGAACACTTTCATCCTTCTTTTTTTTTAAGCTAAAGAAATGCCTCTGAGGCTTAGTCCACCAATGATACAGAAACAGTAGGGTCTCTGGCTGTTGCCAAGAGTCATAGGCAGTGGTTTCTGTTCCATTTCCCCATCTACACTGGAAGAGAATGAAAACATTTACTGAACACACCACAGGCCAGCTATTTGCCTACAGAGGACTTGGTCTTACTCCACACAGCACGCCCAAGGAGTGGTCGGAGAGTCTGAGGCACTAAGCAATGAAGGCCCAGCTCTTTCTGGCTCCAAAGCCAAGCAACTGTCCACGAGCCAGAGAGAATGTGAAAGGGGGGATACTGGCTCCTAAAGGGTTAATTTTAAAAACATAAATATACCAACTGTTTCTCCATTTCTGTTTTAAGAAAAACACCCTGTAGTATTTCCTCATGTAAGAACGACTCCCAGCAGATACAATGAGAGGAGGATTTTAGTTCAAGCTCAACATAAAACAGCAATCACAACTACAATGGTAGTTTTTAAGCTGCTGCAGAACTGGAAGAAATTTCACTGGGGCTGGTTCCTCTTGCTGACACCCAGACAGCCCTTTCCGGGGCTCGTAGGACTAATTCTAAAGGGAAGATGCTTTCTCCTCTTTATAATGGGCTTGTGTGAGGCCTCACTGAAGCCCCCTCACAGCCACTAGCATGCGGCCTAATTGCTTAATTGCATGACTGGCAAGATTCCTTCCAAGTCTTTTCAGGAGCTCGCTCAGGTACATTACACAGCACCACCATCTACATCCATTTAGTAAAATGAGTTTGTTCTCCCCTCAAACTACAGGAACAGGGCAACACCTGAGCCCCAAGTCTACCTCGGTTCCAGTAACAACGTGGCCTTCTCGTTGAAGAAAGGGGCAAGCAGGTTCACGAGCTCGCCTTCCGCCAGACTCTGGTCTTCAGGACGGCCAGGTATGTGGGCTCCATTGTGGTCTAAAATACTGGAATCTGTGAGCCTTAAGTATCCATTTTTGCAGCCCTCTTTGGAACCGTCCTCAATAATCTGTAAAACATCAAAGTATCTGGTCAAATAATGGACTCTGGAGGAGGGGAGGGGGCATATGGAGGAGAGAGAAAGGATGGAGAGAGAGTGAGTGAGTGAGCACCAGTGAACCTGGGAGAAAATGAGAGGGGGAGGAGGGGGGGAGGGACCCGGCGCATGGGGCCACACACACTCTCTTCATAGCAGGGAGGCGCTCTGGTAAGAGCACAAAGATGTTCACATCAGTTTCCTCCTCTATAAAAATGGGGACAGTAATGCCGCCTCCCGAGGTGACTATGAGAACAGAATGAGAAGACTGACTCACCTACGTGTGTGGGGCTCAGGGTCTCACCCACTGTGGCATGTCCCCCACCCCACAGCCCACTCTTAACAAGCTGCTCCTGACAAGGGCACAGAACCCATTCCATTAACAATGCTTTTGGCATTTATAGGCACGTTTGCGATATAGCCTCCCTGTTATATAGCGGAGAGCCAACTGGCTCCCAATTAATGTAACTTTGATTTGTCTCATTAGGAAAGTGGAGAGTTCCCAATTCCCATGGAGATGTTATTTACAGATCCAACTTCTTAGGTCCCCAAGGGTCCCAGAGGAGTGGTGCCAGGGAAGCGTCTAGTTACAGCCTGCGCTGAGTGCGTCTGGAGGTGCTGCAATTAGCATTCCTGCCCCTCCTTCCCAAAGCTGTAAATTTCTTCTGCCAACCCATAAATAACTCCCTGTGACTCCATCACTGCTGGTGATACATGCACTAGCCATCACACTCCTCTCTCCACACTTGTAAAATGATTAAGATTTTAAATGGAAGACAAGACCTACACAAATGAGCTGTTATTTATAGGATCTTATTTGCCACCAACCTAGTTATTAAATCCATCTAAATAAGCAACCTTCCAAGAAGGAAAAGTCTAGAATGTAATAAGAAAAATAGTAATTGCTATCATTTACTGAGCACTTAGTACATGCCCTTCTATTTAAATATCACAGCAATTCTAACAAGAAGTATTATCATCTTCAGTGATGGGGAAATTCAGGCTTAGGGGTTAAGTAAAGGTGAACCAAGGTCACAGAGATAGTGACCAAGACTCACAATCAGATCTCATTGCAAAGCCTTCACTTTTAAGTGCTTTGCTCTCTACATTTCAGCTACGTAACTATCTACATTTTAATGATCTCCCGTTCATCATCACAAACTTGAACACCTCGAAGGCCACAAATGTCAAATCTGCAGCCTCCTATCTCTCACTACATCCCAATCTTTAGGGTCCTTTTCAAATTTGGAGAGAGTGCTTGCTCCAAATGCCCGGGACCAGTGTGACTGGAGGCACACTCTATGTGCACAGACGCCAATTCTCATCAGTGCCCAGATGATGCTAAGCTGGGCTCCAGATAAAGAGACTGCAGAGGGCCCCCGAGAAGGGGAGTTTGGTTTTATCGGTGGCTCCTTATGCTGCAAGCCAATGACCTGTGAGCTTTCAACAGTCCAGAAAGAAGGGCTCTTGTCCCAACAAATGTCACTGAGTTACTCTGCGCCTTGGATGAACCATCCCCTCATAGGCCTCAGTCTCCAACGCAAATAATGAATGGGTCAGGTGAGATCTCTAAAGGTCTGTCCAGGCCCCGTATCCAGTGCCCGTATTCTCCTATCGAAGCCCTGCTTTTATTTGCAAGTATATGTTTGTTTGCTGTTTTCATGACTGGCTCTCCCAGCCAGTCTGTAACTTCTGAGAAGGAAGAGACCTAGTCTCTTTATTCTCCACAGGCACCGTAGCAGGCACTCAGTACAGGCAGAATGAACAGAAAAGCCACCGGACTCACCCCGGACAAGAAGACAGGCTTGGGCACAGAGAGGGGCTGACAGAATGAGGAGTTAACTGCCATGTTCCTACCTTGTTACTCTGCTCCGAATGCTGGCCACTCAGGAAATCGTTCTCGTCATCCTTGCCAATTCTGATCATGTCCCCGTCCTCCTTGCTGGCTGGAAGCTACATGGTGCATGGAATGGTGTGAAAATGCAACCCAAAAAAAGATGCAGCATGAATATGTATGAATAAGTCAGCGATGACTTTTTTTTTAAATAATGCGAAACAAAAAAACAAACCAAAAAAGAGGCAGAAACAAATGGCAAAGCCATGAAATAAAATTAACTGAAGTTAGAGCTGCTAGTTTGGGCAGATCACACACAGCTGCCTGGGCCCAGGCATCATTCCAGGACAGACTCCCAAGAAATAACTTAGGCTATCTCCACCACCTTGCGGGGCCCTCCCTGAGCCGCTATGAATTGAATATACTGTCTGTTGTGCTGCTGACTTTCCTGCCATTGCTAAATTCACTCTCAGATCATATAAAAGTAACAAGATGTTGGAAAACAGCTATTGATGGAATTGAAAATATCAACCAGCGAGAAAGCGGTAATGAAACTTACGGTGTGCCTGACCCAGGCACCACTCCTCCTGTTTCGCACGGGACATCAGCCTCTCTTTGGACTGTCACACTTCTGCGATGGACGGCAGTCCCAGCCAACACTGTCATTTTGCTGACAAAAAGTCCTCCTTGCTAATGAAGAGTGTCAGGCTTCCCTGATGATAACTTCATGTTTTGAAAATGAAGGACAGTTATTTATGAAAAGTGCCTAAACCCCTAACGCTTTCAATAAGTGTACGTCCTAGAGGTTCTGCATTCTGCAGAGTGGACAGTACCAAGCTGTCAAGAGGGCCAAACCTCAGCTCCCTGGAAGAGGGAGAATTCTGGTCACGGGACACCTGCACTGACCGAGTTAAAAAGAGGAAAACTCGGCCACACCCAGGAGGGAATCAGTCAAAGCTGTTCCAGTAACTACACCAAACCCCATCCCACCCAAGGGTTAAAAACCCCAACTAGGTGCTGAGTCACTTGCTGGGCATGTTGTACACAAGAGATGTCTGGGGTGCTATTGCCACAGTTTTATTCTATGAGTTCCTGCATTTAGTCAATCACCCCCATAATTCTCCCAGGCCAATTTAAATTTTTCTGATCTTCCTTTTAGAGGAAACCCTGGTTTTGGAAGAAGAAAAGCAAAGCACAGCAAACTGAATCAGAAAAGTCATTTTATAGAAAACTTCCCAGGATCAGAACATATTCAATCTACCACATCCAAATCTGCAATAAGGATCAACCAGAACTGGTGATCACAAATCAGACCTTACTATACTAATTACAAAGCAGTAAGTAGACTACATATGCATAAGTATACTTATTAAGCGTAAAAGTTTCTAAACATAGGCGAGGAACCCTCTCCCGCTATGGGTTTCTTCCCTCATTATTAAAACTTTCTCAGGGATATAGATCAACCAGAGCTATTAAACTTGTTAGTGAGAGTATAAAATGTTCAACCACTATGGAAAAAATACTGGAATTTTTAATGAAACTAATAACACTGGGACCCAGGAATTCCATTCCTAGGTATTCACCGAGAGAGCTGGAAACCTGTGGCCACACAAACATTTATGTATGAATGTTCATATGAGCTTTTACCACAACACCCAACACTGGAAACGACCCACATGCCCACCGAGAGCAGAATGAGTAAACGAACTGTAGAACCTTCATACGCTGGAACACTACTGAGCAAGAAAAAGGAATAAACTGCGGATTCATGTGACGACATGGGTGAGTCTCAAACACATGCGGAGGGAGAAAGTGCCACACAAACGAAAACACCCTTTATGGTTCCATCTACATAAAGGTCCGGAACAGGCAAAACTGACCCATGGCAGAATAAAATTAGAGAAGCGGACAGGGGTGAGGGTGGGAGTGGACTAGAAGGGACATGATCTTGGTAAGGATTTGGGTTACACAGGTAACCCAGACTTGCAAAACTGAGCAAATGCAGACTTACAATTTCTTCATTTCTTTGTGTGCAAATTCAACCTTAAAAGAAAAAGTAACTATAAAACATATTCAAGTTAAAGATGAGTGTGTTGAAGTGTTTATGGGGAAGTACACTGCTGCTTGTGTATTAAAACTTATCGCAAAGGTAAGTAAGATGCAGTGACGGTGGACAGGTGGAACACGCGAGCACAGGATCTAGGTGGAGAGACGTCCCTGGCTCCTGTCTGCTCAGATCACTCCTGAATGTCAACCACGTTTTCCTCAAATACATGAATTAACCACCAGTAAATAAATATAAGGAAATAACGGGCCACCTCCTGAGAGATTTCAAGTGCACTTTAAAACAAAAGCATGCCTGTTCTTGGTCGTCCGTTTTTCGGCTGGTTTGGAAGTGAACGGCCCCCCACGCAGGGAGCGAGCAGCGTGCAGCCACCAGGGGGAGTCCACGCTGCAGCTGCCACGTTGAAGCTAACCCTGAGAAACTGTTATCAAGGGCCTCCTGCTATTTACACCCTTTTGTCAAATTAAAAGATGTAGGAGGAGGGTATATAAAAATAAACGATAGGCCTATTTTATACCTATTATCTATTTGTACTTTTGAGCTAGTAACTACATGTCTGGAAATAGAGTCTAAGGAAAAAAGAATCCTAAGCCCAGAGAAAGATTTGGGTCCAAAAACAATCACAGGTAAATGTAAAATCACGAATTGCTGGAAACAACCCTCCATGTTCAACAACAGTGAGGCAGTTGGTGACATTTCAGCACATTCATAAGATCGCGTAAGATGCTACGACCAAACAGAGATTGGAAAAAACAAAAAACAAAACTGTACATGTGTCCTGCGGGTATACATGTGTTCATACACACAGACAGGAAACGACTCCAAAATGCTAGTTACCCAGGAGTATTTTAAAGTGACAGGATTAGGCGTAACTTCTTTCCTCCCTTTCCTAAGTATTAGGTAATGCTGTGGGTTAATTAAATATCAGACAAAAAATACCAAATTTTAAAATCACAAGATATATTTGCTTTGGACAAGCATGTCCAGTGTGTTCCTGCCTCCCATCTCACCAAAGAGAACCACGGCCACTCCACAGCAGGCGGCCACCCCTCCTCGCCCCTAACAACATCTCCCCCACCGTGGCTCCTGTTTGGGAACATCACCCCTCCCAGGCGGACGGCCCTCCCCGGCGGATCGTCCCGTGAACTGTGCTACAAAGGACAAGGCTATTCACAGTGAACACCCGGTTGAACACAATCTGACAAATGACTCAATCTGAATCGGTTGGTGTTAAGATCTCAAGAGTGGGAGGGGGAAAAAGCCTCTGTTCTCCAAAGGACACAATGGGACATTAACAGATTTTTTTCAAAGGGCAAATGAACAAACAACTCACCATTTATGACTCAAATGAAGTAGGTGAAGAATGAGCTGCTTATTAAAAATGCTGCCTTGGAGAAAATAAGCCAAGAGACTTCTTTCTCCCTAAATGGACTGCAGATATTCTTGGATTTGAAAATTATCTGGAGCCCTGGAGGCTTAGATCAATAACAGTCCCTCTCTCAAAGACAGCAGATGGCCAGGGCGCAGCACGAATACCTTTGAGCATTTCCCACTCTGAAGGGGGGAGGAGACAGCTTAAAGCTGACAAATTTCCCCCCAGAAATGAGGTGGCAAGGAGAATTCCATTCACCTGGCATGCCAGGCTGACTTCCAGACAACTCTAACCACGAAGACCCCAGGGGCCCGAGCACAAACGGGTCCCCCTGCGTTTCAAGGTGAGAAGGGTGCCAGTCGTCTGACCCAGCGACCGGGTGCAGGGAGCAAGGCTCTGCAAGCAGGAGAGTTTGGCCAAGTTAGGGGCTAAAGGGAGGAAATAACAAACTCTTCCTCACTGTCCCAGCTTCAGGGTCCTTCTAGTGTACAGCTCTGGCCGAGAACAGAGAAAATCGGATACAACACGTCACAAGGATGAGCAGAGACCAGAAGCTATCAGAGTGAAGAAGGCTTCGCTGGGTCAGAACCGAGAGAAGGGGCTCTCGCCCTCACAGCACAAGCCCAGTGAACCAGCGCCCTGCAGAGACGCCGGGATTCCACCTCTCAAAGCCCTGCCGAACTTCTCAGTACTGGCCGTGGTGAATTCCCACGCTCCCGAACCTGGACGTGCGGGCTGATGGGACACTGGCTGCTGAGTTCCTGCCGTGTCCCCTGCACGTGGCAGAGTGCAGGAGCGCCTGGGCGTGTGTGCGAAGGAACAACACACGTCCGGTCAAATCCAGAAGTCCAGATGCCGTGAGTGAGAAGATGCACCAAATTCAGAGGATTAACACAAAAAGCAAATGAGAATTGTATTTCCTTGTTTGTCTCTCGATGTTAATGAATTCACTAATGTTGCATCTACCCACCCAAATTATCTGGGTGATCTGGCAATTCTCCAGACCCCTCTGTGACCACACAGTCTTCCAGACGCGCCATCTGCAGCACAGGTCCCAGGGCCGGACTTGGAGTCAAAAGCGTCACAACACATCAACTGTGCCCACGCGGACGTGACCCAAACGTGAGGGAGCCTGCAGACGCTACAGCTACAGGCCCGGGGGACCCTCAAAAGCCCAACCACAGCCAAGGGAATTTCCATAGCGACTCCCCAGGATAGAAGCAGTCTTGAGAAATTTGGGGGGTTATTTTTTTTTGGTAATTAGCACATGACAACAAGAATGTTTTTCTTACCTCTGTTTGTTGTGTTGACTCAAGTCGGCCATCCCCTTGGAAGCCCAAGCAGGAGAGATCAAAAATGGTTTTCTTCAGGTGCTGGTTGTCTGTGTAGAGTTCCTTCACTAGTTGTATGAGGTCGCTGACCTAGGAGATAAGAGCAGAGAGAAGACTAGAGAGAGAGCCACAGGCAGACTTCAGCTTCCCAGGGCCACAGACCTCCCTGCCTTTAGCACCACAGCCATGGCAAACCAGGCGGCCTGATTCCAGTCTTCCGGCTACCCTGGGCATGGTGGAAAAACTACCAGCCTGCCTGTACATGAGTCCCAGAGCCAGCACTTCAAGGCAAAGAGACCCTGGGCAAGCTGTCCAAGCTAAGCCTGCAGCTCATCTGTGCAATGGGTCACTGTGGCAACTGGACGTGATCACGGTCACAGTGCACTGACGTCCTTGGTACAGTCCAATGACAGCTAATTCTCTCTCTCTCGTACTTGAGACCCTCAGTGAAAACTGCCCCAGAATGAAGTTTCTGAAACTGTCGGAGCCTTATTTTACAGCATCACCTTCTTTGTACCTTATCTAGCAATATCAGTAATAATAACAGTCTTTAATTACAAAACAATTTATAGCTACTAAAATATTCCTACAAGCTTTAGTCAATCATTCTTTACAAAAGTCTTGAGGAGGTGGGTGGGCTAGTATGACTCTCCCCACTTTACAACGAAGAGTCTGAGATACAAGAAGTTCATTGCCCAAGGTCCCCCAGCTGGGGATGTCTGGAGAATTCCATGGCATCTAACAGCACAGTGTCTAGCCATGTGGGAAAGGGCCACCGCCACAGGGGCACAGCCAGGCCCGGGGTGGAGATCTGGGGACCACCAGCCCAGTGCTCCTCCTTGAGGTGCAAGTCTTACGAGGGCAGGTACATAAGCAAGACACCACCTTTGTCCCCGGCAAGTTTCCCAATGGCCAGTAATTTTCCAAAGCCTTCTTAACATGGCATCAGTAGCCCCTCAAGGGAAGGGGAAACCCCACCCAGACTGACTACCCGTAGCAGATGTCCACAATACACCAAAGCATGAATGCAACTGAACCCGGCCCTGAAGGTTACAGCGGGAAATGCGGGACGTTCTGATTCTGTAAACACTGAGTGCCAACCAAGCGAATGACCTCCTGCCCTTAACACAGCCATGGCAGGTACTCGCAGCAGCTATTCATTCTCTTTACCTTCAGAAATTAAATGCCTCAATGCTCTGTGCTTTACTCCGCCCAAAATACTAAAATTTTTATAGTTCTCCTTTCTATTTCTTACTTTTGTACCTCACACCGACTATTTTCTCTTTTGCTGCCGAGAAAACTGCCTACCCAGACAAACTCCTATTCATCCTTCGAAACCCACTTCAGGCCTCACTTCTGTGGAGAAGCTTTCTCTCATAAAACGGCACTCCCCAACCCCGGCAGTTCAGCTCTCCTCGGCCACCCCTCTACCGCGCACGTCTGCCTGTCACAGCGACCCCGGCCCTCCACGGTGCAGTTCCCTATCTACGTGTCTGTCCACTCTATCGGAATGCGAATTACTCCAAGATGGAAGCTGAACCTGCCGTACACGTATGATACCTTTACAGTAAAGCAGGCTCCTCTGAGCACACACTTCCTATGCTCATCAATGGCTCTTAGAACCTTGAAATACTAAACCACTGTAACCACACCAACGAACAAGAGTGAAAAACCTTTTCAGCTTTAGAAAAGATTTATGGATCAAACCTGGACATTTATTCTTACAAAAAGCATCTATTAACTCCCACTACGTGTGCCAGGTACCGGAAAATCTGAAATAAATAAGATACAGTCACTACGATGTTCACAGCCTGGCAGAGGATGTAGAGAAACACCCAGACGAGTGCCAACCCGCTGGGAAGGGAATCGCTGTGACTGGCACAAGAAGAGAGGCGATCGCCTGTGGGGGGGAAAGGGGGCGACCTCCACGTGGAGGGGCTGGAGGGCGTCTGCTAAAGAAGATCGTACCTGGGCTGAGTGCTCAAGCCTGAGAAGCAGTGCATCAGACACGGGGAGGGTGGAGCAGAGGGAAGAAAGGAGAGACGAGGGGGCTGAGAATCTCACACCTCTAATTAGGAACCCAAGAGACAACAAAGGGCCAGCAAAGCACTGAAAGTGGCGGGCCAATACCTTTTTCTTAAGTTCTTCTTGAGAAAAATGCTCCACCTGAAACGGACTGCGCTCTTCAAGGCAAATACTCAGATAAGATGTTTGATCACTGTAAAACGAAAACGGTTCTTCTGCCAAAAAAAAAAGTGGGGGGAGGAGAAAAAGAAAATCAGAAATAGGTCCTTCCAAGGCCAATCCCAGTGCAGCCCACCTCAGGCAGCTTGAATTGGGTGCGGGTGGGGGCTGGCGGCGCAGCAGCACACACAGGGAGTCTAACCTTTGGAGCGGAAGTAATTTTCCCTTCTTTCTCTACAGGCTGATATCTCAAAGTACAGTTTCATCAGGGGCTGTGTAAGCTTTCACTGTAGCCAATTCTGAATTATAATTTGCATATCGAGTGCTGTGCCTGGAGACCATTCTGAGTGGCACAAGAAAATGGTGATTTGAGTTTATGTAAGGGAGTGATTCCGTCCAGGTGGGAATACTGGAAAAGTAGATGTGACCCTCAAGGGAGGAACTCAGGGAATTAAGTACCTGATGTGTTTTTAGTGGCCCCACAGCCCTCCATGGGAGCGAGCACAGCAAGTGCAGAGACTGCCTGCTAGGACTCATACCAGAGAACTGAGTCACCCCCTACGTAAGGGACCGCTCCCCCTGCAGCCAAGGTCACATCCGAATGGGGGGGGAAGACGCAGGGGAGGGGAAGGCTGTTAACAGACTGAGGCATGTCCACAAACATGACCTCATGTATTAACACATGTGGGTAAGAGCTGATACATCTAATGTACTAGAAAGAACTAAACTTCAAAGGAAGATGTCCTGGCTCCTGTCTGGGTAAATGAACCCTCACCTCCACCCCTGAGCCTCAGTGTCTTCATCTGAAGATGAAGCAGCAATCTCACCCCCACGTGTCTATAAAATGAAATCAACATCTCTACCTAATGGGATGACTGTCAGAATCAGGGGTGAGCAGTTAGGTGCCTGGTGCTGTGCTTTACACACAGTACTTGCTCAAGAAATGTCAACCTAACACTATCACATAGGTCTGCCATGTGCGCCAGGCCAGAGGTACAGAGAGGAAGAAGATTCCGGCCCAGACTCTAAGGGGCTCAGGCTCGAGGAAGGGAGAGGGCCGATACTACCGTGACAGGCACCGCGATGCCCGCACCACAGGGCCCTCACCTTGCAGCCCTGAGTGAGTCCACTTGGGGCGGAGACGATGCAAAAAGCAGCGTTCCACCATGAAGCAGCAATCTTACCCCCCGTGTCTGCAGCCTGGGCTCTCTGCACGGGGTGCAGTGGTAGGCAGAGCCCAGATGTCTGGGGCACCAGGGCTGTTTCCCAGAGAAAGGGGGCTGCAAGGTTCCACGGTTCCTGGAGCTGTGAGTACCAAATGCTACAGAAGAGAGCAGAGGCCGCAGGGGAGCAATGCACAGCAGACCTCTGCAGAATTAACACAGCTTGCTGGGCATCCTACAGTGACGGCCAAAGCCAGAAGCACTCAGACTGAGAGGGCCAACACCGTCACGGCCACCATGGAAAGGATCCCCAGATGAAGTCCTGGGGGTGCCCCCTGTCCCACTGGACTTTAGGATTCCCTTAATGCCCAGCCAAGGCCCTCCAAGTGGAAAAACCAAAGGGAAATACACACGAGACAGCCTGTACCTTCCCGCCTCCGAATTTCGCTGATCTGCTCCTCCAGCGTCTTTTTCAAATTCCGGTAGGCGAGCACGTCCCGCTCCAGCTGCCTCCGCAGGGCCAAGATGCTGTTTAACTCAGCCTGCAGGTTGTGGGCACTTGGTAAAGCAAGACACCAGAAATTTTAAAACAGACCTGTTTGTGCTCAAAGATGCAAAACCGCGCCAGCCTTCCCTTTGATTTTTACATCATCCGCAGTTAATTTCTGGTTATAAATGTAAGTATGTTGATTACAGAAAATTTAAAATGTAAGACAGACGTATAAAGAAAACAAAAATTACCACGATCCTACCACCAGTTAGCACATGGCAGACTGTACTCCCGCCCCATCTTTTTCCCTGAGTAGTTTCACAACACTGAAATAATAGTGGATGTACAATGCAATGCTAAACTGTGCATTCCTCACTGAACTACTCCCCTGCATTTTGGGAATTATTTGCAAACACCATTTTTTGACTATATGACATTAACAGGTGATGTCCCACCATTTACTTTAACTCACTCCTGTCAGTGCACATCGAGATCATTTCCCAGATTTTGCTACAGATGTAATTAAGTACAAACGGTTTAATGCACAGAGTGTTTCTCTGCCTGGAAGATACCTGTGAGAGCTTGGGTATAAAAGGGGCAGCTCTCCAGAGCCTGGCTGTCACCTGGCACCCAGGTGTCAGAAAGAGGAGACAAGAGAGAACGTCTGTTGTGTCACCCCAAAAAGCCGTGGCACTGGAGTCGGGGTGAGGGGCAGGAAGGAAGAGAAGAAAAGAACGAGGAGTGAGTCCATAAAGGAAGGGATGGAAGGACCAATTTAGGGACCAAGAGAAACACAAATAGAGACTGCAAAGGGCTTTATTTTGGGCCGGGGTGCCAAGTGTCACTGTAGAGTCACTGTGACGCGGTGCTGAGCCTCACGGAGTGCACCCCGGAACCCAGAGGAGGCCGTGGAAACGCACACCTCCCGGAACCAGCGTGGGTCTTGGGGAGGACTGTCCGACAGCATCTTCCCGAGGAAAGCGTTCAGTAGCTGGGCTAACACAGAAGCTGCCAGGGGGAGGTGCCGACCAGACATTTACACTGTGGCTAACACACTGAAGAACTGAGGTCTTAATTTTTTTTTAATTTAGATTTAAATAGTCACATGGCTAGTGGCTACTGATTGGGCCATGCAGGACCACAAGGGTGTGCCCACGGCAGGGACCTGAACTGCTGGTTACCAGCTCTCAGAGGGGCAGAAACGCTCACTGCCATCGGAAAAACAACCCGTGCTTCACCGAACTCTGTGCTGAAAGCCTTGTTTCACACTCAGGTTAGTTTCATGAGCCAAACTCCCAGCAGTGCAATTAGCGGGTCAAACTACAGGACCATTTTTGAGACTATCAAAACACAGTAACAAATCAGGAAGCCTTCCTTTTTTAGACACCAAGAAATACACCAGTCCCTGTCCAGCATCTGACCTCCGCTTCCCCACGAGGGTCCATCAACACCTTGAAATGGCGGCTCTTTATGTGGCTTTTTCTAGGGAGAGGGCCCATCAGCTTTCAACAGATTTTTCAAAAGGGGTCCATCCCCCCAACAGGTAAGAGCTGCTGCTCTAAATGTGTGCTACAGACTCAAGCCTCACTTCTCCTTCAGAAATTTCCTCCAGCTCCATCCACTGGCCTGCACACATAAATCGACATATATCGGAAGGAAAATAAGCCATTATGTCTAATCTTCTATGCTCGCTGCTTCGACGATGGCTCATTGTGAAGCCAGCTTCTTGCAAAGGAAGGGGCCCCACCAGCCACTTGCACCCACTTCCACTTCAAGGCAATCATAACGGCCAATTTGTAAGGCTGATGGAAATCCCTCCAGAGGTGTCACAGCACAGCACTCGCTCGGATGCGGTCGGGCTGCAGACACATTCAACCACAAAAAAAAAAAAGAAGATTGTTTTAGCAAAGCTCCGGAGATGCGGGCTAGGAAAGCTAACGGCTTCATCCCTCTTCCACTCTCCACCAGGGCAAAAAGGGCACAGCTGCTGCACCCTGTCTGTCATTTTCATCTCCCCAACCCCAGAGCCCTTTCACAGTGGGGGGCGTTAGAGGGGCAAAAGAAGCGAAGGTAGCAAAAGCCCTGTCCGTGCCTCTTCCTGGATGTGAGGGGGGAGGAGGCGGAAACAAGGAGCCCCGGAGAACAAGCTCCAAAAGGCAAACCACCACCGACTAGCTCCATGACCTCAGGCCTTAGTCCGAATGTCCTCCTCTGTAAAATGGGGTAGTATCTTTCCTTCAAGATTGTTTTGAGGATTAAATGAGATGTTACATGGGAAAGAACACCTAACATATACTAGATGCTGAAACACACATCATTTCCTTCCTTCCATATATCCTAAAAACTCCTGAACAGAAGATAATATTTATAAGCCAAACGTTCTGATTCTCATGAGCTGTAACAGTGAGTCTCGTCTGGAGACGACTGAGGCACCCAGTGAACAAGGGGCAACACTGGTGGCTGCCACACCTGGGGCAGGGAAGGTGCTGGCGGCATGCACTGGAGAAAGTCAGAGACGTTGCTGAACATCCAACAAGGCACACAGGGCAGCCCCTCCTAACAAAAAGTTACCCAGCCCCACGTCCCAACAGTGCTGAGGGAGAGCAGCCTGGGTCACTGGGAAGTGGGGACCCCACTAGTTCGCAAGATGAGGCATGTCTGTGACAGGGCCTCGGCTCAGGAGCCAGGGAGATCTGAGCTCTGGTGGTTCCCAACTACAGACGCTTGGACAACACCCTGAACACCGCCGACAGCAGACTTCCTCTCCTAAAAACGGGACAAAGCCACTGACTTCTAAATGTTGCTGTGAGGAATAAATAAGTAAAGGGGAAAGAGCCAGGCACACCATTGCCCACGATCCCTGACCTCCCTTCCCAACCTTAGTCGTAAGTACAGCGGCATACATCTCCAGAGACATGCCCTCTGCTGCCAGCTTCCAGGGAGCCAGCAATGCTGATGTTACCAACAGGCACACCACCTGCCTTGGCCCACAACTCTGCCCCCTGCCCATGGCAAGGACTGAGGATTCAGAAACCCCGAACAACTGAGTCTATGCGTACGGGGATACTGAGGCATACAGAAGCTTTTCATGTTGTACTCTTACTGGGTTACCATGTGTTGAATGTTTACATGTGCCAGGCAATATTAGGGCTTCACACACTGTCATCTATTTTCAAAACCACCCTACAAGGTAGAGAGGCTGGCAGGGAGGTAAACAGGCAGGTAGGTAGGCAGGTAGGGAGGTAAGTAGAGAGGTAGGTCAGCCAATCTCAATTGTAAAAACACACATGCTGAGGCTCAGAGGGAAAGGTGATTCAGCCCAGAACTCAGAGCTGCTGAGTGGCAGAGCTGGGGTGTGGACCCAGGTCTGTCTTACCCTAAAGGTGTTTCCACTCTAAGATGAACAGGAAAACTTGTAAGCATCTTTGTCAGTCACAGCACTGACCTGTCTTGGTCTCATCCCACAGGTTTTGGTTTAATCCATAAACCCGAGGATATGTTTATTGGTTTGAGAGAGAGAGAGAGAGAGAGAGAGAGAGAGAGAGAGAGAGAGAGAGAGAGAGAGACACAAACATCGACGGGAGAGAGACAAACATCAACGGGAGAGAGAAACACCATTCAGTTGCCTCCCGCACATGCCTCAACCAGCAACTGAACCCACAACCAGGTGTGTGCCCTGACTGAGGATTGAACCTGCGACCTTTTGGTGCATGGGACGATGTTCCAACCAACTGAGCCACCCGGCCAAGGCCCATCCTACATTTTTATACATTAGGAAAGAGCCTGTGAAACTCAGAGCCACCCATGATGCTGAGGCAGCTGACATCAACGTACTCCCCCACAGGGCCTGTCAGCACCCAGAATCAGATCCAACCTGCACCCGGAGGAGCGGCAGCCCCACCACTCTGCCCGTCCCTCTCTGAGTTCCCCAGCATTACTCAACCCCTTCCCCATGTGAAAATGACTAGAAGCCGAGGCTTCTGGAAAATGCTCACTTTCTCAGAGTGATGCCTACTTTTCATCTTCTCTAAACTCATTTTAGATTTAAAAATATGAAAATTATCTCATAACTTAGAAGATGGGGGAGGGGGATTCATCCAATGAACATTTCCAAGTGCCTGCTCCATACCAGTCCCCGTGAGAGGCACTGGAAACAGAGATGAGCGAGACGGGACCCCTGCCCCAAGGCAGAGCTCATGGTCCAGACAAGGGCACCTGGGGCCACTTTCCTGGAGATTGCTGTGGGCCTCCTGACAAGGGTAACCCTCAAGATGAACCTCGAGGGCCCGTGGGAGACAAAGAGGGTGCGGGAACCCATGTGAAGGCAGGGGCAGGAGAGCACGTGGCCCAGGGAGACATATCATGAAGACATTAGGGCTAGAGTGAAGGGCGTAAGAGAAGGAGCAATGAAGGGTGATTTTTTTCTTTTTCAAATTTTTATTATGAAAAATTTCAGCCATATACAAAAGAAAACAAACTGTAATGTAATGAGCCCCTCTTCCACCAACCACGCCCCAGACCTAACAACCAGGGAGCCGTGGCCGACCTTGTTCCACAGCACTCCCGCCCACTTCCTCTGCTCCTACACCGCTTTGCAATGAACCCCAGACACCACTCCTTTCACCTGTAACTATCCCAGGGTGTAGAGAGATGGATTTTTAATATTAGAAATCACAGAGGCCACCCCTGTATTTACAGATGGGCAAACAAAGAGGCCCAGAGGTGGCCGCTTGCCTGTAGGCAAAGGGCAAGGGCTAGAAGGAGACCATTAGCCGTAATCAACTGTCTTACCACACCTCACAGGCACCAAATCATCTCAGCCATTCTGGAAAGACCCAAGTCACTTGAGTCACAGCGTTCTGTCACTCATCACTTGTGTGACTCTGGACAACCTCTCTCATGGAAAATGGCTTTATGGAAAATAGGAGTTAACGGTATCACTTATGTCACAGACAGCTATGAGGATCACTTGAGTTAATACACAGAAGCACTTTCTAAATCAATAATAAAGTATTACAAAAATCTGAGTGATTATGATTAGATATTTTTACCCCGAGTGTGTTGTCAAATGTCAGACAATTCTTTTTTGTTCTTTATTTATTGATTTTAGAGAGAGGAAGAGGGGGAGAGAGTGAGAGAGTCGCACCGATCTGTTGTTGCCCCCACCCGTGCACTTGGTGGCTGAGTCTTGTGTGTGCCCTGGCCAGGGATCGAACCCACAGCCTTGGCACATCAGGACAATGCTCTAATCAACTGAGCTGCCCATCCAGGGCAGAAGTCTGACAATCCTTGATAGAAAACAGGTACATCTGATCTAAACAAGGCAATCATCATCCAAGAACTTTAAACTTCCTAAGCAAACTTTGCTGCCTTGGAGACAAGAACATTTATTCAAAATGTGTGTGTGCGCGAGTGTTCACACTCCCGTGCGTGTGACGTCCAGACAGAAACCCTTACCTGTCTGAGTCCTGCAGAGATTTGACCAGGTGGGCATAGATGTCCTGCTCTTTCTTTAAGACCTGAATCAGCTCTTCATAGTCTAATTGTTGCTTTTCCTGGAAATGACAATGGACATCTGACATTAAGAGGAGAATTTTAAAAGAGCACATCCTTACATTATGCAAATACAGGTGGGTTTCTAAACCCAAACGAAGGTGATCGTGAGCGCCAGGCTCTGGATCAGGCCACAGTCAGAGAGCACCACCTGCAGGCGGCCTGGGGGATGACTGACTGTCCATCTCGCCGCAGAGTAACGCTGAGAGCTGTGCTCCCAACACTGAGTAGCTGCCACAGAAGAACCATCATAGCTACCTGATTCGTCCATCATGGAAGAGCCACCCCAGGAGCTTCTGGCCATCGTTTTCACAACACTACAAACAACGCCTTTCCACATTCGTTCTTTCTCCAAACAAAAAAATTCCTAAACCAAAACCTGGCAGGTATGAGGGACAAGGGACTTCACGTAGAAGAGGTCAAGTGTGCCGCGCTTTACAGGAGTCCTGAACAGTGATGATAGAGATCTGAGGAGGACCTCTGTCACCTAGCAGCTACATGACCTCGGTAACCAGCCTAACGAACCTCTGTGAGGTTTAGTCTCCTCATTTATAAAATGGGGATGTCATTTTGTGAATTAGCACTCACAAAGGTGAATTTTTTTTTTTTAAGTTCAAAATATGGTTCTGCTACTTAGCAGTTCTGGGACCTCAGGAAGTTACTGAATGAAGCCTTGATATTCCTACCTGCCCAATGGTGGGCAATAACCACCACCTCCTGGAGTTACGGAGCAGGGGAGTTACATGTGTTCTGTGAGGGACCAGGGATCCCAAGAGAAATGGCCGACGCCAATACCGGGGTGAGAAAATCAAGGACCACACAAGGGATGTCTACAGCACTGTGTCATGCCGGAAAGATGGAACTGCTTACAGAATGATGGAGCGTGTCGTCGGGACAGGGGACCCAGCCTGAAAAGGCCAACTCTGGAGTAATCTGAGCAACAAAATAAACAACAGTAACAGGTTACAACCTATTTAATAAAATATGAATTCATATTTGAATTCATATTCATATTGATATGAATAAATAGGAAGAAGAGTAGGCTTTTCTTTACAGAAGAATAACAACTACTAAACGTAGAAAGAATGATGAAATTAGAAAACTCACTATTTACCAACCATGGTGGGAATTAACAAGTCAGCCGAAAAATAAAAAAGGAAACTGGCAGGTGAAAGTTTAAAGATCGAGATATGTACACAGATTCAAAACACCCCCCTGACAAACAGTACTTACTAATTACGAAGGAAAAAAGAATAACTCTATAGTCGAGACACCTGGCAGACACTACCTTCACAAGGTTGTCAAAGCCAGTGACCAGCAATGGGACAAATGGAAATCACATGCCATCAGACAGGACACAACGGAACACAGCATCGCCCCTGTGCCACTCCTACCGAAGACGCCGAGCCCGAACGCAGTCAAGAGCCCAGACTTAAGAACTCCCTGCAGTGTGACAGGCCTGGATTCAGCCACATTGATCAAGGCACCGAGGCCATAAAAGCCAAGGAAGGACAGAGGAACGGTTCCCACTGGAGACTAAAGAACCAAGATAAACGCAGCACATGACCCCGACCTGGATCCTGCGCTACAAGGGCCTTTATGGGGCACTAGTGAGACCTGAATGAGCCTGAGGACTGGAAGGTGGCAAAGTGCCCCTGCCAACTCCCTCTTGTGAGGGCTGTGCTGTATCACACAGGAGAGTGTCCTCGCCTACGAAAAACACACACTGAAGTGTCCAGAGGTGACAGGGCTTCACACAGACAGCTCACACTCCGATGGCTCAGGAAAAGTAAAATCCTTTATTCTTTAAGTAGCCTATAAATTTGAAGTTATTTCAAAATAAGAAGAAAACGTGCCCTGGCCTGGAGGCTCAGTTGGTTGGAGCATCATCCTGTATACCAAAAGGTTCCAGGTTCGATTCCCAGTCAGGGCACATACCTAGGTTTGCAGGTCTGATCTCTGGTTGGGGTGTGTACAGGAGGCAACCAATCAATGTTTCTCTCTCCCATCAATGTTTCCGTCTCTCTCTCTCTCAAATCAATAAATATATCCTCGGGTGAGGATTTAAAAAAAAAAGAAGAGGAAAATGTTAAAATAAATGAAGCTAATGGGTGCAGAAAACCTAGCTCAGTGCCTAGCACAGACTAAATGTTCTCCAAACGCTGGGAGGGAGACACTCAGCTAATGAAGAGACTTGAGCTGCCGGCAGCCTTTGTATTTCACATTAACTTATGCTTTTTCCTAGAGTTGAAATACTCCCTAGGACAGGGGTTCTTAACTGAAATTAAAACTCAGGGGCTGCGTGAGTATGAGTAGGAACAGGGGAAAGAAGTTACAGCTTTATCTTCACTCACCTCTAACTGGAATTCAGCATTCCCTTCAGTTATGACGTGACAAAGTACTGCTATTGCCACGCACCACAGTAGTTTTAATATTTCCCTGTGACTTTGTCACCAAAAGAAACCGTTTGTATATGTTGTGGTTACCTCAAAATGTGTATTCCTGTCACCACTCCAAAACTTCAGCAGTCACCACGCTCACCCCTCGATCTTGTTACTTAACACAGTACCATTTTTATTCTTTCTAAATATTTCAATAACCAAATTTTAAAATAATTGGTTTCCTTTTTAATCCTGTGCATATATTTTATGCACTTACGTATTTTTCCAGGGAAGAGGCCCTTGGCTTTAGCCGACTGCCAAAGGGAAGCTGAGAGCAAACCTCAGTTAGGCCCCCTGACTTCAGGGACTACCCCCACGAGTCTCGCCCTGAACAACGCAAGGTGAGGGTGCCACCTGTCGATAGGAGGTTTAAATGCTGAACCACCAGTCTGGCTGCGGGAAGCTCGTCACCAAGACTGCTAGAAGCGACAGGCCCCTCTGAAACTCTGCCGTGTGTCACTGTACAAGGAGTGCCCAGTGCCTCCCGTGCCCAGCAACAGTGTCACGGGGACGCTCTCAGCTCTGGGGCAGAATTCAAGCGGACAGCAAGACGATGAGGCCATCGAGTCCTTAGCACGTCTGCCACGACCCCAAGTGCTTTGCTGGCATTTTCTCCTTCAAACCTCACAACCCATGGGCTCAGATGGCACGACTCTCCCCATTCTGGTGAGGAGGGATCGGGGGCACAGAGGACCAGCAGTGTGCCCAAGGTCAGGGCAATGAGGCGGGGGCAGACCCTGCCAAGCTCCAAGTGCACCTGTCAATGTCCCCTAATGGATACAAAGCACCAGGTGCTTGAAAAAGGTAACGTCACCACTGTCAGCCACATAAAAACCAGCCAGCAGTGACAAAGAAAATAAGGAAACTTAACTGCTTCTTGAGCACCTACCATGAGAGGCAGTGATGATTAAGAGTGTGACCTTGAAGAAGTTACTCAAACTCTCTGTGCTTCAATATCCTCACCTATACATGGAGGTAATAACCCTACATCTCATGGAGTTCTTGGGGAGATTAACTGAGTCAGTCTACACAAAGTTCTCAGCATGATGCCTGGCACGGAGTCAACACGTGGTAAACAGCCATTAACTACGGAATTCCTGCGCTCCGGCGCTATGTTCGGTACTTTTACATGGATCACCCTAATCACAACAACCCAGGAAGGTATGTAAGTCTTCCCATTTTTCAGATGAGGAGACTGATTCTCTGACAGGAGAGGTTAACTTGATGAGTCCGTTCAGCTAACAAATGGCAGTCAGAATTTGTGCGAGATACGTAACTTCAAAGCCGACTCAGAAAGGCTAGCAAAAAAGACAGACAAAAATGGAGTTCTGGTGGATGGAGCAGACTCCAGGTGTGAAATGTATGTGCCCAGTGAATCACTCCTGACCCCGGGGGCCCTGCACCTTACCTGGATCAGTGTGGGCTGAGCTTCAGGCTGAGAGGCCCACCCACTGCAATGTCAGGGCCTGGGTGCCTGGCTCAGCACCCTGCTCCCCTTCTTTCTGGAAGCTATTTCAAACCTTCACCAGGTTTCTCAGGTCACCGCTCTCCTTGGCCCCCACCTGCCAGCTGACCACACCCACACTTGCTTCCCTCCCATCCTCCCATCTCTGTGAACTGAAACCCCCTTCACCTGAAATCCAGGAGGAAACACCTCACCTCTTCTGAGACCACCACCATCAGTCACCCCTCTCCACGGACACATTCCAGGCACCTTGCAGGATCTGCCCAGGCCAATCTCCTGGCAGGAAGCCGTCGAGGGCAGAGAGATGCTCTCCCTCTTGGCACCCCCATGGCACCCTGGTTCACCTTCACGTCCAAGCTGGTGGTGCCCCAGCCACCGTTTACGGGTCTGGGGGTCTTACAGGCAGGACAGTGTCTGGCCCAGATCAAGCGCAGCCACCATACCTGCTGATTTGATGATTAAATAGCTAAGAGGGATACAGGGACCCATATGAATCTTAAGAGCAGAGATTCCTGCGGATAGTTTGCATAATGGCAGTCGGAGTGAGTCAACATCTTCCTAGAAGCAAACTGCCCACCCTTGTAAAATAAATGAACTCTCCAGAGTCATTTGGGTCCCCTTTCATCAATCACCTGTTCCCCTGCATTGAATCACGCCCATTGGAATGAAGTCATTTGGCTCCGTCAGCAGAGCTGACAAAGCAGTGGGTCTCCTCCACACAGGGGCAGAGGGCAGTAAGGAGAAGCACCTCTGAGCAGGAGCACCCAACCCTCACCCTCCAGCCTGTCCCTCCAACCCAGACCGGAGGCCATTCATCCCACAGAAGGCTTAGGATCGCCACGCATCTCCTGTGTCTGACTCTGCAGTGTGTTCTCCGCCGCCCGAGAGTGACCGCCAGCTCACCACCATCCCCCGGCCCCATCTGAGAACTAAAACACAGGGGTGAGTCCATGGACGATCCCTCTCTCTTCTGCGAACCAGCCCCTGGGTCCACACGAGACTAGCCCGATTCTCCCCAGGCATTTAGAAATTTAAACTGAGACACCGGAAGTCTGGGAGTTGCTGGGTGTGACTCATGTCAAAGACAGCGCTGGGGCGGAGAGCTTCTGCATCCGTTACCGCAGCTTCACGCTCCCCCAGGCACGGCTGCACGACTCTCCCTCAGCGTCAGCAGCAGCCCCCAGCACGCTCCCAGTGAACACTCCCTTTCACCGCTCTTTTGCTCAAACTACTCAATGTTGGATTCTATAGCTGGCAACCAAAAGTAGCTTAACTATCACACTTACATTATTTCTAATCCTTTCAGGAAATAAGCATGGAACTCCCCATTTTACAGATTAGGAAGGTGAGTTTCAGAGAGATCAAGCGACTAGCACAAAGTCACAGAGCTAAGAAGAACCAGAACTGACATTCCAAGAGCAAAGCCAGGGATTCTCCACTCTACCACAGTTTCCCTAGTGACCTGAAGGAACCACATGCAACGTGTTGACCACAATCTGAAGAGGCAGCAACACGTAAAGAGAAAACTGAATGGCTCTCTTCTCAATAATCAGGGCAGTTCAGTGGCCTGGTAGATGGATGGTGTCTATCTTGGTACCCACGTCACAGCTCTGCAACAAAGACATTTTCTTTAATACTCAGGAACTTCAGCAGCGATGCCCCAACCATGTCAACAGCCGGGCTCTGAATCTCTGGCTGCAGCAAGTTAAATACGGTCGGTGTGTTTTCCTCGCTGTCTTCAATGCCCCATCATCCAGAGTTAATTCTCAGAATCATACAATGATTAGAAGGAAAACAGGCTGCCCAGAGTTGATGAGGACACGTCGCAGCCTCAAGTTCTTTGTAGAAATGGGCAGAGGATAAAACCTGAGTCAACACAAAATGGTCAAGGGCATGGCAGAAGAAATCCACATTTCCTACGAAGAAACAACTGCTACTCTGGAAGCACGCCTGTGCGGGCGAGGGGGGAGGGGCTGGTGACTTGGGGCTGCAGGCTCCAACAGCCGGATTCCTTAAACTGACACCTAGAAATGTACAATTCCTCAATGACCATGTATAGTCCTGGATCCACAATTTGCAATTAGTCTTGAGGAACAAAATTAAAACCTGTGCTAAAACACTGAGGAAGTCTGCACAGTGATTTACACATCATCAGGACCTAAGTACAATGGAAACGGCGTGAGGTGGCTCTACCCCTGCGGCTGTGAAAGTTCAGAGGCCACCCAGTGAAAACCACTGAACACAAAGTGTGCAGACCACCAAGCTGGCACGGTTACATTCTAAAACACGCAGCCTGTTCAACAGGTTCATAAACATTTTATGCAGCATTTATACACTTTTTACATGACTAACGCATGATTCAAAATAGCAAACTTTAACTAGATGTATTCAAATTAGTGACAATCTGTCCACCTAAAACATCTGATGGGGCACTGTCTTGTTTTAAAACAGACTGTGCCTTGGTACAGGTTACTGGTACGCCAACACCCAACTAAATATGGTCGAAATCAAGTATCTAATGCACATAAATTAGAATCACAAATTATCAGCCCTGTAAGATTTAGTTACAGGACTTACCCAAGGAAGTGACAGAGCCAAGAGAGGAATCCAGGCCTCCATCCAGACTTCTGGCCTGGCCCCAGGGCTCCCCACTAGTCTCTGTTGACACTCTCATTCCAGAGACACAGAAAAATGCACATCTGTAAATGGTCAGAGTTCAGAAAGAGCCCCTACTCTTCCCCAGTGAGGCCCAGTGAGGCTGATACTAAGCCGATGATGCACAGTGCAGGGGCCAGTGCTGGTGCTAAAATGCTTAAGTACCGCTACACTGGTTGTAAACTAACCCCTGACCCATCCACCCCAATGCCCAGCGGCCCTGGCCCCTCCCTGTAGACTCCTACAGGTCTCTCCAAGACCCAGTAACCACAGGGTTGGTCCCTGGCACACAAGCAGGCCTCCAGGACCCTGCTCCAGCCCTACTGCCTGGGTCTGTTCCAGAAGCTGGGCCAGTGCTGCACCCGTTAATTATTTGAAGACTCACCCTTTGCAAAACCACAAGTCATGATCACAGCCATTCATCAGAGAACTAATTTGTGTAAGAGTTCTCTGTCCTGAATGTATGAACCTGATTAAAGGCAAGTTTAGAAAAAAAACAAAACCTGGCCTACCGTGAACATCTTTCCTTTCCCATATCTGGCTGCCAAGGTGCATTTTATTTGAACTGGGGGTCAGAACAATCTCTACGCATCTCTCACAAAGCAACAGTCATTCATTCACTCAACAAACACTTACTAGCCAGGCACTGGGCTAGACAGTGGAATTCAAACCTGAGTGCCAGTTCTCTGCCTCGGAGGTGCCTGCCCATGGTGCAGGGGCACGAGTAAGGAGAAGGCAGAAATGTGGGCCCGGTCATGTCAACACAACAATTAAGTGCTGCGATGGATGGGTATGCAAAGCGCTGCACACCAGGGAGGAAGAGAAGACATCACTACTAAGCAGGTTCAGGGAGGGTGTCACAGAGAAGGTGACACTAGAGTGGCATTAGGGATGTTCAGGAGTCACCAGGTAAACAAGGAAGCAAAAGGCACTCCACACAGACGGAACAGCACGCATGAAGGCACAGAGAGGCACTAAGATGGCGTTTCCGGAATCCTGTGCGAGAAGCTGGCTGTGGGCAGTGAGGACGGGGACTGAAAGAAAGCGAGACTGGAGAGAGAACTTGGGGCCAGAGAAGGAAAGGCCTGCTGTGCCTTTTCTCATGTGCATTTGAACAGAAAAATGTTCTTAACACTCGAGATTACATAGTTCTCGAGAGGCGAACCCCGGGAGAGCAAATGTGCGGCTCATCTCTTAAGGAGCCGAGACTTCCGTTCGCTGCGCAGTGCAAACACGATGCTCAGCTGCGGGGTCCTAATCTCCAAGTTGGGGAGACTCAGACCCATCCGCTCGCCTGCTGTAAACTCAATTACAGCAAGAAGGCGTTTGAGGCTCTCTAGATCAAAGGAATTACCAAACGTGTGTCAGAAAAGAATATGAATTCGCACGTGAACGCCCAGTTTCAGGGAAGCTTACCTCAGAGAAGATGATTTTGCTGCCTGGTGACTGTTGAGAAGAGCACTTTTCTGCTATGGAGTCTTCACTCCTGCACTTGAGATCCTCCACAGTCATTAAATAACGATTCTGCTGTATTGCTTCTGAATCTTCATTGAATTTCTAAAGAAACAAAGCAAATCGTAAGGAAGTTTTCACCAAGAAAAAAAATATTAAGAGATCGTCCCATCTCTTTAAGAGAAGATACTTTTTTTTCCTTCACAACACCTGTATGTCCTCTAAGTAACTTCCGTCATCCCAAAATACTGGCAAACACTGGCTCTCCAGTTGTGTGTTATTACAACCAGAAGGGCAGCGTGCTGGCACGGTGGCAGCCATTACGAACCTTCCTTCTCGCCACCACGGTGACGGCCTCCCAGCAGGTGTGCAGGACAAAGGCCAGGCTCTGGCCCCGGGGAACTGGGCTCCAATCCTGAGTCCCCTTTGACCAGGGGTGACCCCTGTGTCTGTTTCCTATCCCACAGGGTTGGATTAGGGAGATTGTGTATCACAACCCAACAAAGCTTAGTTTCTCTTGAAACATTACACATTTGACAAAACTTGAACCAGTTGTATCTGTGAGGAGACTGACTTCTGGGAAGAGAAAGGCAAGACGGCAAACACTGCTTCGGGGTCTGGTCACACGTGACAAACTCCTTCGTGATGATACACAATACAGCTGCCCTCCCTGACTCCTTCAGCAGATCAGACATCTGACACCGTGACGGACTGGAGGCCATTTCTCTGGTCCTGTGCCCAAGTTCAAGCATGGAATCCATCCCTAACTATTTGAACAGCTGGTAACTCCTGCACTAGGTTCCTGCACTCTCGGTCAGAAATTCAGGACAGAACCGCATCTCATTCCTCAGCACCGACCAAAATTAATTCGTCTTGTCAAATTGGTCAAAGAAATTAGGTGAACGCAAATGAAAAAGCAGCAGAGACAAATTTTTATAAAAACCCACTGACCTGTAACAGGGAGAACTAGGAATCAAATAACCAACAGTGAATTTCTAGAACTGCCATCATACTGTTGTGTTTGAGTTACACATTTTAGTTTTATTTTTCAAATGTCCAATTATACATACACATTGTTAGCAGTGTTGTAAGGCTTAGGTGGAAAACAGCCGCCCCTACATCTCCACGTCCACCTCCGAGTCCCACTCCCAGAAAATAACTTCCGACTCTACAGCCATCTGGGCTCTTTACTTCCGTGTTTCTGTATCTGTTCCTACCCCCACATTTCTTGACATCTTACGGTTAAATTTTATCTCTTGGCTCCTCTCACAGTTTAAAAATTTAGCTCTTACATCATCTGCCCCCAACATTTTCCTAATAGTCATATCACAATTTTAGCTAAATCAGCATTCAGCATTCACCTTACTATGGCCACTCAAATACTGCTCACGGCTCAGCCACACGCACAGAGCTCCATGATTACATTTCATTTTCAATTCTGTGCTTTTCTTGGAATTAGTAACAACTGCTCTGTTCTGTTTATTTACTTACTTCACAAAACTAAATCATGTACTTAAATTTACCTCCAAACCCTCTAAAAGAACTTAAAATTTCCTCTAGATGGAGTCAGATGTGTCAGGTGGAAGGCAGATGATTTCAGGCACCGAATGTCTGAAAATGCCTTTACTCTGCCCTCACTCTCGCTAGCAGCGCTGCTGAGGACAGAGTGCCGGATGGGAAATCACTCTTCCTCAAAAATCCGGAGGCTCTGCGCTCCTGCCTCTGGCTCCCAGTGTTTCTGCTGAGGACTCTGCACGTGGCCCATATTTTCCTCCCTCTAGAAGCCTTTCGGATGCTGGGTTTACCCGTTTTCTGATACTTCACAAAGACACGCCTCGGGCTATAGGTCTTGTTCATTTGTTGTGCTAGCAACTGAGCGGGCCCCTTCGATGCAGAGCCCTCTGCCTTCCGTTTCGGAAATAGCCCATTACTGTGAACATGGTCTCCCCTCTGCTCTGCCTGTTCGCTCTTTCTGGAACCCCTGTTCCGTACATATCGGAGCTCTTCAATCAAGCTTCTAATTTCCTCTTTTCTCTCCCACCTTTCCACCTTGTTGCTTGTTTAATTCTATTTTCTGCAAGACTTACTCTTTATCTTCCAACTTCTCTAACTCTTCTATTAAACTTTTTATATCTATAATCATACTTCCAATTTCCATAGGCCGTCCTTTTCCAAATATCTTCTTTATCAGAGCCTGACCTCATTCATTATCTAAAGATGTCAGCGTTGACTTTGTCGCACTGTACATTTTTCTTCCCATCCTCCACTGTTTCTATTTCCTCTGTGTAGCTCTGTTCTGTTTCAGTCTTTGCCTTTCCTCCTAGACGCCTTCCTCCTGTGTGACGGACTCAAGCCATCCAACCATTTCTACGTGTGAAAGTGCTCAGAAGCTCTGTGAGTGTGGAAAGGGCACATCACACTGGCAGCCTCGCTGATACGACCAGGTGGGGACCCAGCAGCTGTGTCAGAGGACCCCCAACTGTCGGCCTCTTTCAGCCTTTTCCTCTCTCAGAGGAACCCACAGCTGGGAATACATACTCTGTCCCCGCCACTATGATTTCTGATGCACCCAGTGACCCCCCGGACGAGAGCTTCTCTGAGTTGAGGTCACCAGAGAGTAGAGCTCCCATTTCCTGCTAGTGGAGAGAACAAGGTCACTGAGCTGCCCAGCATTCCAGCCCAATCTCCTGTTTACTAAGGCACCACAAACCTCCACTGCCTGCGGAGCCTTTCTGGGTTCTGTAGGGTAAATCAGCTTCTTCTTAGCTTTTCATCCCAAAGCATGTAGCAGCAATGTGGATAAAGTGGAATCCTAGGTAGTTACCACCTGCCCATTCACTTATTATCCAGACAGAAACCTGCCATAATACTCCCCTTGCCCCAGGGCTGTGGGTTTATACCTTTTCACCCCTCACTGCCATGTCAATGAGGCTTTGGCAGGAGCAGAGTTAAACACCCATGTTGAGTCCGTGACAGTCGCTGTAACTCTGAGCTGAATCAAACCCGAGCGAACAAGAACAGTCTTTCAAAGACAGAGAGGAGCAGTCAGAGGAAAAAGTCCAGAGGAGTGAAAGGGCACAGCAGCAGTGAGGAACAGCAAGGACCATGGCAGACGTGCTCAGGCCGGGCACCAGAGCAACAGGGGTCAGGGCTTGAACAGGGTCTGCTGCTTCCCAGTCAGGTGACCCAGGAAAATGTCCTTCCGTCTGCTGTGCTTCCCCTGTTCCAAACTTACCTCCCTGGTGCTGAAGCCCAAATGACACACAGAAAGCTCTGAAGGGCTCTGATATACAGAAATGAAGTCTGTAATCATTTTTGCCAGCTTTGTTTCTACAGAAATGTTCCTGCAAAAGAGTTAAAAAAAAAAAAAAACCTACACCAACTCAAAATTTAAATACAAAAAAAAATTTGGGGGGGTACCTGAAGAAGCAAGTCCTTGTCATTTTGATGGATACTTTCTGTTAAATGTTTGATCATCTGCTCTTGACTGTGTAATTTTTTATTACTTTCACTCAACAGACTCTTGTAACGATTCTCCACTGCTTTCTCTCTCTCATTCACTTCGTTGTGTAATTTCTCAACTTCATTTCTAAGGTCCTACCAGAAGAAAAAGAAGAAAATGAAATATACTTGACAAAAATTTCAAAGTGACAACCTCTCACCTGTTTACCTTACTGCTAGAAAGAGAGCAAGCTAGTAGATATAGTTAACAAATGTGCACTTCCTTCTCATTTAAAGTCCATAAAAGCCAACTTTAAAAATAATCGGAAATTTGGAAAAAGCTTTACGCACAGATGTTATCACATTACTTATAATAGTGAAAAACCAGAAAGAAAGTAAATATCCAACAATAGGGAATTAACTATAAAATGATTATGATATGAAAAATGCTTAATTATGACAAGCAAACAGGATACTATACACTATAATACCGCATGTTTTCTAAATGTTCACAGCTGTGGGGACCCACCAACTACTAACAGCATACCTAAGCACAGGGGTTATGGGTAATTTTCAATTGATTTTTAATTTTTTATTTTTCTGAGTTTCTAAAATCTCTAAATAAGCTTGTAAGAATTTCAAAATAAAAAATACTCTTAAATCATGGCATTTACAATAACATGAAAACGCTCATGTTATAATGTTAAGGGAAAAAACAGAACACAGAACACTGATGTAACTACCTCAAAATGTGTACTACTTGTAATACTGAAGCACTTGTAATACTGTAGCAGTGAAGGGCGGAAACAACCCAAATGCCCACCACTAGAGGAATGAAGGATGGTACGTACTCACAAGAGCGAACTCGGAAGCTATCAAGGAAAAGGAACGATTTCTCTCTGTATAAATGTACTGCCCTAAAGTAATCTTTACAATACATTGCTTCAGGGGAGAAGGGGGAAGGGGACAGATCCCAGGAGAAATAAAATAAAAGTATGTACAGCATACTGCCATTTATTTGACCATAAAATAAATTAAATGGTTGCCTATTAGGAAAAAGAAGATAGAAGGGACAGAGACAGACAGTAGAACTCATTTTATAGATGTTACTTTGAAACCATTAAAATGATTAAGTATTTTAAAAATAAAATTAAATCCCCTAAAACTGAAAGCAGAACCAAAAAAAAACCAAAACAAAACGAATCTGTGTATTGAGTTGACTGGTTAGCCAAACTAAAAGAAATTATTTCCATAACTTTAAAGCAGAGTTATTGTGCATTCCTAATGGGACATTTCTCTAAGAGGGACTGTCACAAAAAAAATCTTAAACTATTTTTAGTATCATGTTGTAAGAAATACTATTATCATTGTTATTATGAAACTGTGTGTATATATTTATTAAGTCATTATAAATGTCATAGAAACCAAGATTTTAAGCCTAAGAGAAAACAAATACAAAGTAAAAGAAGTTAAAACATGTAATTCTAAATTTGAATTGGAAATATCAACGTAAACTTATATTTTCTGTTATTTCCTTCCGTTAGTGAAAAAGCCTAGGATCATTACCATCCCTAGCATCCCAACTGCAGTCTCTAAATACTATTTCCCACAAAAAGAACCAGGATGCTTTAAAGCAGTGGTTCTCAAAGCGTAGTCCCCAGAACAAGGTTATCAGCACCACCTAGGACGTGCAAACAATGGATGGGTCCCCAACCCATACCCATCAAATCAGAAATTCTGCAGGGAAATAGGGCCCTTTGATCCGTGTTTTAATAAGCCCTCCTAGTGATTCCAACGCACACTAAAGTTTGCCTTATGGGAAGGGGAGTTTCCAGACCTGGGGCAGCAACGCATATGTGAGCCCAGGCACCTTCTCACGTCAGAAAGGAAGGAAGCCATCAAAGACTCAACGTTCATGTCTAAAGAACAGAGGAGTCAACTTGAGTAAACCTTTCCACTGTCCAAAGACAATGAGCCCATCAAGGACAACAACAACACATAAAAACACATTAAAATGTCTAAAATCTGAGTTCATAGTAATAATAAAACAAAAAAACCTTCAATCACTGTACTAGGCAGAATAATGTTTAATGTAAACATTAAAGATGTTTACATCGTAATTCCCAGAATCTGTGAATACACTAAATTATGTGGCAAATGCAATCAAAGTTGCAGGTGAAATTAAGTTTACTTGTCAGCTGACCTTAAAATAGAGAGGTTAACCAGTTGTGTCCGCTATAATTACAAAGATCCGTAAACGTGGAAGAGGGAAGCACGAAAAAGACATCAGCCTTTACTGGCTTTGAAGAAGGGTCGCGGGTCTAGAGGTGCAGGCAGCCTCTAGAAGCTGGAAAAGGCAAGGAAATGGATTTTCCCAGAGCCTTCAGAAGGAATGCAGCCCTGCTGACACCTTGGTTTTGGCCCAGTGAGGCCCATTTCAGACTTCTGATGTCCAGAAAAACAAAGTAAATTTGTGTTGCTAGGCCATCAAGGCCGTGGTAATTTGTTAGAGCAGCAACGGGAAACTTAATACAGGCAGTGACCTTTGGAGGATTCTAGTGAATTCCTTATTTTGTCTTCCCTGTGTGAACTGCACCCCAGGGTAACTAAGTAGATGATGAAAAATAAGTTTTTCTTTACAGAAGTAATAAGCTATAAATGAAGAAGGAATGAGATTAAATTATCACCATTTTGCAAGTGGTCATCAATGGTGAGTAACATAGCATCACAAAAACAGGAACTACCAAATATTCTATACCTCCTACGAATTGCCAAAAAATTAAACCTGAATTTGATCATGCATCTTAATCTAACTACCAATTTACCAGAAAGTCAGCAGAGAACAAGTTCAATGACATTAGAAAACACAATCAGCAAAATCCAGAATAAAGGACTATAAAGAACAAATGACCCAACTTATTCAACAAGTAAATTACGTACACGGAAGAAGAAAAACAAAACAAAACAAGGAGGGAGAACCTACGGATTAAATAATAATTAAGAAAGTTAGGGAAGGATAGTATGAACCCATGGATTCACACTGATTCCACAGGGTTCATTCCAGCCTTCTCTCTCTCTCTCTCTCTCTCTCTCTCTCTCTCTCTCTCTCTCTCTCTCACACACACACACACACACACACACAGAGCTGGACATGGAAATAAGTACAGATGCGTGTGTGCATGTGCACACAGACATACATATACAGTACTTCCGAGCTCTGCACACTGACAGGGCCTAGAAGTAACGAAACCCAGTAGCAATGAAGACACCTGTCATTTGGAGCTTGCTTTCTAAGCATCACTCTCCAATAAAGACACAAGGCATCCTTGGAAATGCGGCTGATTCTGGGGCTGGGGTAGGGAAAACACAAGATGAGTCCAGGGCAACTCTGATCCTAGAGAGTAAGGAAGTGCTCAGAAAATGATGGGGCCTGTTGAAAAGGCCCAGGAATCTACCTGAAGGAGCTCCCAGTGGCCAAATCTGGGACAGTGTGAGCAATGAAAAGAAATCAAGATATTAGTGGCTTACAACCTACAGACTGAAGCAAATACCCATTAGTCCTTACTGATACAAATAACTATGTAATAAATAAATGCAGGAGAAGGGACAGTAGAGCTACAACTAAAAAGTGTAGAAGAAATCATGGGAACAGAAAATCAACATTAGGTAAATATTTACCACTATAATTGTAGTATTAATGTTGCAGGTATCATCAATGGATACTAAGATTCTTGCAAGTATGATGCGAAACAAGATATTTACAAAGTTTCATAGTATCTCACCACAAAATACTTGTCACAAAGGGAAAAAATGGTAACTTTATTGTGGAAAAACTCAGGAGCCCTGCCCCCACCCCCCACCCAGCCACCAAGCGATCAACACTAACCTCTCCAGTCATAAGACAGGCCGACCTTACGCACCTCCAGATACTACGCGATGAGAAGGGCACATCACATCTGTGCTGTTATCAAAAACGCATGCCCTCGATGTTATCATGAGAAACATCAGACAAGCCCAAAGTAAGGGACATTCGCAAAATAACTGACCAGTGAGACGTGACGGATTAAGGCAATGTGGATCCTGGACTGAATCCTGGACCAGAAAAGGGGCATTAACGGGAAAACTGGCAAAATTCAAGGAGTCTATAGGTAATAGTATTGGATTGGTGTTAATTCCTGGCTTTGATGAGTGTTCCACAGTTACATAAAATGGCAACATTAGGAGAAGCTGGGTGAAGGTCATATGAGAACCCTCTGTATTAATTTAAGATCTTTCCTCTATGTCTAAAATTACTTCAAAATAAAAAGCTTTATAAAAGAGTTATGTCAATCAATGTGATGTGCATGTACCTTATCTGGATCATGATTTGAGCAAACTGTGTAAAATAAGTTTTACATGAGACAATCAGGGAAATCTAACCATTAACTGGTTATTTGGTAATATTAAAAGGTTATTTACCTTTCTGAAGTGAAAATGGTATTTCTTTTAAAAAATACTGAAAAGCTGACAAATATGTCTGAGAATTGCTTAAAACACTTCAGTGCTGAGCAGCAGCTGGGGAAGGGTACCGATGGAACAACGTTAGCTGCTTGCTGAAGCTGGGTGGCAAGTACAGAGAGGTTCATTCTCTCTCATTTTGTGTGTATGTGAAATCTTCCACATAAAGCAGTTGTGGTTTTTTAAGCACTAATTAAAACCCTGGAAAAATACCAAACCACAAGATTATAAATGATTTTTTAATGATATTACCTTTTTCTCTATTTTTAAAATATTTTATACTAAGCGTAGACTATATTCATAATGGAGCATAAACATTTTTAAAGTGACATTTTAAAAAAAGAAACAAAGAAACTACCTTAAAAAGTAAATGTTAATTTTTCTCTTGGGCAAACAGATGATGATAAGATTGCTTTAAACCTTAATCCAAAACAACTGGACCAAGAACCTCCTATCAGTAAATGTCAGTAAATAGAAATTCAATTCTAGAGGGAGGAAAGAAGGGTCTTTGACATTGTACAAAGAATACTAAAGCAACATTAGCAGACTCTGAAGTTGGAAACAAGACCAGTGCCATGCGAACAAATTAAACCATTTTCACACTGTGGACGTTCCCATCGGCCCTCGTCCATCTGCAGCCATCATTTTTACACAATTTTAACTAGTTTGAACTTGTTCCCATTTTACTTTATTTATTCCATTACACCACAACCTTCAAACAGCACACACAACATTAAGTAATCACACAACTGAAGAACAAGTATAAAACAAAAAGTTTAAAAGTACAAACTCAAGAAAATAGTTATTAAAAAAAAAAAAAAAAGTAGAGGATGAGAAAGGCCTGTGGAGCTGGTACACCTGAGCTTACCACTGGGCTTTCCTCGTCTTCCTCACCCTCCTTATCCAATGGGAAGTCAAGATGTGGTCGCCAGGTGAAAGATACGTGATCTTCATATATCTCCATTTTAATGAGTGTATAGTATTTCCCCACTGTCTCCAGATAACACATCAAAGAACAGCTCTGTGCATGAAGCAGGTTTTATGTTTCTGACTTTTGATTTGCTTTCCGCTGGCACTGATATTTTCTCAAATGCTCTCTAGTTTAATTGGTATGAAACAGTTCTTTGCGAGAAAGAGCCTGAATTTGCGTTCTTTGATTGCCACCCTGTCTCCACATACCTGACTACTGTCTGGACGTCCCCTTGTGCAAACGGGTCGTAATAAAAACACTTTCCAGGATGACTGATGAAAAGCGCATCTCTCAGGAATCACCCACACTGTGCATACACAAGCACACGCAAACTCCTTGTTTCCTGTGTCAGAAAAGCCACCAGGACACAGTCCATCTGTCGGACTAATGCTGCTACAGAAGACCTAGATTATGGGGATTCACCCTTCAAGTCTTCCTTTCTTTTTTGCCTTCCTGACTGTGCTTTGCAAGCTGTTGCTGATGAGAATGAGAACATGCACCAGTGCAGAGGAGCTGCTGCGGCGGAGCAGTGCGCAGCGGAGTGAGGAGGACCTGGGAGCTCCCACGCCTGAGTCCTGCTGGTAATAAAAGCTACTGTGTGTCAAATGGCTACCACTGTTCCAGGCACTGTGCAAGGCACTTTCCTATTAACCCACATATCTCGGGCCTTTCTCCGCTTGGACCCCCATCACCTGGCTGACCTCCTCTCCTGCTGCTCTCCCCTCATCTTGTTCTGCTCTGGCAACCCTCACTTCCATGCTGTTTCTCTTACATGCCCTGCACACTCCCAACTCAAGATCTCTCTGCCTGGAAAGTGCCTCAGACCTGCTTCCTCATCTCTATCAAGTCTGTGCTCAAATGTCATCTCTCAGTCCAGTCCTCCCTGACCATCCCTCCTGAAATAAACACTAGCCCCCCACAACCTCGCTCTCTGTATGCCTTCCCTTCTTTACTCTTCCTGATAGCATCTTCTAATAGAGCGCTAAATTTATGGATTTCGTGTATAGTCTCCCCCACGAGAATGTAAGCTCCACCAGGGTAGGTATTTTGTGTATTTTGTTTCCTGCTGTATCTCCAGCACCTAGAATGGTACCTGGCACATAGTAGGCAGTCATGGCAAAATAAAGATAGCCATAAACTCACTGACTTTCTTTTTATCAAGGGGCTGTGGAGTCTATGTCCCCTCCTATAGCTATAACCTGGGCAATACAGTGACTTCTGTGACCAACAGAATATAGCAGAAGTGACACTGTGCCAGTTTCTAAGCCCAGAATTTTAAAAAATTGGCAGCTTCCAACTCTTGTCTCTTGCAACACTCTCTGTCAGCCCTGTCACCAGCTAAGGAAGTATGGCCACCTTAACACAGCTGAAAATCCCAGGGGTGCTGGGCTCTCCGGCCATTCCCAAAAAGGAACCAGACATGTGACTGAGGAGTCACGGACCCTCCAGATCAGCCCATTTTCCAGCTGAATGCCATGAGGGACCTGGACCACATGGGGCCCACCTAGCTGAGCCCCACCCAAACCCCTGATCCACAAAAATCATGAGATGTAATAAAATGATTATTGTTTTAAGACACCAACTTTTGGGGTCATTTGTTATGCAGCAATAGATAACCAGAACACAGCTAATAATTACCTGTTGGTTGGCTGGCTGGCTGGCTGGCTGGATAAGGTAGGTAGGGTAGCTCCCATTTTATGAATGAGGAAACAGGCTCCCAAACGTAATTTATCCCAGGCCACAGGAACTAAGTAAGGGACAGCACCTGCCTGATCAGAGGTGCCTCTGATTACAAGACTCACACTTCACTCCCACACCATGACAAGGGTTTGGATTTCTTTTGCAGTGATCCAATACACTGCACAGTCGTCTGACTCTCGCTTCTGAAACCCCTTCCTGAGAAACTGGCGAGAGAAGAGGAACCATACAATTTGTGTGAAGCCATTTAGGTACATCTTTAAATTCACAGTAACTAGCCTACCATCCAAGAAGATGACGCCGACTTTTACATTTTAAAATGTTTATTTATTATGCTAAATAAAGCATTTGCACAGTTCACATGCACATAATTACGGGTCCACTTACATCATTTCCCAGATTCAGTTCCTTCCTTTATACAAGCACCCATCAAACCATATTTCGATGTCTGGTTCAAGTTAGTGTGTGTGTGTATGTGTGTGTAGTAATGACTTATTCCATTCTCCATTTTACTTGCTTATAAATTTTAATTCTGCTACCTAGGTTAAGAACTTCTTCCAAGCTTTAAGTAAGAAAGACGATTAATGTGTCCCATTTCTTCCACATGTCCCTCAACCTAGCAGAGTTGACAACATGAAAATGACCTGTTCAGAATCCCACAAAGGACATGTAGTTCTGTCATTCCTAAGATTCGTAGTTCTTAGCCTGACATCCACTGAGCGGACCCCTGGGAACCTATGCAAATTTGTGTGTGTGTATGTTTTAGGGGTAGAGGGCACTCAAGCATAAATCAGGGTTAAGGACACCAAAGAGGATAAACCATTTCTCTTATTATAAGCATTAGTAACAGAAACTACTCCTTGCAGAGCAGCAGCTATGAGCCAAGCATGGGCTGAAGCATTTTACATAAAACATCTCTAACCCCACCGACTGCCTACTTGGTAAGTGTTATTCGTCTTAGGTTTACAGAAAGGCAAGTATGGCTCACAGAGGTTGAGAGGTTTTCGCAAAGCTTTACAAGTAAGCTGTAGTGCTGAAATTCAGGCTCAAGACAGTTTGACCCCAACCTCTGTGCTCTTTCCACCCAACTGCAGTGCTAAGCCCAAACACACATAAAACCACTCTGTGGCACGGCCTTCCCCGGTCAGTAAGTTCAATACCCTGCGCTAACGTTGCAGTTTCTCAAGAACTCAGAATTGGCAGAATACCCAGCCTGAGAGCAGGGCTCCTGCTAATGAGTGGGGTGGGACCAAGGATCTTGGACCTTCTTTGAAGAGCAGTCAGAGGGCTGGAAGTAGAACCACTGCCGGGAGGGGAAATGTGTGCTCAGGTGGCCTTGGGCAGGAGCAGCTGCCATGGCAACACAACAACAGCCACGGGCTCTCCTGCTCAGCACCAGCAGGGTACTAATAAATGTTTAGGGGCAGCACGGAGATGGCATGTCTCACCTGAGCAAAACAATCAGAACTGGAAATTGATAATCTTGTGGGGTCTCCCAAACCTCCTTCAACATTCCAGGGCTATGGAGACAGGCAGACCTAGCCTTGCATTCTGGCTTTACCACTAAAAATCTGTGTGGCTAAAGACAGATAATTTAAATCTTTATGACCATTTCCTTTACAGTAAATGGGAATAATAACACAAACTCCTAGGGTCCCTGGAGAGTTCGTTGAGGGGATGCAAGATGGGTGCCCGGCACAGAAGCAGGTGTACAGGAAATGATACTGGGTCACCTCCCCTTCTCACCACACATATCCTCAGGCTGACCTCCACGCCCAGGTTTCCTCGTGTGGCCACCACATCACCATCCATCCAGCCACAAGGTTCAGCTCTTCCCCCTCCCTCCCACACACGCCTTGTCATCCAGCGGGTCCCCCAGGCCTGAGGGTACAGCACATCCTCCTTGCAGAGCACGTGAGTCATGAGCAGTGAGGATCTGGTGTTTTCACACGGGCGCCAGCGCCCAGATCCTGCCCGGCCAGCCGCCCCTACCACCCAGAGCTCTCAGAGGAGCAGGACGCAAGAAATCATCGCAGACTAAACTCTCGTACCCAAAGCAGGGCTTCCTGACAAAACTGAGTTGCCTGCTTGTGTTTTGTGAATGGGGAGGGTACATGCAGCTTAAGGGAGTCACCAACAGAGGCCAGGACGGGCTGGGTCTGCAGCTAGAAAGCAAAAGAATCTGGAACTTAGGTTGTTGCCAGTGAATATCCCAGACTCTGAATAACCAGGTGAGCCGGTCCTCTTCCCTTGAGGAGGTGTTAGAAAGGCTGAGGTAGTGGGGGAGGTGAGGCGAGTGGCCCTCCCTGCACACTCAACCCCTCCTCTCCCTCGCCTCACTGCCACTGCCCTCTTCAGAACTGGGCTCTCATCTGGTCAACCGCAACAGCTTCCTCACCGGTCTCCTGTCTCTGGCTTCACCCCCCAAATCCCATGCACACCCTGGATCACCACACCGCTGTCCAGAACCTGCCAGTAACTCCGGGGTGACCGCAGAACGAGGCTACCTGAACCAGCAGTCACTCCAGGCTCCTGCCCGCAGGCTCCAGCTTGCCCTTCAGTCTTACCTCATTATCACTCTCCAGACCCCATGCCTGTGCCCACCCAGTCTCCTCCAACCAGAAAAATAAAGTTCCCCCAGTTCGGCCTGCAGACAGCATGATGATCTTGTAAGGGCCAACCCAAGGGCCACCTCTCCCACAAAGCCCTCCCTGACTACACTGCCCTCAGCAATCACCCTTCAAAAACACCATCACCTGAAAACACCACCCCATCACTTACCTCTCACAACCCTACAAAGCAGAAGATCTGATTACACCCACTTACCAGTCAGAAAACTGAAGTTTGAAATGCTCAAGCAACTTAACCGAAGTACAAGGTGCTAGAATCAGGATTTAAAATCAGGTCTATTTGTGTGTTCTTTTCACGAAACTAGTGGTTTTCAAACCGAGCTTAAGCTCTAGGACCAGCAATGCTCGAGCCTTGCCGACTCTCCATATCAACGAGCCACACGCTCCTACAGAAGCTGACTCAGTCAACTCGGGGAAGAGCACGGGTATTTGCATTTGATTTTAGTGGAAGAAGCCCTGGGTGCACCTGTCTCAGTTGCTTCCGAACACAGGGACAAAGGGGAGAAGTTCAGAAACCCCTTCCCTACACCCGCCAGCTGTAAAGTGAGTGCCCCACAGCCAGGTCTGTGGGGCATCAACCGAGTAGCCGGGATTTCCACCCTCATGGGCGATTTTCCTTTAAGATTCGTAGGTACACTCTCCGCCAACAAGGAGCTGAGCGGTGTCTTTGCATATCAGGGCTCTTTTAGTGTAGACCGCTTTTTAAAAAGTGGATTATTTGAAAAATAAAATACCCCTATAATCTTAGAATCACATTAGAAATGAAGAGCCAGGCCCTCGTCCCTCCCTCTCCAGTCACCAAGTCCGTTTTATCTCTGGCCAGACGGAGAATGAGAAGGTTCTCATCCATCACATTTCCACCTTATCAGGTTTCACTGGGAGAAAGCTTGTCAAAGTGTTCGGTGGTTACCTTTAAATATACAAAGGAGACTCTCCAAAATCTTAATGCGGTAGAGGAACTCAGTGCTGTACGAGCTCCCAGAATTAGCATGAGACAGCGGTGCTCCAGCCCCGTTCTGGGGAGCCGCAAGGCTGCTGAGGGCTGCGGCAGAAGCAGGACATGCGGGAGGCGGGGAGTGCCAGGCCTCCACTGCCCTTCACCCTGAGCAGCTCTACTTTCATGTATTTTTCTCTCCAGAAGAGTTCATTTGAACAAAGAATCCACATGCTTAAAAAAAATAAACAGGCAAGCAGAAGCCACTGGAATGAGACAGCCCTTGTCACGGAGAACAGACAAACGCGCGTCACCGGCTGTGAGGACTGCCAGGTTCTGAGCAAGGAGCTCACTGCAGCTTTCACCAGAAAGCTGGGAATAATCACAAAGGAAAGGAAGTTGTGCGGGGTCAAGGCCCAGCTGAGTCACGTAACAGCGGCCAGGCACCAGGTGAGGCACCACACCTCTCTGAAACCCCACCTGGAGGATGCAATGGAACCGCAGTGGCTCCTTCAGGCCCAGGCCTTGCGCAGGCCTTCCCTCTACCAGGAATGCATTTGCACCTCCCGTCTCCTCCAAGTCTCGGCTCAAATCCACCTCCTCTGTGAAGCTTTCCCTCTCTCCCCTCCCTCTTAGCACAGCTCCTGCCTCTGTGCTCCCGGAGTGTGTGGGCCATCCCGCTACCAGCACCTTCCATGCTATATTTTAATTACCTCTTTGTCTGTGTCTCTATATATTTCTCTACTACACTGCTTCAGAGACTGTGTCTGATTTGATTCTGTACTGTACTCCCAGAGCCCAGGACAGAACCTGGCACAGAAATTATAAAATAAGAACCAGGTATCAGGGAAAGCCTTTCTGTTTGTGCCCCCAAAAGACTAGCGCAATTTCATAAACTGCACTAGTTTATGATGGGAATGGCCTTTTAAACCGGCTGCCCCAGCAGCCCCAGGTGCAAGGCACTGAGATACTCATGAGTCTGTCGCCCTGGAAGGACTCTGGCTCCCTCCCTAGAGGGACCAACCAGCTGGAAGGAGCAGACAAGCACCCCCTTCGGAGGGGAGGTGAGTGTCGGTCCAGGAAGAAATGTGCAGCTGCGTTGACTTGCCTGGTGAAAGAGCAGACCGCGTCTACTAGTCATGGCCTCCGTTAGATTCTAGCAGGCAGTGGCTAGTCATGCAAAGTCCCACGCCCGCACTTGCCTCACACTGAAAAACGGGAGAGGAGGAAACAAGAGAAGGAATGCAATACGCTGAACATCTACCTCTACATGCCCAGAACCACAGCAGGCGTCTTCTCAGGCAGCACATTTTATTCTTCATTTATTTAATCCTAAAGTAGATATGACCAATCCCATTTTAAGGAAGAAAACGTTAGTTTCGAGAGGTTAAATAGCTGACTTAGAGGCTTAAAATTAAGCACCCGCTGAAGCTGAGGTTCCAAATCAAGTCCAGCACTGTTTTCCACTACCTGCTAAAACCCCGAAGTCTCTAGCTGCCGAGGGGGCAGCCTCAGCACCCTCATGGAAACAACTCCCGTCCACCGATCACTTATGACGCACCGGTATGAGGCTACGTGATATAATCCCTACCACCAGCCTGTCTCTCTGACCAGACACAGACCCTGTGGTTTGGAGAGGCACCGCTGGCTCCCAGTCCGACGGCCCCCCAGGGACAGGGCCGGCAGTCAGATCCGGCTGGACTGCACAGCCCCTGCGTTGAGCATCTCCTATGACAAACTGGAACATGCAGAGACAGAACTTCTTCCAACACAGGACGTTTATACTGCGTCTGACTCTACAAGGATGCCAACCTGAAATCTTTACACCTGACAAAAACAAACCAAACGAGGTAAGGAGAGCTTGGACCCCAGGGAAAAATCATATGCCTCAGGTCTGTGGTCTCAGTCCCCACCAGCCAGCCCACAGACACCATCTCCGAGTGCCACGTTTCGATGGCAGTTTAGCATGATATGTTCTGCATGCTGTCGCCATCTCATGCAGAGCCATCCATCAACAAGCACGCGTGAGAACCAGAGGGGTTCAGGCTGAACTACCCTGAAATTAAACCCGCTCCTGTCAAAGCACACGGGATTAGTGGCTGGGTGACAGGTACAACTTTAATTACATTTTTGGGCTTTCGCCAGCAAATGCATCCCCACAGAGCTAAGTGCCCAGGTACTGAAGCACATGCTTGTCAGAGTAGCAGATGACAGGTCTCGTAACAGATGAGAGCATTATGAGACAGTTTGTGGAATAAAGCTACACTGGTGTCTCACACACATTGCTTCCAAAGGAGAGGAAAAGACCAGGACTTGCTCCCCTCCCCGACATCCCCGAACAGCACACAGAACGCTGAACCAGAGACAGCAAATCTAAAGTAAAGATGTGCCGCTCTCTCTCGCCTTCATCAAACGCACGCATGCACACACAGGACGCACAAGCACGCACACACGGAAAGGAGAGTCATGCCTCTGGAGCCAAACAAGCATCAAAGTCAGAGGTGTGAGGGCGAGGGTGTGGAACCCGAGCAGCACTCCCGTCAGGCCGCAGAAGCTAGGACCCCTCAAACATCACAGCAGGACACGGACTCGGGAGCAGTGGGGGGTTCTTGTTTGCTTTTGCAAAGCCTCCCGAATTTCCTCAAAGGGCTATGGGTCCTTCTGGTGGCACGGAGGTGTAATACAATGAAGGGAATCTATCTGTGAGACCCTCACTTTTTGACCTTTCTTATAGAAAGTCTTCCAAAGTAAAAACCAAACCTGTATTCATCAGAGCCTACCCACTGTGCCTGCACCACTGCAAGTACTCAATAAATGTCCCTTGATTAAACAAATGAACACACTGCAAATTACAACGCATGCTGAGTCGACTGGCAGCGGGTCACCGCAATCACAGGCAATTAAAACAAACGTGAGAAACGGCTCTCCTGGCCCAACTTGTCCGCGTTCACACACAATCAGACACGGTGAATGCATTTGCCTCTGTCCAAGCTGCATCTTCAGACAGGCATTGTCTGCCTCTGAAATGCTTAAAAGCAGGCACAATGAGACTGCAGTAAATGTTGCCGGCATGAGCAAAGGATGGTTTGATCACATCCAGAGAGAACCACTGGTTTCCATCAGAAAGAAGTCAGGGAATGCTGTAAAACTGAGTACTGCTTGATGGGGACCACTGCAAAGGCTTCGAGTCGGGCGCCTCTGTAAACAGGGCGACAGTACTCCCCACCAATTCTGTAGTTGTCTGAGAAACGAGAATAATGGGAAACAGCAGGACACTGTGCCAGGGACTGAAAACCCGAACTTAATGCTTACAAGCTCACCGGCTTGGATGACACTCATCTGGCCCTGTGCAAAACTGCTTTTACTGAATGGGCCATTGTCAAAGCCTCTGTGTACCACTGCTCAGAGGACGCTTCATAAAACGCACCAGAGGCAACGCTTCCCTCAGGCCTGAGTTCTGGCAAAAGCTGTGCTTTAATCAGCGCGTTCATCTCACAGACACCGGGGCCCCTGTGACTGCATCTCCCTTTTCGCCCCGGCTGCCAGGGGCGGCCAGTGGAATGCTAAGTCCCCTCTGCGGGGCTGCGACGGGTGTCACACCTGCGTTTCTACTTACTCACTGGCTCCATTTCACCAGTCCCCCTTCTTTTTCTTAGACCCTAATGCCTTTATCTTTATTTTTGATTTCATTTACTTTCATGACTCTCCATAAACTTCTGAGAATGTTTTTAAGACAGCAAAAGAAATGTTACAATTTTTAAAGCTTCAAATAACCAGGACACTTCAAGTTGGGTGTTCTTACCTTGCGTCCCCCAAACACACACTCTCATGCCTCTGTGCCTCCCCCTTCCCTACCAAACCCCTCTCCTCCCCCTTGCCTACGCAGTACCCTTAAACTCAAGCTTCATAACCAGTTCCAAAGTTACTTTCCCCAGAGGCCTGCTCTGACCCTGCGGGGCGCTCCCGTGCGGCTGTTTGTATCTCTGTCGTGGAGCCGCCCCATGCCAAGTCGAGGGCCTGCTGAGTATGTGAGTGGGTCCTTCCCTTTGCCAGGACAGAAACACTAAAAGGTCTGGTTTTCTGTTTGTTTGTTTGTTTCAATCCAAAAGCAACAGCAGTAGCAGCTGGTGAGTGCGCGGCTCTAGTTAATAGAAGAGCCTGGTTAACAGAACGAGCTGACCAGACATGCCCGCCCGGGGGTTATGCTCTTCCTCTGCACGCACCCTAGCACCGCAAGGTGAAAATACTCCCCCATCACGTTTCCCCACACCCTGCACCAGCCAGTGACCCCAAGATCTGGTGTAAAACATTCCTATGATGGGGAGAAAATGCAGACAACTGTAACTGAACAACAATACAATAATTAAAAAAAAAAAAGCCACTCCTATGAGATGGGCACAGCCAAATTCTTAGAGTGTAACCAGAAGGTAAATGGAGCTACCTCTGTGATACAATACATACGCACAAAGAAAGAAACCGCGGCCCTATCACCTTGCCAGAAACACATACATGGCCCGATGTGGACAAGCAGTCGTGAGATGCTGGAAGCCGAGTCGCAGGCACGCTCACGCAAGGGAAACATCTGGAGTGCACAAAGCAGCGCTTTCTCTGGGTAACGGCACATCCCCTGCAAACACGTGGTTCTAGGGCAAGCTGACAATGGTGATGGTGCACAAGCACACTGCTGACAAAGGACAATGGGTATGTGACCCAGGCTGGGCCTCTCAGCACCTCCCCCCTCGGGCCATCCTGACCAGGACACAGCGGGGGTGCGTCAGGGAGTGTAGCCCTCCTTCCTCTCTGTACTGCACTGGAGATACGTGACCCCAGCAGGGCGGCAGGGGTGGCCCCGCTACCTGGCACTGGAGGAACTGGGTGCAAGACAAAGTAGCTGCTCTCGGAGGGACAGAGACGGGGCCAGGCAGTGTCCCAGTCACTCTCCTTCTAGCAGTTTAGTTACAAGGCAACAAATGTCCCTTTTTGCCTAAGAATACAGCTTTTTGATCAACAGCAGCCCAAAACTGTTTTAGAAACACCATGTTAACATGAAGAAGTGAATTACGGAACCAACACTATGTAACAACAGAGCGGGACAGGTAAATAAATGACAGCACACCCCCCTGATGGAATTATCTAGCAGCTATTTACTGCCAGAAGTTACAATGTAAAAGAAATTACATATTTTATATATGAATATGTGTGTGTGTATATATCTATATAACCTATATGTATTCCCCCATTCAAATTTTATTGAATATTTTTATGATGACAGTGAAGGAGAAAGGGGACCAAATTTGAAACTAGATTTTTAAAAAACCCTGTTATCCCACAGGTTTTGTTAACCTAAAAAATTGTGAGGGATACAAAAACTGGCTATGAAAACTGCACCTCTATGAAAGGGGCCTCTGGCCAGTCCTGTCCTACGTCACCAACAAAGGCACCCCACGCAAACCTCACTCCTTCCCATCAATTCAAGCACCACCTCCTCCTGGAAGGGTTCCATGACTACGTCATCCTACCAGGACCTTCTGCACTGACTGCTACGTTAATTAGCTCTGGGTCTCAAACTGCTCTGCATTTTGTCCCGTGTAGCATTTTCAAGTCTCTCAGAAAGCGAAAACTTTCAGACGCCATGCCTTGTGTCTCCGTCAGCATCGAAACCAGGCCCGTTTAGTATTTAACAACCCTGAATAAATACAGGGGCAGGTCTTCTAACCAATTGGAATAAACTGGTACTCTCTAATATTGCTGCGGCAACATAAACGAGACCAGCCTTTTAGACAAATAATTTGGCAGCCTGATTAACTAGCATAAAATATTTGTACCACCTGACCAGTGATCTCATGTCTCAGAATCTATATAGGGATTTCAAGAGAAAACGCCTCTTGACCAAAGATACCCACGGCAGCATTATTGAAACAGTCACAATGTCCGACAGAGCAGAAAAGCACTAAGTAAATCATGTGAAATCTATTTGTAGTGAGGAGTACGTACCATTCAACATCATCACTCTGGAGTCTACACAACACAGGGAGATAGACACCATGTTAGAGGAAGTGACCTGGGGCCATGTCTGTGATAGAAGAAATGACGTGGGGAGATGCCCCCTGCGACCGAAGAACGCGGACAGGATTTAGCCTCTGATTAGACAGGGGGCCCAGCTGCACCAGGACTGAAGGGTGATGCCGGAAAACAGAGTTACTTTGTTAGAGCGGTAGAAGGGTAGGTGACAATTTCTTATGTCTCTAAATTTCCACTACTGCTCTCTTGCTCATTAAAGTTTCTGTTAAACTACACAGACACTGTATTTCAATTCTGTCACCAGCATCACCGCCAATACGGTAACCCACGAGTGAGGATTTCCGCATGCCTACTGACAGCAGCCACCAGAGAACGGACCTCTGACACCTGGAGCTCTCTTCTGGGCTCCCTGCTCCAGTGGCTCTTCCTGCCTCAGCCTCCTGTGCAGTAACTCCAGTAACTGAGTGCCCGTGACCAGAGGGTCAGCTGCCACTACACTCAGACCCCACCCTAGCTGTCGACTCTAAGGCCTATCTAAAGGGATGTGACTCTCGGGGTGCTGAATACTTAGGTTGAAATACAATAAAAACTGTAAAAGGTCAATTATTCTCTTCCTGCCAACTTCAAAGGAAATTCTTTAATGCTAACATTCAACGCTGAATAGAGTAATCTTAAAAAAAATCACTCATATAGGGAACCATGGTATAAGCTTTCTGGAGAACAATTTTGAGTATATCTCTAAAACAGCCTTAAAGTACTCACATTCTTTCACCCAGTAATTGTATCTCTATCGGGAAAAAAATAGTGGATAAATATTTGTGTACAAGGATGTTAGCGACAGCACTCGTTATTTATAAGGCCAAAAAAGTGTAACGACCTAAATGCCCTACAATGAGGGACTAGTTAAATAAACTGTAGCACATCCAAGGGATGAAATATTATGCTTGCTTGCACCAAAAAAAACCCGTGTTTTTGAAGAACATTGATAAATGGCAACACATCAAAGAGAGATTGTAGAATTAAAAAAATTGATACAAAAATGCATTTTCAGCTTAATACCAATAATGCCTGGGGAGGGGGGAGGGGGAAGAGGGTATAAAAGGACAAAAACATCAACTAGTTAAGCATCGACTGCTCATTTCGAGGTGATCAGATGAGTGAAGTATTTTCTTCTTTACATTTTTCAGATTTTTCTAAGTTTTCTGCAGTGAATCTCCCTAAAACCAGACACAGCATAACAGCCCCCACCACAGCACTGCCTGCTACTCCAGAGGGAACAGGGTGCTCACGTGGATGGTGCCGTCGCCTCTGCTCTTCTCTCGATGGGCTGCCTGCAAGTCCTTCTCCAGCCTCTCCTTCTCCTGCTGCAAGTCGCTCAGCTCCTGGGTGACCTTCTTAATGTTCCTACGCAGTCTGTGGTTCTCCGCACTCTTGGTGAGGTTCTCTGAGTGCAGCGCAGCCAAAAGGGCTGCCTTTTCTGACAGAGCAGCTTCAGAATCTGCAGACCCCTAGAAGAGGAGGTGGAGAGGGGAGATAACTAATTTTCACAGCTCATTAAACAAACCAAGAAATCTGTGCTCCTTTTCACCGTGGGGTAGAACATTCAGGACCCAGAGCACAAATAATATCGAGATTTTGAAATTACTCAGGGAAATGTTTACGTTATGACATTGATGTTAAAGGGAAGGGAGGAAGCTACAATTGTGTAAAAAAAGATTTTAAGACTAGAAGGAAAAGCACAAAATGTTAACAATAACTGTCTTTCATGAGGTGGGAATATACTTGACATTTTTCCTTCACTTCTGTGTATTTTCAAATGTCCCAAGGTTAGAGAGCACATAATGTTTATAATAATTTTTTTAGAAAACAATTTATTTTAAAAAGGCAGAAGCAACAGCTTCATTAGAAAAGCAGACATGGGTTCAAGCACTGGCGACGTGTATCCACATTAGAATGGCTCGAATGCAGTGTCAGAGGGAGGAAAAACGTGGTAAGTAAGCATGGTAGCCCCACGGCCACCGACAACCTCTGCAGAGCCCAGGGGCTGAGTAGGTCGAGTACATTTTTATCTCATTAGCACACAGTTTACTAAAGGAATTACACATGTGATTATCAAGCACGTGAAAAAATGCCGTAACTCACCAATAACCAAAAACGGCAAAATAAAACAAGCTTTCACTTATCAAGTGTGTTTATGAGAATATCCAGCACTGGAGAGCTTACTGTGAAATGACACAATTAACATTCACTTTTCAAGAACTAACCAAGAATCTAGAAGCCAGGAAATATGCTGGCAGGAATGTAAATCAACATAACTTTGATGGACAGATTATATGTATCAAGTATGTGTGTATCACATAAACATATTCACACTCATCCCAATAATTCCATTCCCAGAATTCAATCTCAGGGGAAGAACCCAAAATATAGGAGGCCGGGAGCCTTATACACAGTGTCACTCATCGCAGGATCACTTAAACAGTGAAAAATAAGAAACCACCTAAATGTGCAAGAATATGAAAATGGGTATAATATATGATAACCTACCAATGAAATCTTACAACTGTATTTACAGAGTTGATAATACAAGAATGTTTCTAAGCCACAATGTCATTGAAAAAATAAAAAACCAAATTATAGAGTTCCGGCCACGATGGAGACATAGGTGGAAACCCTTCGCTTCCTCGCACAACCAAAAGGAGGGTAACAACCAATCTAAAATCAATAAACAACCAGAAGTGCCAGAAAATCAAACTGCATGGAATTCTGACAACCACGGAAATAAACAGTCACACAGAACAACCAGACCAGTAAGAGAGAAACCACAGCATGGTGAGAGAGAAACAGGCTGCACGGGAGGGGCTGACTGGACGGGAAACTGAGACTCAGAGCTGACTGTGGACTATGGCAGTTGCCTCGGTGGGAGAAACTCCCAGTCTCACACAGGAGTTCACTGAAAAGTGGGCTAGAGGCGACCAGGCGAGCTGCATCGTCCCTCTCTGGCCCCTCCCCCACAGACATAGCAGCAAGGAGGGTTGCCCTGCCCTGGTGAATACCTAAGGTCCCGCCCCCTTACAACTTATCAGGGGCCCCAAGACAAAGAAATAGGTACCAAATGAAAGAACAGAGCAAAACCTCAGAAAGAGAGCTAAGCAATGAGGAGATTGCCAACCTATCTGATGGAGAGAGTTCAAAGTCCTGGTAATCAAAATGCTCACAGAACTGATTGAGCTTGGTCAAAAAATGAAAGCATAAATGAAAGGTACCCAAAGTGAAATTAAGCAAAATATTCAGGGAACCAACAGTGACAGGAAGGAAACCAGGATTCAAAGCAATGATTTGGAACAAAAGAAAAAAAAGAAAAAAATAAACATCTAACTGGATCAGAATGAAGAAACAAGAATTCAAAAAAGCAAAGAGAGTCTTACAAACCTCTAGGACAACCTGAAACATTCCAATATCTGGATTATAGAGGTACCAGAAAAAGAAGAACAGCAAGAAATTGAAAACTTATTTGAACAAATAATGAAGGAAAACTTCCCCAATCTGGCGAAGGAAGTAGACTTTTAGGAATTCCAGGAAGCCCAGAGTCCCAAAGAAGTTGGACCCAAAGAGGAACACACTAAGGCGCATCATCAAGTTACCCAAGATTAAAGATAAAGAGAGAAGCTTAAAAGCAACAAGAGAAAAGGAAAGAGTTACCTACAAAGGAGTACCCGTAAGGCTATCAGTTGATTTCTCAAAAGAGACCTTACGGGCAAGAAGGGGCTAGAAAGAAGTATTTGAAGTCATGAAAGGCAAGGACCTACATCCAAGAATACTCTATCCAGCAAAGTTATCATTTAGAATGAAAGGGAAGATAAAGTGCTTTCCAGACAAGGTCAAGTTAAAGGAGTTCATCATCACCAAGCCATTATTAATATGAAATGTTAAAGGGACTTATCTAAGAAAAGGAAGATCAAAAATATGAATAGTAAAATTACAACAAACTCACAACTATCAACAAATGAACCTAAAAAAATAAAGAAAAACAACAAAAACAAAAACTAAGCAAACAACTAGAACAGGAACAGAATCAGAGAAATGGACATCACATGGAGGGATTTCAGTGGGGAGGGGGAAGGGAGGAATGGGAGGAGAGGTACAGGGAAGAAGAAGCATAATTAGTAGGCATTAAATAGATGGGGAGAGGTCAAAAATGGTGTAGGAAACAGAGGACTCAAAGAACTTATATGTACAACCCATGGATATGAACTAAGAGGTGGGGAGGAATGCTGGAGGGTTGGGGGGGTGCAGGGTTGAGGAGGGATAGAGGGGGGAAATTGGGAAAACTGTAATAGCATAATCAATAAAATATACTTACAAAAAAACACAAATTATAAATGACCTAAAAAATAAAATGCATGCATATAAGCCTAGAAAGAAAATATCAAAATGTTAATAGTGTTTGGGTGATTTCCTGGTTTCCTTCTTTCCTTCTTCCCAATCTTCCAGAAAAAAGAAATTAAAGCATATATAATACTTATAATCAGGAGAAAACATACTTATTTTTTTTTTTAAATCTGTTCTTTGAATTAGACTGAGGGTCACAATTAAAAATTCCAAAGCAAAGAACACCTGAGCTGTCAGGTCACAACTCCAACTGTGGAGTAAAGGGGCTGCCCCAGCTTCTTGGCCTTCCCAGAAATCGGTCTTGCCTCCATGGACAGGTAAGTAAGTCTTCACTGTTCAGGAGAGGGGGCTACAACCTAGTGAACGTGGGGGCGGGACAGGGTGGGGATGGGGGCCCTGCTCTCCATGGGCCCCCTGCTGCCCAGACATCTGGTCCCATGTTGACCCAACTGCTACTTAGGACACAGCAGCAGAGACTGAGGGAGAAAACCATTCAAATTTCAGAGTAGGTTGTATGGAAGCTGCTAGTTTGGTTTCCTTTAAAATTTAAAATAAATAAAAGGAAGTGGGAAACCTAGGTCACAGGCCCAAAAGGAAAAAGTATCTGAGGCAGTGCTTATTTAAATAAACTGAAAAAAATAACAGAAAATAAGCGATGATTGGGAAAATGCTCATCATGAACAATGTTCATAGTTAGCTTTTATTAATCACTGATGATATATGCAGAGCCAAAATAGGCACTTTTACACACAGTAATCTCTGCTTCTCTACAAGGCCAGCCCTACTGGGTACACACTACTACCCCTATTTGAGTAGCTGAGGCTCAGCACTGCCAAATGACTCGTGTGTCATCAGACCGTACGTGATTAAACAGGGAATTCAAATGACTGCAGAGTCTACGTTCTTTCCGCTGCTTCGCACGTTCCACCGCAGATTCCGATTAACACCAACAAACCACCAAGAATCAAAACAAGCACTGAATTCAAGGGCAGATGGCTAGAGGCAGGAACACATCTCATTCAACACAGACAGGCGATGGTCATCACCACACTAACAGTTACAAAGTGAGGGAAGTTCATGGGATTGTCACACAACTGATGACGAAGCTTCTTCAACAATCCAAGCTCAAAGAATTCAAATTCATGCATTCTACTTACTCCACAAAAACTCTTTCCCTATTAAATTTCCTTTAAGTGCCCTTTGGAAAACTTCTTCAGAGTTTTTCACCTTTCCCCCATGCCCCGCTGCCATTTGAATCCCATCTCCGCAGTTAGATGCCTCCAAACAATGGCAAGCATTCGGCCCAAGCACACAAGGTCAGAAACTGAAGGCCAAACACAACATTAAACAAGTCATTCTTCCCCACGGGGCAGAAACAAGATGTGTTTGCTACAGACAGAGCCGGAAAGCTCCGAGTTAAAGGGCCAGTGCGAGCTGAGTGACACAGGCAAAGGCGACTTCTCTGAAGCTCAGTTTCCTCATCTGTGAAAGTGACAGCCTCCGGTTCACGTGGCTGTTGTGAAGAGTGAATGTCACACAAGTTCCGTCTCAGTGGGTGCAGGGTAAACAGTAAACCGAGTTCCTCTTCCCGCCGTTTACTCCGCTACCTTTCACTCCCACTCAAAGATCGCGTGGAGCTTCCCCAAGCTGAAAGCTATGTGTGTACCACCACTAGCAGAGAATCTGAGAACCAGACCGAAGTAACTGCTATATTTCTATGGCAGAAGATATTCCATCCAACCTGAGGGCAAGTTTACAACATGCACGGAGCTCGAATGTCTTGCCCCAGGTCACACAGTTCACGAAGGGCAGAGTCACGGCTCAAATCCGTGCCCCACACCATGTTCTTCCCAGTGAAAATAACATGGCACCTGTATCCAACGGACTGAAGGCAGCCGTTTAAAGTTTGTTTAAAAAGCACAGATACACACGCACACGCGTGCTTGTCAAACTGCTCCAGTCTACTGCGTGTGAGTCCACAACTATCTAAAAATTGCAATTATAAAAAGAGACTGGGCAGACCCGTTTTTACTGCCATAGCAAAAATACTAGATGGAAAAAATGATAGCACACTGTATATACTATAATCCCACTGAATTTTTCAAAGATTTTATGTGTGCATGTAGAAACATGCACTGAAAGAGTCAAGGTGTTAATGGTGAACACCTTTAGATGTGAGATTATCGATGACTTTTATCAACCCTTTCCACTCTCTTAATTTCTGCATAAATTTTCTACAATGAGCACTTGTACGATACTTTTATAGCCAAGCAGGGGGGGGAGGAGGGATAATGCCATCTCCAATGTGAACGCGTATTTTTAAATGGGTGCAGCCAGCCCACATGGAAGCCATCACAGAGGCACACGTGTGACTGGCTCTGACGTCACTGAACTGTGACAACTGCTCCAGGGGTCTGAACGTCACTGGATGTTGCTTCGGCGTCAGGCTTGAGGCCGACCCCGTGAGCTCTGGCTATGCTACTCACGCTGCAATTAGTTCCAATCACGTGAGATCCCTAAAAGGTCCCGATGAGCGAGAGAAAATGCATTTTCAAGTGTGCCTTATAATGAAACGACCAGCGTAAGAATCCTGTGTGTGCTGACTCGCTCACACTCAGAATAGTGGAAAGACCACAGACTGGAGTCGGGCTTACGTTCAAGTCCTGACAACCTGTCAAACGGGTCAACCCGCTACCTTCACAGGTAAGAAGTAAATGGCACTCTCGGAATAGCCAACCAGGCGTGAAAAACCTGGGCTCCGCACGGCGCGACAAGAAACCCCGCCAATACTGTGCATGACCTCAGCAGTCGCTCTGAGAGTCGGGCAGGACTGCGGGGTATCCATCTCATACATGTGTGTGTACCCCTGATAACATTTAAGTGTGTGACACTACCCATTTCTTTCATTCTGATATTCGAAAATGTCAGAACGCTTATAAGGATGCCTGGTGTCTCTGCTTGTGAACCTCCAATGTTACTTTTTTTCTCAAGCAATGGGAAACATGAACGGTTTTCCTAAAAACAGCTTTTAAAGCTTGCCATTTTCTAAGAGAGGGGAAACAAAGCCTCAGAGAAAAGTGTAACCTCAGCTCCACTTCACCAACCACTGTCGGACGGCGGGGAGGGCCCGTCTCAGGCCCCACAAGCAGAGGGCTGTTTATGTTCCCAGTGCACCAGGATTTCCACCGAATGTCCTCAATTCCTCTGACTGTGAATCAAAGCTCCGCAAAAGATAAGGCATGAGGTATGAATCTTAGGGTTCAAACAGTCTCAAATTAGATTTAAATTTAACTCTGCCTTGTAACTAAAAACCCAGGTGACGGCACGGAAGGGAAGAGCTCAGGCAGTATGGACTTACTCAGGTAACAGAGCTTTATTCATGAGGTTACTAGTAACAGGTGCACACTGTCTAGGGAAACTAGACGCATGCGAAGAAAGTGTTAAAATAATGAATAACACAGAACTGCAATTAGCAAGAGAAAAGGAAGATCGAGAGATGACCAGCAGGGGCCCTTGCAGCACAATCCTGGGGGAAGAGAAGAAAAGGCAGGTCAAATCACCAAGGCCTGGGACAGAAAGCCGGCAGGGAGCAAGCGGGACTGAAGAAGCCAGGGGAGGGGAGCTGGGGGGTAACCGATGAAAACACAGGCTGGGGAGTGAGAACGGCTCTGGGGTCAAACTCTATCACTTACCACTTTTGCAGCCCTGAGCACGTTACCTGAACCTCTGAGCCTGGATTTCCGCAGCAGTACAAGGATATTAGCAGCGACTATGTCACGGAGCTGCCATGCAGACTCGTTGAGCTAATCTGTGACAGCACTTAGCACAGGGTTTGGCACACGGTATGGACTTAATAAACGCCAACTATGGTTAGCAATCACTACACTGAAATCCTGGGCCAGCCGCTTGCTAGCTGTGGGACAGTGAATAAAATAAGCGGCCTATCTTCACTGAGCTTCAAAAACCCCACGGATACAAGCAGGATAAATGTCTTCCCCACAGGATTGTACCGACAAAGTAAGACAATCCACACGTTTTGCAGTCTCCTACCTGCACAAAGTAAACTCAGCACTCCTAACTGAGGGGGGTTGTCACCATTATCAATATTATTACCATTATCATATTGACCAGGGGGCTGGAGAAGCACCCAAAACTGGTAGAGAATTTCCTTGAACTAGAGAGAGAGAGAGAGTTCTGCCATTAAAGACGGCTGAGTTTCCTCGGCTCCTTTCAGCTGCTGAGTCCTGACCTCACCAGGAGTAAGGATCAAAGAGTCACCACTTCAACCAAAGTGAAACCTTACCTGGAATTTCTGCGTCTGGGTTTCCTGGTGGGCCTCTTGGGCTTTAGCAAAGGCAGCATTGAGCTCTTCGATTTCGGAGGTAAGTTCTTCAACCTGGGTAAAAATAAGGACTAGCAGCCAAGTATGCAACTGGGCTCCTATCTCTGGGTGGCCCAACTGCTTTAACTGCTGAACTCTGCTTATAATCAAGGTCTTTGTCATCAGGCCCAGAAGAACCTCTTTCATGCAAGAGATTCCCTCAGCTGTAAAACGCAGATACCACCACTCAGCCAACCACAGCGTTGCTGGGTTGAACGAGGTAATGTGCAGAGGTGCTAAAACAATGCCTGGCTCATACTGTTACTGTCGCTATCATTGTTGTCCCTACAGATGACCTGCCCAACGCCCTAGCCTGGCTACCCCCACATGCCCCGGTCAGCCACCAACTACCATGGCCACACCCTGCACTTTGCTGACATCCAGAACTGCTCCACCACATATGGTCACTGACTTCAGCTGGGCCCCGAACTCCCAACACAATACGAATTATAGCTACTAATACTGTGAAGCAGCTCTCGGCTGCGTCGGACAGCCTTTCTGAAGTAGGTGGCTCTCACCTTGGCTGCTGGTCTGCTGCCTCCATTGTCGCCCTCCTATGACCCACTCCCCAGATCTAGGCAGAGACCTCACTAAAATGCACATGTGATCACTCGCGTACCACTAAGAGCCTTCAGAGGAGTGCCCCCCAAGCAGCAAAACGTGAATAGTCCCACCACCCCCAGCTGGCCCCGGGCAACCTGTCCAGCTTCGTCTCTCTTCACTTAAGTTCTGCACTTGATGCTCTGACCACCTCAAGCTGCTTCTGCTTCCACAAAACCATATCGGGCTCTCACTCTACTGAATGCCCTGACCAGTGTTCCCCCCTGGGTATGAAATGGCCTCCTCTCCCGTCTCCCTTCCCAGCTCATCCTTTAAGACCCAGCTCAGACATCTCCCCCTCCAAGTTCCACCCACCCCCTTCCCGAATACACAGCCTAAGCTGGATTAGGTCCCCTTCACTCCACCCCCACAGCCCCCTGAACATCCCATCACAACCTTTCTCTCTGCCTTTCTTCCCCACTAGGCCTGTGAGCAGAGTCAGGCTTTCTCCTCTGTCACTGTGCCAAGCACAGTTACTGAGACCCAAGAGACTGCTAAACCCATGAAAGGAAAACAGCACGGGATCACTGGGCCACCACCTTGGGTCCCACGGACCACAGCGCACGTAACTATCTGACTACCTGGGCCTTACTCCTCGAAACTCCTTTATCTCAGTGTTCTGCTGTCTTTCAAAGGATTAGACCCGCACTGTCCAATACAGTAGCCACCAGCTCCCTGTGGCTGCTGAGCACTTGGCCTTGGTTAATCTGAGTTGAGATGTGCTGTAAGGGTATCTGGACTTCCTATTTTTAAAAATGTTAAATACTTCATTATTACTTTTGTTCTATTGATTAGATGTTGAAATGATACTATTTGTCATATATATTAGTAAAGTTAAGTTCACTTGCTTCTTTTTACTTCTTTTGATGTGACTTTAAAAAAATTAAAATTACACCTGTAACTCACATACTTGTATTGTGATTTACACACCAAAAGAACTTCTAATTGACCAAAGGACCCCTGCCCTCTCTCTACAGTCATCTCAGCTCTCTTGTAAACTTTTCACGTAGAGCTAAGCATCCAGGGCAGGACAAGTCAGTCCCAGAAGCTGACAAAGAAAACCTCGCTTGGGTGTGTCAGACATACCTCTTTTTCCTTTGACTTCAACGCCACGGCGAGGCCCTGAATGGCTTTATCCCTCTTTAAACTATTTTTCTTCTCTGTAGCAATTTCTCTTTCCTTCTCTCTCAGGTCCTCCTGAAGTGCCTAAATTAGATTAGAAAAAGATCCACTAAGGTGGTGTGTTCCAACCGAAATGCACTGTAAATATATCTTTAAGAGCACACTCAAATGCAGTTACTCTATCTTATTCCTGTCAGCCTGTGATTAATGCTTCCAAGTCGAGCTGAACGCAGTGGCATCGGCTCCGAGTTGCTGTGCTACCGCTCACGGCAACAGGGCTGGGTGAAAGGAAGGGGATCGGATCAGCTAAGACGATGACAGCTATTCCTACAGGAAGGACGGCAATGCCTTCTGGAATTTGAATACAGTCACATCAGAGTCTTTGAAACCATACCAGGTTATTTGGGGGAAATAACAGATCATTAATTTCATTCCTTAATGCTACAAAAGCTAGCAGAGAAGTCGGTCTGACGGAGACAGAACATATACACTTACAGCGTGAGTTCCTTTCTAAAGATAATCACTGCTGCCTCCCTCCCGGCTGCCGTGAGGATCAAAGGAGATCACGGACGTGCAAGTACTTTCTAAGCTGGCAGGTGCTATCAAACACCAGCCGCTGGCACTGAGGGGCCGCGGAGCAATGGCTGTGCACTCAGACTGCTGTACCCGCTCCCAGCTGCGTGACCTTGGAGAAGGGCCCTCGCTGCTCTGAGCCTCACGTGCCACATCTGCAAGATGGGAACGCCCGCTTCACAGAGTTTTTACAAAGACTGAGAAACCCTCTCCATAGTGCCTCAAGCTTGGCTGGCAGACAGTAGCATGCAACGAGTGACAGCTAATGTCACACGGAATTATCTCTTGCACTCAGAATAAAGCAAGAGCCTAGGATAAATCTTCAACACGTTTTTAAAATTGCATCATCATACCTGGATCCTCTCTTCAAAGCGATTTCTCTCTGTCTGGCGCTCCATTTGTGCAGCCTATGAAAAGGCATTAATTGGTGACCAGAAGAGACCCACAATCCAATAGCTTCCCCAGGACAATTAGAATGAGCACCTCATTTACTTGCTGTTCCTCCTGCCGTGGAACTCATGAAAGCAAGTGTCCGCTCCTGTCCCACCCGAGTGAAGAAAAATGCAGATGAGCCACCCACCTTCATGGACCACCAGCCCCACAGAGAGTAAACCCAGGAGCTGCTGGACAATGAAAAAAGACAGAGCTGAGGAAGTAAGACAGGGTTCTAAGGGGCAGGGGACGGAGGCTGATGACAGCCAGACACTAACTGGTGAGGCTTCACTGCTGTGTCCAGGACAAAGGAGACGCTGCTCACAAAGAAATCAAGACTTTGCACGAGCATTCAGAACATCCTCACGAGTGTGGCTCCTAAGGAGAACATCCACACGCAGCAGCCACCGTGGTCCAACAAGAACGGGGAGGTCTGGACCAGGCCTACCTGCACTTCCAGGTCCTGCCCACCCTCTTCAAAAGAGTTCGTCGTGGAGGCCGCCTAGTGTGGGGAGAGGTCCAGGGAGGCTTTTGGGTCAGTACTATTAACCCACCTCTTGGAGCCTAGGAAAATATAACAACTCCTCTGAGCTGAGCCTGTTTCTAAACTCGACGAGGGACTGTGATCCCTACCCTGCAAGGGTGGCCAGGATTCATTGAGGCGGCGCGCTGAATCCCTCTGTGAGCTGCAGCCCAGTACAGGTTAGTGCCCTGCCCCTATTGCCTCTAAGTTTCAGACCACAGTTGGCCTTCAGCCTGCCTCTAGCCAGAAAAGGTAAACCGGGTAAGTACCACAATGTTACCCTAAGAAAACCCGCAGGTGAAAATAAAGCCCCTGGGCCACAATCAATTAACACACAGTAAAAGAGAGGCATGCAGGTATAGACTGATTTTTTAACCAACTGTATGGACACAAGACTGGAAGGGAGAGAAGATGCCAGGCCCCTGGCAGAGGAAGTTTCTGCCCACTCCTCAGCTGACAGGGGGAGCACTGAGAAGCAGCCTGTGGGTGAGCCGTGGGGACTGACTGAGCATCCCGTTTCCCTAGGTCTCGTCTGCTCATTAAAGTCCCCCCTCCGTGTCCTGCCGCCTCACCTCGGTTTCTCTCTCCTTTTCCTCCTGCAGAGCAGCAGAAAGTCCTCGGAGCTCTGCCGATGACACATTCTCATCAGGAGACACCATCTGAGATCTCTCCTCTTTAAGGCACTGAATTAAAGCTTCTTTGCTCTTCAAAGACAGCTTCAACTCCTCAATCAGCCTAAAAGAGAACAAAATTTAAATATTAATTCTAAGCTGTTCTCTTAGCTCAGTGGAGCAAGAGGGGGTCAGAAAAGGGGCCAGACATCTTCAAAGTAGACATGTCCAATGGGTGAACGCGAATGAAGTCGCATTTTGCAGGTCAGGGATTAAGGGCCAGAATTCGTGGGACATTAACTGTGCCCTCACCTCCAGCCTGGCTCGGGTCGACCCGGCCTCCCGGCTGCCAGGCTGCGGTCTGGCTGAGTCGCACCCCTGCTCAGCCGTCCAACAGCCCCCCCCCCCGACAGCAGTGGGTTACTGATGTTTTTGGCCAAGAAGTCTTCTCTCCAGAAGAAATCTGGCACTGAAGGTACACAAACATGACCAATAAAGCAGAACTATTCTGGTAAACGTGGGGGGAAGGGAGGGTGTCTGTCTAAGGCTTCTCAGGTCGAAGGTTAAAATACACTGTCCTCCAAGATAAAAGCCAAACTCCTCAGCAAGACGGTCGAGCTCTCAGGGCCTACGTCAGAGAGGCCACAGTGCAGTTCTCTCCAGAGGCCAGGCCAGCTGGGCCGCCACACCTGCGTTCACACGACTCCCTGTGCCCAGAACGTCCTTCACGACTCTACTCCCACCTCCACCTGACAAACGCCCACAAGCCTGCCAGGCCTAGTTAGGCATTATTCTCCTCAGGGAATCCTTGCCAGTGGACGCCCCCAGACCCCCTCAGGTAGAGCTGAACACATCCTTCTCAAGGCCACCAAATTACCTCTGTCAACTGTTCCCTGACAATGGCCAAATTATTTCAGCTCTCTCAGCCTGCATTTCCTCAGCTATAAAATGGGGGTAACTTGCTTATGTGGAATGGAGATAAGCTATTTAAAACAGCCCTACACAGCTCCAGGCATATGGCAGAACTCAACAAATGACGGTTGCTATAATTATTACTTTTCTTTTTAGCACTTGATGATTAGCATTCTGTCCAAGGACACTAAGAAGAGTGTTTCTAGCTAGGCCTAAAAAGCAACTTACTCTGGTAGAAAGAGGACAGACTCCCGGGGTAAAGGTGGGGAGAGAGCGCTAAAAGCAGTTACAGCACCTGGCAACGCACTGGGGCACCGTCTGAACATTCCTGTCTCCCGACAGTGACAGTGCTGGGGTGAGGAGGTGGGCCTTTGGGAGAAGACGAGGTCATGAGGGCGGAGCTCCCATGGATGGGGGTGGCGTCTTATCAGCCAAGCTCCAGAGACATCCCCTGCCCCTTCTACCAGGTGGCAACACAATGAGAAACAGGACCTGAAATGGGGCCCTCACCTGACCACGCTGGCACCCTGATCTTGGACTTGCAGCGTCCCAAATAAACTTCTGTAAGACATAAATTTCTATTGTTCACAAACGACCCGGTGTGTGGAATTTTGCTATGGCTCCAAACGGACTAAGACGACTGGATACAGAGGGAACTGGCGGCACCAGTACAAGGTCCCCAAAACTAGGAAAGAGGAGTAAGAGTGCCCTCTAGGGGCTCAACTCTGAAATCATCATAGAGTCAACTGGAGAGGCAGAAGTCATCGAACTGTACATAAAATGGATGTGTTGCGTGTGTGCAACTCACACCCCAACGGAACTGATTTTTAGTTCAACGGAAGCAAGTCCTACGAGGGGTGGCCATGAGTGGGGCAGGCCTGCGGGGCTGTGGCCAAGCAGGAGCACCAGGCCCACCTAAGAGGGCAGCAGCTCCAGCAACACCGTAGCCCAGTCCTCCCACACCTCCCAGGTTTTCAAGAGCATCTGGAAATCCAGACTCTTACATAAATTAGATTTTTTTTAATATTAGCAACTAGTTAAACTTCAAAAACAATCAGATAAAACGTATCTGTTAGCCAAACTTGACCTGCTGCGCCCTCACTGTCAGCTGCCCTAAAGATACAATAAGCTTTAAGGTCTGATTGAAGGAAAACAAGCAGCTACCACATGTACCTTCGAAAAGTGTTGTGGGGGCCCGGAAACACATCCCTGTGAGGGCCCTGCCCAAAGCCTGGTCAGACCATGGGGCAGATGTGAACCCACCTCGCCACGGCATGACCGAGGGAGGACCCTTATTCCAATTCTGTGCTTAGCACTCACCTTCTGATACCGATTTAGCTTCCCAGACAGGCCTGCCTTCAGGGAGGAAACACAGTGCTCCTCGTCCCAGGAGAGTTCCACCAGGGCGGGCCTCTCCCTGAGCGAGCAGGGGCCCAGAGTGGGCATCTGGCGGCTGCTTTGGTCTCTGGGATGTGGCTGGGGCACACCTACCCCCAGGCCAGACACATTTGCAGTTCTGACAAATCAGCTTCTGTGCCCATCCAGCCAGACTGATGAGAAACCCCAGGAAGACAAAGCCTTTAGCAAGGCCCTGACCAGACTACCAACATCCATGGAGACCCCACCGCTTGGACCAGCAAATACTCAGTAAGCATTAACCCTTCCCAAATCCCCTTTTCCAAAAAGATAAGAACCCAAGTTTCTGCACTCTCCTCTACAATGACCTTGAAATGAGCTGGGCCCCACACCCTTGCGTGTGCCACTCCCTCGAGAGGCAAGGCTAATTCATCAACTCCCAGCATCCTCCTCTGACAAGCCGTCCCTGCCCCACACCTAGGCAGAGCACAGAACCCGGAACTTACCTGCAGCAGCAATCCATTTTTACGTCTGCCCCCCCACCCCCACACACACACACACTTGGGAACTCCACATAAGGGGGACAGTGCTCATCTCTGCATTCCCAGCACCCAGCGCCGCCATGCTCAGTGGTTGGTTCATGAATGAAACCTTAGTTCCTCTAACTCAGGCCTTAACCCACAGGCCCAATCTCAACTCTCCCGGTGGGTGCCCACAATCCCTCAACCCAGCATGTCCCAACTGAAGGCTCATCTTCCCACTCCCTCTACCCAAAAACATCTTTCTCCCTTCACCCCCCAAACTCAGCAAACTGCACTACCATCCCACCATGGCTTGTCTGGGTGAGGAGTGACTCTGCAGCCTTTTCCCTGAGCTGCAAATCCAATCAGCCACCAAGCCCTTCGAGCTAGCAAGTGCTTCCACCTTCTACCATACCTCTCTCTCTTGTCCCGTGGTTCTGTCTCCTCAATCCTGTCACCATCAAGATTAAGGGAAAAAGGGAAATCAAGATTGTCTTTCCCTTTTTCCTTTGGCTACCAGGAAGCTTACAGCCAAAACTGAATGCTAAATTTAGTATCTGAGTAGAAAGATCCAGCATGAATTTCTATCTACTACCTCTATCTCTCTCTCCTCACAGTCCTAGTTTTCTTACCGTGGTAACAGGGAGGGAAGGAAGGGGAAAGTAGGGACAATTCTTTCCCCTTGCTGCCAGACAAATGACTGTCAGGTATCACAGGGACAGAGCCAGACCTGTCTTTCTCCTCCAGGACCAGAGCCATGTCCATGTTCCCCTCGCGCATCTTCTTCATCTCCAAAAGCTTGTTTTCCAAGCTCAGCCGCAGAGCCTTCTCCGTCTCTGTCCCTGCAAAGGCCTTTTTCAGTTCCGCTTGGGCAGCTTTCACATCCTAGAGTTAAATTAAATGCATGTGATGCAATTTTTCAATACAATTGGGAACACTTTGAAAGGAAATTGGATTAAAATATAAATATTTATGACTTTTTCTCTGGCACATTTCCCCCCCTGAATTGTACTACACATGGGGAGAGTCGGTGATAAATACATTTGCCAGCCATCTTTCCTTCTCGTATCCTGAAGAGTAATAGGCATTTCCAATGGAAAAGACTCAACTCTGTAAGAACTGTTTTGGTTTTGAAAAATCAGATCAATATTTACAGCTCAATGAGAACAAGGAGAAATGCGCATCTCAATACCTAAACATACATAAATTTCAAAGATTCACCATAATCTCCACACAAATTCATCCCACACCCCACCGCCCCCTCACCAGTATTTCTTAAGATAATGACTACACAGTCCTCAAGTACATTTTCCCTATCTCCAAAGTGATTTACTTAGGTGGTGGAAAACTCTACGTTCTTCCAGAGCGCTCAGAGAAAGCAACAAGGAAATCATCTAAGTCGTGCAGGCAGGGTCCTGTTAGGGGAAAAGGCCCTGGTGCTCAGGAAAGTGACCTGGCAGTAGCCAGGCATCTCCGACTATTCACGCCAACTGCCTCTGATTACACCACACACATAAAAGTCAAGTCCTACTGTTCAAAACCCAGCTCCCACTTATTTGCTGTGTGACCTTGGGTAGTCACTTAACCTCTCTGAGCCCCAGCTTCCCAACTTATACAACAGGGATAACAACCATCGTGTCCGAGAATTGTTGTGAGACCTGTCAAATGCCTGCTGCGTCACAGGAAACTCAGACAAATGTGGCTTCCTCTCCTTCCTTTCCATCCAGTGCCTCCCCCAACACTGTCTCCCCGAGAGGCCTGCCTGTCAATCTCAGTGGTAGCTAGGAAAAATCATTTCCCAATTTGCTAAGACCAAACAACAAACCCTCTTATTTACTGAGAGCTGACTCCATGGCAGGCTCTGTTTATAAATGCTACCTTTGATCCTCACTCCCCCTAAAAAGTGACAGACTGCACAGTTTAGAACGCAGGCTCTGCAGCCAGACCTCGGGGCATTTTCTGCCTGTGTCACCTTAAGCAAGTGACTCAGCCACTCTGTGCCGGCATCATCGTGTTTTTCTTTTTGTTGTTAGAGGGTGATTAAAGCATTTACCTCCCAGGTTTGTTGAGGGGATTACCCAAGTCGGTGTGGGCAAAACGCTGAGCAGGGTGCCTCACACGTGGTAAGCCCCTGATAAATGGCTAGTCGTACTGCATTACATTACAATGACTATAACAAGGCAGGTGGCGCTAGCCTCATTTTACAGAGGGAGAGGCAGAGGCTCAGGGAAGGCAAATGCTTTATCCAAGGTGACAAAGCTAGTAAGTGACAGAGCAGGGATTCCGGTGTCGGTTGCACAGGAACCTGAAAACATTGGGGAGCACTTACTGGGAAAAATAAGATGAATGAACAAGATGAGGTAAAGTGTCTGAACAGTCCCACGATCATCCTGACTAAAATTCAGAGCTTGGACGCAGAGACCCTTCTTGGGCTCAGCGTGGTCCCACCCAGCTCCACCACTTACGACCAGGACTGCTTTCTCACCCTCTCCGAGCCCCTTTCCTCACCCACGTGATCAACCTGGTATCTCCACACCCCGTGAAGAGGACCCAAGAGCTAACCTGAACGTCCTGACTAGAAAAGACCACTGTAATAAGCTGCACAACACAGCACTTAAATGTATCCACTCCTTCTATCAGAAGTGCTTTTTGCTACTACTTCGCCTCCTATCTGCTGAGAAGAATCAGGGTTGCAGAGACAGAAAATGAGATGAAAGAAGAGACTCCAAAGACCAAGGATTCAGTAACTGGTTTGCTCAATACTAGCTTTAAGTGGAGGAAACTTTTTTTAACACCTAGGAGCCAGGCTTTCCTAACCAAGAAACATCCTCACTCCCATCAGTCACCCAACTGAGAATCAGGAGGAGGAGGTGCTACACACAGTGCCTCCCTGAAAAGAGGCGTTCGATCAATGCTGGTGGGATGGCGCATGGAGGCTGGACACTGGGGACGGTGGCATGGAGGGATGGAGGCTGGACACTGCAGACGGTGACATGGAGGGATGGAGGCTGGACGCTGGGGACAGCATGCATGGACACACAATGGCCCACAAGTCAGAAAGTCCGGTTCCAGCCTTAGCTAATGATGGGCGAGTCACTTTCCTTCTCTGGGCCTCAGTTTCCACTTCAGTGAAAGAAAGGACTGAACTAGAGAACAGGAAGAGTGGTGCAGCAAGAACGCAGGGTTTAAAATCAGCAGTCACACATCTAAATGCAGGATTAAACTGCGATTGGCTAGTATTTCTCTCCATGCCTCAGTGTCCTCACCTACAGGAATGAGACAATAATGGCCAGTTTGCAGGGTGTATGGGTATAAATTCTCTCCATCAAGCGCCTGGAATGGGGCTGGAAGCACAGAGATGCTCAGTGAGGACAGCTGTCGTGTCTGCGGAAATTCTGACAGTTACGAGGGAAAAAACCACAATTCTACCCACTCAGTTATTGACCCACTGAAAGAAACCGTCCTCCTCAGGTTTCCAGACTTGCCTCTTCTAAAAGGAGTATCCTTTTGGTCAGGAGCTCCTCGACCTGCTTCACCTTCTTCTGAGCGTCCTCCTTCACCCGCCGAACTTCAGTGCCGCCCCCTTCGGCGAGGCTCTCAACTGCTTTGCTGCAAAAGGAGGCAAATAAGGGCAACAGTCAGGTGGTGATCGCAATCACCCCGAGAGACAAGGAAAACTCCCACAGGCCTGTTATTTTAAATAATATTTGTAACTCAAAAAACACTGATATGATATATAAATGTACCAATATCAAATTAACAGGTTGTGTACCTTAAAATTACAATGTTAAATGTCCATGATGTGTCAATAAAAATATACGTTATTTAGCCCTGGCAGGGCAGATGAGTTAGTTAGAGCATCATCCCTATATACCAAGGTTGTAGGTTCAATCCCTGTTCAGGGCATATAAAAAAAGCATCCAATGACCCTGGCCAGTGTGGCTCAGTTGGTTGGAGCACCATTCCATTGCCAAAAGGTTGCAGGTTTGATTCCCAGTCAGGGCACAGACCTAGGATGCAAGTTTGATTGCCAGTTGGGGTGCTGATGGGAGACAATCGATTGATGTTTTTCTCACATTGATGTCTCTTCCCCACCCCCCTTCCTCTCTCTCAAAATCAATCAACATATCCTCAGTTGAGGATTAAGGAAAAATGTTTTTTTGGTGTTCTTTTTTTAAAGATTTTATTTATTTATTTTCAGAGAGGGAAAGGGAGGGAGAAAGAGAGAGAGAGAAACATCAGTTTGTCATCTCTTGCACACCCCCAACCAGGGACCAGCAGGCAACTCAGGCATGTGCCCTGATTGGGAATCAAACCGGTGACCTTCTGGTTCACAGGCCAGTGCTCAATCCACTAACCACACCAGCCAGGGCAGGAAAAATGTTTTAAAAAAATACATACTATTTTAAAATAAAGTAAGAATCATTTATAATCTCACCACTCAGGACAGCTAAGTTAACATTTTAGTGTACAGCCTTTGAGGCGTTTTCTACAAAAATGCAATCATACAGTACACATCTGTGATCTGATTTTATTGCTTAACACACTATAAACATCCTTTTGTGTCAATAAATATAAATTAATCTTTAAAGGCTACATATTAATTTGCTGTATGTAATATACTATATTAAATCAACCCCTATTTTAAAAATGTTTAGATTACTTCTGATTTTACACATTTGGCCGATAATACTTAAGAAGCTCTGGGAACAGTGGTCATTACAAAGTATTCGACAAATGTCAGAGTTATTGTATATCGTTATAAGCAATGGGATGATGAAAGCCTCATATGTATACTATCCAGGGATTTCCCTCAGGTCAATTCCTAGAAAGAGAATCACTAAGTCAAAGTGTAAATACTCTTTTAAGACTTCTCTGACAGTTACTGCCCAGTTTCTCACCAAGAAACTCGCAACAACGTACACCTCCACCAGCAGCAGGGAAGGCGGAAGCTGGTCTGACAAGCCACTGTACAAGGAAACAGTGTGAAACAAAAGTGAACCTGAGGAAGTGCCACGGAGTTGCAGGCTTCATCTTCTGCCAGCTGGAGGGGAAGCATTTTAACCGCAGCCCAACTCTGTGAGCACTGGCTACCACTTAGGGCGTGAGGAGGGGACCAGGCAAGCGGCCCACACTCCGTGCTACTGGAACATAAAACGCAGAGCTCCCCTGTCGCTGTGGCACCATGGGTCACTCTCTCCGCGTGACAGGCAGTGGTGGGGATGCTACACTGAAATCAGACGCAGGACCACAATCACCGACGCCTTTCATTTTGGTTCTCCCCAGAAGAAAAAGAGTCGGGTACGAATTTGTGAGACGCACCCAAAGCAGTTCTCAGCAGATTTCTGAAATCACTGTAGGTTTCCTGAAGGCAGAATAACATAAGGGAAATGGCTCCACCTAAAGCTGGCTTCTCAGAATCTATTCGCCACCAGCCTCTCAAGCCCTGCTTGAGGGGTGTGTAAGACTTCCCCAACCAAGAGCCACGCAATCAGACACACACATGCACCGGCCATGTGAATCTGTGACCGAGAACAATGGAAAGTCAAGAGGGCCATTCTTCCTGCCCAAGTCTCAAACACAAACTGCCTGCAAATAAAGACTTTATTCATATCGTGCTCCTTCCACCAGTGAGCCTTCAGAAGGCCCTAGTGCCCTGATATCATTTGAATGGAATTCAGTGTGAACAACTGGAAAGCAAGCACAGGGGCTCTGCAGCTGAACAGACCTGCTTCCAAATTTTTACTCTATTACGTCTTCCGTGTCACTATGGGTGGATTACCTCTTACACCTCGGTTTCCTCATTAGAAAATGAGGTGACCACCTCTTAGAACGCATGTGCTAACATGTGCGGCGGCCACAGAACGGTGCTCCTTCCTCTGATCTGAGTGCTGCAAGACAGCCTGTTGTCCCAGAGGCCAGGGCAGTGCCTGCCCCTGCGGAGATGCTCTGAGCGGCCTCACTCCACCCCCGGCTGGTGTCTGAGCTGAGAAAGGCTCAGCCGCTGGCCAGAACTGAAGTGGCCATCACTGCCACTTCCCGATTAATGCCACAAAGTGTCCTGAGCCCACTCCCTCAGCTCATTTCTTGACTAAAACTGTCTGGAGTTCACACAGTCATCTCTGTCACTTCTCAAGAGGTCACGCTATATGGCTGCCAAGAACTCTGGACTAGAAGCTTCTCCTTCATGAGCTTTGGATACAGAATTTTCCAGTCCTGAATTTCCTCAAACCACCTCAAATGTTTTAGCCCTTGGGCCTTCTAGAGCCTCCTCTAGAAAATGGCTCGCTCACCTCCGCTCCACCCAGCGAGTGCAAATCCACCGGCTCCCTCCTACCCGCCCAGATCAAACCTCTGTGTTATAAAGTCAGCCTCACATACATTATCAAGAGGCCGACTACAATTTTTAACAAGATCTGGCATTATTCAGTTTGTTTGCATTTTAGTTATACCAATAAAATATACTCCCAATAATAAATGTTCCAACTTTTCATTTATCATCTTCGTATTTTACAGTTACTGTAGCAATAAAATTTATACTCAGCGTATGGTGCAATTTTCCTCTACTAATGGAATTATTATTTTTGTTTGTGTTTTAAAGCTACAGAAATAAAATTTACTCCCGACAATATGTCTGCTTTTGTTTTTAATGTCCCCTCCTGGTAACTGATGAATAGAACAACGGAAAGTCAGTGAACACAGCGGTTTACTTCACAGCAAGGGAGCATGGGCTGCAGAGCCAGAGCAGCGCCAGCTCTGCCACCAGCTTGGACCGGCTCCCCCGCTCCTCTAGGCCTGAGTTAACTCTTTGCTCAAATGGGAGTAGAGGCTGCCTCGCGTAACTGCCGTAAAATCAAACTGACGTGATAAAGCATGTCAAGTACCGGGCACAGGGTTAGAGGCTAAGAAGGTTCACAATATAAACGTTAGTTCCCTCTCTTTCCTTCCTTACAGAATCTGGTCCCACAGACGAGACAGACAGCAAGACCTCAGGAGAGGAAAGGCAGAGAGAAACTGGTCCAACCCAGCTCTCCGCACGAACCTTCTATAAACACCACCCTCTCTACTCTTCTTAACCATCAACATTTCCTCTTGGTTCTTTCCATTCCAATTATAGTTCTTTAGGGAAAAGCAGGGGCTTTTCCCATATCTCCTGTCCACCCAAAAAAGAAACAACGATAAAACTCAAAAAGGAAGTGGAGGGCATTACTAAAAAGACATTTTTCCATCAACAGGTATGCACCACACACACTGCTAGGTGCGGGCAGTCAGAGGCAAAGGGAGAGGCATACTGCCCAGGTCAGCAGCAGACGGTGTGCAGATTCCGTGGCAGATGATCCACACAAAGGCCCTACGAGGCAGGAACAGCCGAGAAGCCAGGGCTCGGAGGCCACAGTCTCACCTACTGGCAGAGCCAGCCCAGAGCTCCTGCCCTCTCCACCGCCCTGTACTCCGCTAAGGAAGAGGCTCTTGGCTAAGGGGATGCCCAGTCATGTTGAAGAAATGAGAAACACATGTGAAAACAAAAAAAGAATATGAAACCTCGCGCTGGACCAGAAGTCACAAACTTGAAGTCTACTCCCAGCTCTGATCTCTCTGGCTGAGTGGTTTTAGTCACAGCCCTTCCCTTCTCCAAACCTAAATTCTCTCTGCTCTGAAATGAGGTTTTCCTCGAGATCTGAAGAACTTGCAGGGTAATGATGGACTGCAAACAGATATAAAAGTGTTTTATAAACTGAAAAGTGCTGCACGCAAGTGGGATTGTCACTACATGCCAGAGAAGTTGGCGGAAAGACAGGTGTGGGCTTCCACGTGTGATCCAACAGGAGGCGCTATGCAGGGTGGCGACAGGAAAGACGCTGGGGCCAAGAAGGGCTGAAAGGGGAAGAGGACTGCCAGGGCACAGTCCAAGCAGCGGGAACAGGGACGCTTCTAGATCTACGAACTGTGTTTGAGATAAAACACTGGTGGGGAGCAAGCTGGAGCAGCTGAGTCACTGTGAACGTTCTCAGACAGAGCTCCCAATCTTGACCCCTAACCTATCCCCGACAGCTCCCTTCCCGTCCTGTTGATTCTGCTTCCTCAGTGTCTTTGCAACCCACCCATCCATCTCTGTCACCTACACTTCTGGACCAGCCTCCTAACTGGATCCCCGGCTTCCACTCCTGCTCCCTCTGCAAAACACTTCCCACTCTGCACCCAGAGTGACCTTTTAGAAAACAAAACTCTGATTGTGTCGGCTGCTTAAAACCCATGACTACTTTCTCTTTCATCTTAGGGTGAAGACCAAAATCTCTAACGAGGCCTCCAGACCCTGAAAGACAGGCCAAGCCCCCTAGCCTTCTCCTACATCCTCCATCCTGCACGTTCCTTTCCCCTTCAGCACTTTCCACCACCCCTTCACCTGGCTACTCCCACCTACCCCTCCACCCCGCCACCCCCCGACCCCCGATCTCATCTCAAACGCTACCTCCTCAGGGCCCCTTCCCTGCTACAGACCTATATTGTATGTCTATTCCCACTGCTACAAACTCCCACAGCTCCCTTTATTTTTCCCACAGCTCTTCTCCCAAGTTGTATTGAGATACAAATATAGTTCGTCACCCCCACTAGAACGTAAGCCCCATGTGTCTGTCTGGATCACCACTGCATCCCCAGGATCTGAGCCCTGTGCAGCACAGCACAGCCGTTCAATAAATACATTCTTGATAAACTAATAATAAGATCAGACCCGAAGGGTCTCGAACGCTAGTCTGGGCGGTTTGGAGCGTCCATGCACGCAAACATGCACGCAAGCCCCCGGAGCTCTCAGCCCTGCATGCTGGTACTGAGGAGTGCACGTCGCCTTGGTGAGTCTGGGCTCCCGTGCGGACATGCTTGACTAAAAGCAAGTCCTGCTCAAGACGTGCAGCAGGTAGAACCCGGACCAAGTTCTATCACTGACGTCCAGGCTTGGTAAAGTACGTTTGACTCCCTGCCTGGAGAATAATGAATGACATGCTTCTGGAAGAAAAACCAAAAACAAAAACAAAAACTTGTCATTCCAGTTTATTCATTTATTCATTCATTCACTCAGAAAATGCCATGTGTGCAAGGTCAAGTGGGACCTGGGAACCTGTAGCCTACTCAGAGCTAACAGCAGCTGCTGTGAGCTCTGTGGCAACAAAAGGAATTACATGGCCCCGCCCAGGGCAGTGCAGCTGCGTCCTAGGCTGCGGACTCCTGTACCTGGCCCCACGTCCAGCAGAAACTCTACTGCCGTGACAAATGAAGCATTTCCACATAGGCTTTCAGCTCGATCCTGGCACGGTCAACCCTGGGAAGTCTTATTCCACTCTCACCCACCGAAACTCAGCACACTCCGGTATCCCCACTGTACCCACAAACTACCATTGCACCTCCATTGCACTTGGTTCGTATGGTGAGTTGCCACCGGTCTCTGATGAGCTCTTGAAGTAAGGGAATAACATCTCTTTTCAAGAACATGTGTAGCATGAGTAATTACGTCATAAATGTTTATGAAAGAATAAATAACCGACTGAGTCACAGGTTATATTCTCTGAACTGTGCTTGTTGTTCAAGAAATAATTAATTAAAACAATAGTTTTCAAATGCTCTTTAAGCAAAACAGAGAGAAAAACGAGCTACTGTGGCAGAAGCCCCATCCTCTGCCCTGCTGCCTCACCTCCCACAGGAGTCCCTCAGGGCCCCTTTACCCCCTAGGACTTTTACAGCAATGAGTGAGCTGAGGACATACTTAAAAAATCTGGATGGATCTCACAAATACGTCGTTGAGGAAAGGGACCAGACACAAAAGGGTGCGTGCATAGTGTGTGATTCTATTTCTATCAGGTTCAAAAATGGGCATAACTAAGCAATGGGGATACCACTAGTCAGCAAAGGCACCATCTTTGCGGGAGAAGGGCAGGTTCTGGGAGCACAAAGGGACTCTCTTGGGGGCTGGTGATGTGCTGGTTTCTGATCAAGACAGTGACCCACAGGTGTCTCTGCTTAGTGAAAATTCATCCTGCTGTACGTGTAAGATCTGCTCATTTTCCCATAAACGGTAAAAGTTTGTTGAAACATAATTAAATAAAAATGAAACCTCCTGGGGGTCCTCCAGGCCCAGCTGGAGGACAAGTGGGTTGCACAGCACAAGGTTCTATTTTACAGACCCACTTGGCCACCCCCACGGGAGCCCTGGGCAACCCACGAGCTCGTGACAGGACGACGGGTACTCACGAGGCTTTGATGAGCAGCTGCTCTCTCTCCTGGAGCTCCCGCTTCAGACTCTCTACTTCCACCTTGAGCTCGATATTCTTCCAGACGAGATTAGGGAAGAAAAGAAACAGTGTAAAACTACAGGCCACACTGTGTCTACTGCGGGGGAAACCGCTTTCCGCGCGGACCCACTACGCCATGGTTGTAATAGGCAGCCGTTAGATTCAAAACCTCATTAGCCCCAGGGCACAGGGAAAAGGGAATTATTAAACACTGGTGGTCTCAAAAGAAAGCCCCAGATTTCTCAAGACTTGGAACAATTATGTAAATTTTCCAAGCTTCTAACAGCCAGAGCATTCAAACATCGAGGCATAAATGTCATACAAGAGAGGCCGATTTAAAAACTGTTTGCCTTCCACCAGGCAAATTTACAGGCAATTCTGCAGTTTGTTTTTTCCATTCCAAGGCAATTGCTTCTGGGTGTTCACCATCATACATGTGCTGGTTGCGGCAGTGGAAACATTTTACATCTTAAAAAAACAAACATGTGGACAGATAAATGGGAGGCCTCATCCCTGCCTGTCTCATTTCAATGTAAGATTTCAGGGAACTCACAAAAGAGCCACAATTGCACAGGGCGAGCTGTCTATTAGGGACACCACAGTGTTCACCAGCCAAATGTCTTCCTCTTAACTGACTAGGAGGAAGGGAGTCGCACATGGCCTTGGGCTCATAATTCACATGGGAATCCAAAGACAGAGTCTGTAGCAAGCGGATTGCAACATGAGACGGTGGGACAGTGGCTGGCTTCCCAAACCAGTCCGTAAATGTACCCCAGACAGAATATTAGATGAATTCACATTGTAGAAATGGGTCTGGGTGAAAAGTTCTCAAAGAACTGCTGCAATTCTAGGTTCTCTTTGAAATCTTGCTCCTGTTTTAATAATTCATACCAATTTTACATTCCACTCCATAATACATGAGTATTATTTTAAATAAAAATAACATTTCCAGTAAAATTTACAATCTCAGAGGACATGCCTCCCTCCTTTCAGCCAAGCAGCTCTGGAGGATCCCCACGTTGGGAAGTCAGATTGATAGGAAAGGCCATGGGCGTGGAACCAGGACATGGGTTCAAATTCTGCCTCCACTCTTCACCCAGTGGAAACCGCAGTAAGTCAGCAGATGCTCATTTATTCATTCCCTCCCTTCACGGACATTTACCGTCCCTGGGACAGGCCAGGCACGGGGCCGAGTACTGAGGACACTGGTAGGCCAGGCAGACACAGGCCCTGCCTCCACGCTAACGTCGAACAGGAAACTGGAAGTGGGAACCTGTAACTGTCCTCAGAAGCGCAAGTCCAGGAGGTGAGAAAGCAAGGTTTCACCTTTCAGGTCCCCCAAGTGACAAAGGAAAATCACAAAGCCCACCGACGAGGAGGATTTTAGGATAAGTGAGCTAACGAATGAGAAGAGCCTAAAGACCAGGCTCAGAATATGTTATTTTCTTCATCAAACAACAGGAACTAAAAGAAGTCACTTATGCGGCAGAACCTTTTCTAGGAGAAAGCGACCTTTGCACAAAGGACACTGAGTGACAGTGCACCGTGTCTTCAACAGCAGTTTTGGGAAAACCACAGAAACACCCTCCCAACCGACGGTTCCTCTCCAGCCCTCAGAAGAGCAAAGAGTGACAAAAGAGCTGATCTCTGACATTCTGAGTGCTTCACTTTCGGATGGCCCAGCTGGCACTCCAGCCCAGAAAATGTAACAGAACAGAGAGCTAACATGTCCACTGGACTATTTTTCGCAAGCCCAATACCTCAAATTATAAACTTAAATATGTGGTAATCATAATTTCTAAACCAAAAATCGAGGTACCTTATTAGTATAAAACAGATATCAGTATTAAAAAACAAAGAAGCTTTAACCACTATTAAGGAAAGACATCCGGATATTATTAGGGAAAACTGCAAGTTACAGAACAGAATATGCTTGCACTTACACAAGAAGGGGGCTTACGCACAGCCATTCACACACAGACTTGCCTGTGCTCACATAAAGCTTCCCTGCCTGAGGAACCAGTAATCTGGTTAGACCCAGGGGGCTAGGGGACGGGGGAGAAAGCCTTTTCAGTGTGCACCTTTTATGCTTTTTGATTTGGAATCAGGTACAACTACATGAAAACTTAAATTGCAATAAAAGTGCAATAAAATCAGGTCCTCTAATCAGACAAAGGAAGAGAACAGCTGAAACATCGTGGTACAATGAGGTAGGCAGACCTGGGTTCAAAACACACCTCACATAGCAGCTATGCCAGCAAGCAAGTCACTGACCTCCCCTGAGCTTTCGTTTCCTCTCCTGTGAGTGAGGGTCATCTCCACTGCAAAGGACTGTCTTGAGACTTAAATCAGGGTAGTGATGTTCAAAGGCCCAGGACAGGGCCTGACGCAGAGACAGCAATTAACACACTTTGGCTTCCTATCACCCTAGACGTTCTGAGATAGGTGGTAACTATACTTACATATAAAATGTTTTAGGCTATTGTCTTTTCTTTGAACATTTTATTTTATCCCCACTTCCTTCCAGAAAAGGGGATGTCCTCTTTGTCTTTCCCCCCTCACAACGAAGAAAGAAAAGTTGTGTCTTGAGGGACAGGAGAGCTTTTCATTTCTTGAAAAGGCTCAGAAGTACCATTCAGTCCAATCCCTCCTCAAGACAAGTCCATTCAAGTTCATCCACTGAAACTCAAGCAGAGTTCTTTCGCCTCCTTCAAAAGTTTCCACTGGTGTAAACTTCAGAAGAGAAAAAAATAGAATAATTCCCAGGCCTAGGGCTAATCTATTAGAGAAAGCAAAAAAATAGGCACTGAAATATTGCTTGTACTCATGTCTTTTCAAGAATGCCAAGGTCTTTTTTCAACTTTCAGAACCAAGGTTTGTTTTCAGGCAGCGGCCTCCAGGCCAAGACTTCATATGGAAATAGACTTTCTTCCTGACGCGATCAGCAAGCACAGAAGGCGTGCGGAGAAGCACACCGCAGAAACACTGACAACCCTAACTTGGGGCTGCCGGCGGAAGCCGCACTCAGACAACGGAGCTGTCCAGCACCGGCTGCACGCTGGGGGTGTTGTCTGTCATCACGCTTTAATCCACACTAACAGCCCTGTGCTGGAGGGATTATCACCTACCCCTGGGGCAAACCCAGAGAGCCAAAGTCACTTGCCTACAGTCACACAACTTACTTGGTAACAATGAGATTAAATTCCAAAGACATTCTACCATTTCACTGTGTTTGTCTCAATTATAAATAATTTTAAAAGGCAACTGAGTTACAGTAAATCAGAAGTCCAGTTTTAAGAAGAGAAAAAGACTCCCTTGTATCTCTTTGCTTAATGTTAAGGTCATCCTATTGTGTTTATACTCCCCATAATCAATTCAAATTAAATGAAAGCAGCTCTTTCTATTCATGCTTACTCTGAGAGCAAATATCAATCAAACTTCTGCTTGGAGGACGATGAGAAAAGGCATCAGGGATGGCAGCGAGAAGTGGGACACTTACAGTTTTACAGATGTGCTCCGTGGGGCCATCAAATTCCTGTTGCATTCTTTCCTCAAGGAAATAGATGCGAAGCTTTAGGTTAAAGTTTTCTTTCTTCAATTCAGTGATTTGCTGAAAAAATAAGCACAGGTGGATTATCAAAAGTAAAGGCATATCACCAACATTAATTCTCACAGCATCCCAGGCTACAATGGATTCATATGTTAAATGCTAGAGAAAGCTCACCTTTGCTACACCTGTACCGACCCAGAATTGAGTGGTTCCCTCTGACCAAATGTAGGACAATCTGAGCATCGGAATGAATAATGACGAAGTGAAGAAAGAATTCATGACTCCACACTGACAATAAGTAAAGGAAGAAAGGAAAAAAAAAAGAGAGGAATCTCTTCTTCACAGAAGAAACCCGGTGAGTAAATGTGGAAGAGGAACAGGGACAGAAAATCCACTGCACGCCCACCACAGAATGGTCGGCTCAGGTAAGGACCACCGATGCCAACAGAATCAGATGAACGATCGCGGGCAACCGGATGCCACACAGTCTCGAGGTAGCGCCCCCACAGATGGCTTGTCATTTCAAAAGGAAAAGGTACATTTAAAATTTAGAAAGCCAGCAGACACCACATTAATCAAGAGCACACACCGCTGTCCCGCGGGACGCACAGGGGATGGGTTCCAGGAACCCCCACGAAGACCACAATCAGTAGACCCTCTAGCCCCTTATATAAAAGGGTGTAGTATTTGAATATAACTTATATTTTAAAAAATACTTTCTATGGAAAAATGTCCATGGTTGGTCAAATCCAGATGCAAAAGACACAAATACAGAGGGTTGACTACATTTAGTATCACCCTGGTGGGACACACTGACATCTCGTGTCTCCTGAAATAAAACACTGAAAACAAACAATTTCACTTGAAACACTTCTGCCCACAACCTTTTACCTGAACCTAATCCAAAGCTGTCAATCAGACACATCCAAACTGAAGGACCTTCTGCAAAACAACAGACCTCAGCTCTTCAGAAATCTTACTGACAATCTTAAATTAAAAATGACTGGGGAATTCTTCTAAGTAAATGGAAGTACTAGAGGCACGACGACCAAGTGCAATGAAATCATACAGTGAATCTTGAATTTAAAAAAAAAGCTATGGGGGGATAACTGGCAAAATTTGAATAACAGCTTTACATTAGATAATAGTATTATGATTCTGCAGAATATCCTAAAGTACTTAAGGGTGTTATCAAAACATCTGCAACTCTCTAATGAGTGGGGAGGAAGGATTCCACCAAAAATACTATTAGGGCTAATACATGAATTCAGTAAATTTGCAGGATACAAGACTAATATTTGGAAATCTGTTGTGCTTCTATACACAAACAATGAACTACCAGAAAGAGCCATGAAGAAAACAACCCCATTTACAATTGCATCAAAAAGAATAAAATACCTAGGAATAAATTTGACTGAGGAGGCAAAAGACTTGTACTCTGAAAACTGAGCAAAACACAAATAAATGGACGGCTACACCATGCTCATGGATTAGAATAATTAATACTGTAAAAAGGTCCACATTACCCAAATCAATTGACAGATTTAATGCAATCCCTATCAAAATGCCAATGATATTTTTCACAGAACTAGAACAAAAAAAATCCTAAAATTTATATGGAACCACAAAAGACCCTGAATAATAGCCAAAACAATCTTGAGAAAGAACAAAATTGGAGGTGTCATCCTCCCAGATTTCAAACTATACTATAAAGCTACAGTAATCAAAACAGTATGGTATCAGCACAAAAACAAACACATAGATCAATGGAACAAAATAGAGAGCCCAGAAATAAACCCACACTTACATGGTCAATTAATCTATGACGAACGTGGCAAGGTAAAATTATATAACTTTTGGAAGAACACATAGGGAGAAATCTTTGGAACCTAGGGCTCAGCAGAGTTCTCAGATATAACACTGAAGGCATCGTCCATTACAGAAAAATTGTATTGCCCTGGCTGATGTAGCTCAGTGGATTGAGTGCAGGCCTGCAAAGCAAAGGGTCGAGGTTTGACTCCCAGTCAGGTCACACACCTGGGTTGCAGGCCAGGTCCCCAGCAGGGGGCGCACAAAAGGCAACCACACACTGATGTTTCTCTCCCCCTCTCTCTCCCTCTCTTGCCCTCTCTCTAAAATAAATAAATAATAAAATCTTTTAAAAAAAATGTTTATTAAATAAATTGGGTTTCATCAAATTTAAAACTTTTGCTCTCAAAAACAGTGTTAAGAGAATAAAAAGACAAGCCACACACTAGGCAAAATATTTGCAAATCACATATCCAACATAGCAACTGTAGCCAGAACACATAACTCTCAAAATGTAACTGTAAGAAAACAACCCAGCTTAAAAAAAACAAGAGATGCAAGATTTTAAAAGAAGTTTCACAGAAGATACACAGATGATAGATAAGCACAAGAAAAGATTTTCAACAACTTTAGCCATTAGGAAAATACAAATTAAAACTACAATGCACCTACTAGAATAGCTTTAAAAAATGTAATTGATAGTATCAAATGCTGCTGAAGCTGTGGAGCAAATGGAATTCGCATACTCTGCTGCTGAGAATGCAAATGGCATGACCACTCTGGATAACCATCTGGCAGCTTCTCACCCCAAAACTACACCCATCGTACGACTCGGTAAAGAAATGAAAACCTATGTTCACAAAAACCTGTGTGTAAATGCTTACTGCAGCTTCGCTGATGGCTACCAAAACAACAAGAACCCAGATGTCCTTCCGAGGACGGAAGGATAAACGGTGCACAGCCACGTGATGGGATAATGCTCAGCTACTGGGGTACACACGACGCCATGAATGCGTCTCAGAGACTCGGCACTGAGGGGAAGAGGCGAGCCTCAAAAGACTACACATGGTATGATTCCATTCATGTGACATCTGGAAAAAGCAAAATTATAGGGACAAAGGACAGAGCATAGCCACCAGAGGCTTAGGGTAAAGAGAGGGTCTGACCACAAAGAGATAACACATGGGGATATTCTGGCATTATGGAACCGCTCTACCATCTGATTGTGATGATGGTCACACCAAACTAGAACGGCGTGCACTATTTTTAAAAACTGTAATTACATATATGTGTATATGCATGTGTGTGTGTATCTTGATTATGACAGAGGTTACAAGAGGGTATACATTTGCCAAAACTCATCCAACACTTAAAGTTGGTAAATTCCATTTTATGTAAATTATATATCAATCAAGTTGAATTTAAAATAACTAAAATGAAACATAGCAAAATATTAACAGCTGAATATGTACACTAATACATTCCCACACATATATACTCATTGGTTTTTTTCAGCATTTTAAAAAGTAATTGCTAATAGCATATAATGCTCTCTTTATTAAACATACTTTTATGACTGGATAAAAAATGATAAGCTTTCTCTACATTGTGTTTGCAAACTGTCTGGCCCTGGCCCTCTTGTTAACAATTTTGTGGCTAACAAGAACAGCACAAGAAACAATTGGGAGGCTCATTAAATCCTCCTTTTGAATGTTTTAAGGAAACAGCGCATAAAACATTCATTCAAACAAAAACGTCCACCCTGCCAGCTGCACCCTATAAAGAGAAACCTTATTCTGTTACTCAGCTACCAATAAAGTATTTATGGAGCTTGCATAGAATGTCCACATTGTACATACTGTTACGATTCTTTGCACAACACTTGAAAGAATATTTGTCCTATTTATAGGTAAAGACATTTTCTTTAAAAACAGGAGAAAGGTAAATAAGCCTTGAGAAGGTCACTGGGAAGGCCAGACAGGCACTATCTTTACAATGACTCCGGTAGGGTTCTCTGCTGAGTGCCACCTCCCCCATAAAGTTTGCTCTGACAAGCCCAGCCGGCCGGACTGGACACCCTTCCAAATGTCTCCGTACACCCTCCACTCTCTTCTTCACAGCAGTTCCCACGCTGCACTGGACCAGTCCGTTATTGCCTTTCTACCCAAGCATCTCTCAGACATCAGGAACCACCTTCTGGTGCATTCTAGTCTAAAACGTGAGAGACTTATTAAATACCCAATGGCCAGATGGGTGAACAACCCACGTAGCAATTTCCTGAAGGCCGTGCGATGCAGGGAGGCATCAGCCGGACAGATCTGGTTCTTACCACTCGCCTTTCTTCCCCACCACTCTCAGACTAGAACCCCCCAGCTGCAGCCACAAAGCGCCACACATCTGGCTCCCACCCACCCCGTAGTCTCAACACGTACGTCCCCTCCCTTGCTCACAGTGTTCCAGCCTCACTGGCCTCCTTTCTGGTCCTCAGGTTAAGACCAGCCCCTGTCTGTCTACCCTGCCCTTCCTGCAGCACTTGTCGGGGTGGCTCAGTCTCATCCTTTCCCTCTTGGCTCAAATGTCACGAACTCAGAGGCCCTTCCTGACCGTCTGATCTAAAGTGGTCCCACCTCTACCACCTCCACCAAGTCACACTCCAACATATAATAACTCTTGTTTTCTTGCCAGAACTTTTCACAATCTGTATTCACCTCATTTACTGACACATTTATTATTTATTATGTTTATTATATGAATATAATCCACTTCTTAAAGGCATGGACCTTACTAACTCACGGCCCTTAGGTTTTAGCACAGTGCCTAGAACATAATAGATACTCAACATTTGTTAAATGAATGAAAATATTAATAAATAAATACAATCCAGACTACCTTACTAGCTGTATGACTTTAGTCAAGTTCACTTTACCTTATGCCTCAGTTCCTTTATCTATAAAAATGGGATTATAATAATGCCTATTTCAGAGAACTATTATAAGGATTAGAAGAAATTAATTTGAACATTTAGTATTGTGTCTAGCATACCATAAGAACTTAAACATATTTTTTTCAAATTTTATTTATTTATTTTTAGAGAAGGGGGAGGGAGGAAGAAAGAGAGAGAGAGAACGTCAAGGTGTGGCTGCCTCTCGCGCGCCCCCACGGGGGTTGTGGCCCATGACCCAGGCATGTACCTTGACTGGGAACTGAGTCGGTGACCTTTTGGTTCACAGGCCCGTGCTCAATCCACTGAGCCACATCAGCCAAGGCAGAACTTAAAACATATTAATATCCTTCTCATTTCTATTTCTCCCTTTAAGAGAAAAGGTTCAAAAAATGTTAAAAACTAAAGCTGGAAAAACTGAAAACAGCTTACCATACAGTAAGAATAAATACCTCAAAATGGAAAACCCACCAAACATGACTCAGAAGCCTAACGCTCAAAAGGAAGCTCTTGCAAGGGCTGTGCGTGCCACACTGCAGCCTCCAGGCCCAGCCAAGCGTCACTGTGGAGTTGCAGCCATCTGCAAAAGGAACCACCCCAACATGATCATGGGGCAGTACTCTTGGACACTGGCCGCCCCGCTCTGAAGAAGCTGCTACTCGGGCATTCTGGCTTCCTCCCACGCTCACGCCCTGTCAGAAGCCTTGCCTAGCCTAGAGCTCCACCAGAAAGGGGAGAAAAACAAAAACCAACAACGTGAAAAAGAATCAAGGCAACTCCAACCAGGCCCGCCTTAACTGAAACCTAAGCAAGGCACCTCGCTCTGGTGAATCACTGTCTACAGCTTGCAGGAACCGGGCCTCCAAAAGAGAAGCTCGCCCACCAGACCACCGTTTGCTGCCCGGCAGCAAGGGCTAGGAGCAAGGCCCGGGGTCAGCAGAGCAGACTGAGCCCACTGCTGCCACTTGCGGGCCGTGAGAAAATTGTTTAACATCTCTGCTGGCTCCTCCCTAAAATGAGGATGAAAACCAATCACCTCACAGGGCGTTGTGACAACAGCTGAAGCAGCAGCAGAGCCCAGCATTAGCAAGCAGCAAGCTAAGGCTGGCTTTCTAAAGGAATCCGCTTCCCCTTGAGCCTCTTTAAGCAGATCTTTGGGCCACCATCAACTTTGTGTCCTCTTTGAAAACCCAAACACTGTTAGACCACTCACCTGAACGCCACAAAAACCATGAACTCTGGCTGTTCAGAGTCAGTCTCTGGCAAATGACACTGCATGTACGATCCTGCCAGCAGCAGCCAAGTGAGTTAGTAAAGTGAGGACGACACTTTGGAATTAGTTGCTGATTCCAGTACTCCCCCTGGTGTCCCCAAATCATCAAGAAAGCTGTTCCTAAGCAAACATCTCCTTATTAACAATCGGTACTGTAGCAATAAGAGCATTTAAAAACTGAACCCAAACAATATTTGGAACTCAATAAAATCAATTTATGAAATCAACTCCTGATATATTCTTTGCAGCTTTCATTCATGAATATACATTCTTTATAAAATTATAAAATAAGTGAATTTGGATATTCTATTGCTTTCCCCTAATATCTTAAATTTTGTTGCAGAATTACACATAATTGTCACTTAAAATGACTGCACTCAACTCTGCTGACCTGATTCACTGTCAACTATTGCACATTTCTCTAGTGAGCATGCACCCAAAGGGTCTTGCAGAAAGCATTCGGGCTTTGCAATCAAAGAGACCAGGCTTGACTTTTGCCTGCTTTGAGTTTCTCAATCACACCAAGTTCATGGGCCAGTCATTTAATCTCTTCAATCTCAGCTTCCTCATCTGTGAAATACCTTCTTCACAAGCTTACTCCAAGACACCAAAGAGCCCTGGTCAGGTGGCTCGCTGGTTGGAACATCGTCCCATATACCAAAAGACTGCAGGTTCAATTCCCAGTCAGGGTATGTGCTAGGTTGTGGGTTCAACCCCCAGTTGGGGCACATAACAGGAGGCAACCGATTGATGTCCCTCTCTCTCTCTCCACAACCCCTGCCTCTCTCTCTATATATATATATTTTTTTTTTAAATCAATAAACATATCCTTGGGTGAGTATTCAAAAAAAAGAAGCCAAAGAAATAACAAATGTAAAACATAATTCCTTCATTCCCAATTCTTCACAATCAGACACAATGTGGCAACAAGCAACTTTGTTTCCTGAGGATAAATTTTCCCAAAATGGATTAGGGGCTCATGAGTAATACTTTTTTTATGACAAACCGGGCAGAGGGCGAGGGGGAAGGAGTTATTTATTCCCTGATAATAATAAGTAACTTGCAACATAAAGGTTACAGAGCAAATTTGAAGATGTAAACCTCCAGCCATTCCTCTGATAAAATACTAAATCTGACCAACTGCCTCAGCTGAGACCAACAATTTTCGACAAAAAGGAACAAGGTCCTAGACACAAGAACCCCAGCACCTAAGGGCAGGTGGGTGTGGGACAGGAGCAGCAGAATTCACCCTAAGAAAATAATCACATCACTGTAAAAAGATATGTGCACAAGGATTTCATCACTGCTTTGTTTGCAATAGTGAAAAATTAGACACAATTTGAAATGTCCCACAATAAAATATCATGTAAATTATGGTCCAATCCATCCCTTTTAATATGTCCTTATGAATTTTAGACAGTCATTGAATAACAGTGTCCATCTGTAGTATTAAGGGAAGGCGAAAGCTACCCCTGTCATTCTCTGTCCATAAGGTCATGGAAAAAGGCAGAATTAAGTCTTCTGCATGTGGACAAAGACTGCTACTGGACTGCCTGGATATGCTAACCAGATGCTGGGTCCACTAAGACAGGTCCCCACTGCAGAGCAAGCTGATTTGCCAACTTCTACCCTAAGGCCGGCCACAGAGGTGATTATACCCTCAGCTAATGAAGGTACTAGGCAATGGATTACCAGTTCAAAGACCCAAGAAGGCGTGTAGTTTTCACGTGTCAGAGCAAGGCCTTGCACAGAATAGCAGAGTGGAATAAAAAGGAGGCCCTGGCTGGTGTAGCTCAGTGGACGGAGCATGGGCCTGTGAACCAAAGAGTCACTGGTTTGATTCCCAGTCAGGGCACATTCCTGGGTTGCAAGCCATGACTCCAGTAAGGGGTGCACTAGAGGCAACCACACATTGATGTTTCACTCCCCCTCTTTCTCCCTCCTTTCCCCTCTCTCTAAAAATAAATAAATAAAATCTTAAAAAAAAAAAAAAAAAAAAAAAAGACTTCCTGGGCCAGGAGACCCAAGTTAGAAGCCTAAAGAAATCCCTCCCTAACTCTCTGGGCTTCAGAGTCCCCATGTGTCAAAAAAAAAAGGACTCCTAGCATTCCTCCAGCTCTGAAATTCTGACTCTCTTCTCAGCATCTTATGACCCTGTCCCTTAGCTCCAGAATCATCCCCTTCCCCACAAGGCCACACGCAGCTGCCCACACGCAGCTGCCTTTCGACTGATCACACGGCCCCCAGCCTTACTCCCTAGTTGCAGTCACCTAGTTGCAGTCACCGGTCTGGGGGGTCCAAAAATGTAATTCAGTCATTTCCCTCCCAGGCTAAAATCCATCATTGGCTCCCCTCACCTTCAGGGCAAAATCCAACAAAGCAGTGTAACATACCAGAGCTGACCCCTGCCCGCTTCAATGGCCTCACTGCTCTCAGGCACCCTCACACAGCCTCTCCGTTCCAGCCAAAGGGAACTTAGAGTTCTCTAAACTCATCACTCCCTACCATGCTTCTCTCTGCGTTCACACAGGTCAGTGATAGTGTCTAGACGCTCTCCCAGTCCTCTTGCCCTTGGCAAATCCGTCCTTGTCCCTGGTGACCCAACTCAAGAAACACCTCCTCCAGAGAGGCTTCCCAGAGTCCCCCGGGCCAGGTTCAGGGCCCCTCCTCTGTGCCCCACAGCACCCTGTATTTACCTCTGTCACTGCCCTATTTTCCTCTCCATCTCCCCAACTAGACTGTGAGCTTCTTCACAGGGAGACGCGCCTGCTATTAACCTAATGCAAATTCCCCAGCCCCTGGCACAGCACGGCACAGGGTATATATCTGAAAATATTTATTGATGAATGGATGGACTCTCAGCAAAACCAGAAGGAGGCCTATGTCTTGCTAGATGCTAGCTAATAGCCTCTGATTTTCAGACACCCGTTATCTGAGCCTAGAGGAAGAATCATGAATTTCCCCTTTAAATCAAAGGTATTCCAGCCTCCTCTTTAACACGTATGCTGACTGTAAAATTAGCATGAAATGCCAAAGGCATTTCCTATAAGCATCCTGCAGAAACCTCAGACCACCTCAACAGAGAGGTCATGCATTTGGGAGCTCAGGCCCGACGAAAATTTTCAGTCACTTATAAAGACCTTAAAGGGAAACACTGCGAACAGTGTGAATTTCAATTTCAACTGAAGTATTTGCTCTTGAAAGTGCTACAGTAAAAGATATTAATGCCATAAAAACCTAACAGCAGCCAAAGGACCACAGTCATAAAATGTTTTAGAAAAAGTCATAAATCCTAAAACATATCAGCATAGAAGGCTCTCCCTCGCCTTCAAGAAAAATAGTACTTAGGTCATCAAGGGCACATCTGGGCAAGGGAAACTCAAAGCACAAGCAGAGCAGGGAGAAAATTCACACTAACGAGCACACCAATAACAACAAGAAGGGGCAACAGCTGACACGCAGGATGGACTTGGCGTGTGCTCCATGCACGCCCACTCCTTCAGCCCTCCTAACGGCACCATGAGACACACACAACGCCCTGCCCGTTTTCGAGGGAAGGCAAGTACAGACTGGTTAAGTGACTGGCCCAAGGTCACCCGCGGACGTGGGTGAGCAGGCGGTCCGGCTCCAGAGGCTGTGGTCCTCGGGCAGCACTGACTCCCTGGAGAACAGCTTTGCCAGGTCACCTGGGCCTCAGCTTCTCCTACATGTAATACAGAGGGCGGATTCAACTCTCAGATTCCTCTCAGGTCAAAAGGCAGACACTAAAATGGGAAAAACAAAAACTGTAGGCTTCTACAAATTTCCTCCATCTAGAAATAAAATGCAAAACCGTGCCCTCCGCAACTGACCACTGCACCTCGCAGGGCTGCTCTGCTGCTGCTGCAGTGTGCTGGCAGAGGAAGCGCCTGGCGCGCCAGCGCCCGGCTCAGGGCAGCAGCTCAGGGAGCAGCAGCTGCTGTCGCTCTTACGATCAAACAGGAACAGCCACTTAATAGTAGAGCACGTTTTAATTATACACAATGTGAAATAATCAAATCTCACTCGTTTGCTGCCCCGGACCCCACAGCATAGATCAACTTGTACAGTCGAAATTATAACGACTCAAAGCTCAGAAATTACTTGTTTCCATTAAAGATCTGACAAGTCATTTCTTCAATTGGTCACTGGTGGTTTGCAGATAACTATTAGCAGTAATGAGTATCCTAAATTAAACGCAGAGACAGCACCGCTCCGTTCGGTAAAGACAACTGGGGAGAGAGACGCGCAATACGGGACGTCCTTCTCCCTGTGTCCTCCATCCTCTCTCTGATGAATAGCTCCCCTGTCCTCACAGTGCGGATTTCATTTGGTTGCAGATGAAGAAGGGTCTAATTCCTCCCATGATAAATGAGAGTGTTGAACAGATAACTTGTTAAAATGATTTGGAATTAGGAAAATAACCTTATTTTCCTGTTATTTGACAACAAGCGCCCTTCGCTAACAAATGAAAGACATCAGGCGCGGAACCCGAGTCTCTGGCCCAGTCATCCATCCTCGGACAATCACCGTGGCACTGGGTCCCGGCTGCTCGCGTTTCGCTCAACAGCCACAAAGAGGAAGCCTACAGAATGCCAGGAGTCGCCCCAATGTGGTGGGAAAAGTAATGGCTTTGGAGTCATTAAGAACCTGGATTCAAGTCCCAGCTCTGCCGCTAAAGTATCCTGTGATTCCTTATCTGTAGAATGGTGATAATACAAAATATATCACCACCTTGCAGCAGAGATTAAATGGGGACCATAAATAAGGTGCCTGACATTATAAGAAAGCCCTTGACAAATATGAGCTCCTCTCAACCGAGCAGTAAGGCCCTACCCTCGCATTCAGGACACAGAAACACTCTCCCCTAAGCAGGAAACTGCCGATCCTGTTAGGACCCGTGAGCGGCCCACGGCCTGAAGCGCCGACTGTGGGTGGTGTACGATCGCGCAGAGAAGGCCCACGGGACATGGCGTTCCTCCAGACTCGGGTGTTTTCCGGCTCAGACACTTGTTGAGAAGTACGGCTCCCTCCTGGGTCTGCTTAGACGGTGACAGTGAGCATGGATTTTTAGGGACAGAAACTTGGTATCTCCACTTACATTTTCGAAGTCTTTCATGTTCCGTGCTCTGGTGGGAGACACTGTTTCTTCTGACACTTTCGGGAGCACTGTAAAAAGGTAAAACAGACAGAACGTCACGGTATACAAATCGCCGGCATCCCCACTAGGTTGCAGAGCCCAGAGGAGAAAAAACATGAATACCTTCCACAGCATATTCTGCTGGTACTTCTGTCCATTGTGATTCACTGGCCTGACTCTAGGGAAAGCTCTAATCCATTAGATTGCAAAGATGTACAAGTTACTTAAACCAGCCCCAGTGTAATGAGTATGCATCAGAGAACGAAGCCAGAAAATGCACTGGGCACAGGGCAAGGCAGAACTGTCCTGACATGTACTTGCTCGCTGTTTGTCATAAAGTTGTTCTGCCAATGAGGACATCATCTCACATGTCAGCACCCGAAACAAAGTACATCTAACTGACCTGGCATCAGGGCTCACAACACTGTGAGGACACCAGACAACAAGTATTTTAGGTTTTGCAGGCCATATTTAAACCTAAAATCTGTTACAACATAGTAACACTAACTCTTCTGTTGAAGCACAAAAATAGCCACAGACAATTCATAAGCAAATAAAGAAGCTGTGCTCCAATAAAAGCTTATTTTCCAAAGCAGGCAGTGGGTCGGAAGCTGCTGATTGCTGCTATGGAATGATGAGACTTTGCCAAAACCCAAATTTTTCCACTGCTTCTTTAATTGAGAAACACCTATTACCTCCCTATTCTGTGCCAAGCACCATGATAGGCGCTGGGGAAACAGTGAGAGAGACACTGATCCAGGACCCCAGAGGTCCCCACTATAGTGGGCGAGACAGAGATGGACAGGGACTGTCACGCTGCACAAGGGGCCTGGCACTTCTCAGCTGGCGAGTAAATGCGTGCTCAGTGAATGAAAGCACTCTTCCAGCGGATACGCACAGAGGGCCTCTTCTCTGCCAGGCGTCGTTCTAAACGTGGCTATGTCAGGAAACAAAGCAAATGAATGGAGCTGATATTCCAGGGAATATCAATAAGCGGAAATAGACAATAAGCAAAATAATAGGGCAATTTCATAATACGTTACAATGTGATCGATGTGATGGAGAAAAACAAAGTGGACAAGAAGAAGAAATACCAAGGCTGGGGTAAGGAAGGCCATTTTGCATAAGGTGGTCAAACCAAGCAAGGTCTCGCTGAGAAGGTGACAGCTGGGCAAGAGCCTGAGGTGGGAGCACATCTAGTGGATCCGAGGACCAGCCGTGACACCCACGGACTAAGAGGGAGAGAACAGGAGGTAAACGAGGTGCTGGGGGGCAGACTGGGGACGGCCTCGTAGGCTCTTCCCCGGACTCCGAGGAGCCAACAGAGGATTCAGAGCTCAAGAGTAACGTGATCAGACTTGGTTTCTACGGGCTCCCTCTGGCTGCCCTGCTGAGGACAGACTGAAAGGCGCTTAGGAACAAGGAGACCAGTCAGGAGGATATGGGAATAATCTAGAGAAGAGATCTAGACCAGAGTGACATAGCGTGAGTCAGAATCAGACCAGAAGTGGACTAATTCTGGGTATTTTTTAAATAGCCAACAGAAATCAATGAAACAAAATGAAATGAAATATATACATTTCAGAGAGGAAAGCGAACCCAAGGCGGGTGGAGGAGAGCCAGGGAAGGCAGTGAGTTTCAAGCTAAGTCTGGAAGAGGCAGCAGGCAGATGAGGGGCAAAAGGCAAAGAAACTTCCCGCGCAAAGGCCCAGAGCTGGGAACGGGCATGGTGCTCTGAACCATTCAGCAGAAAGAGGTTCAGGAGCGGGGCAGGGGCAGCCTGGGCAGAGCCCTGCGCGCCAGGCTCAGGGCACACAGATTTGTGTTCCTGTTCTTCGCACAGGCCATGCTCAGTCACCTGTGCCTGTGTCCCTATCTAGGTCCTCCTCACTCTTCAAGTCTTGGCTCCCATATCAGTTTCCTGGGAAACTCTTGCCTGATCCCCCTCCTCCATTCACCAAGACAAATCTCCCTCTTACTCCCTCTCACCGCACCTGATACGTCTTCGCTCACTACATTCACCATGTGATTTATCGTATTAATTCTTTAATTGTCCTCTCAGCTTAACTGTAACCTGTTCAAGGCTGAATCCCAGTGCCCCGCCCAGAGCCTGGCATGAAATAGACGTGCACATGGGCCTACCAATTTTCTGCTTCTACCGTCTGTGGGCAGGAAGAGCAGAAACAAAAATTGTTGGATTCTGTGTTACACGTAAAAGTTAACATATTCTGAAGGAAAACCTAAGGGTAGCCTATAAGCTAAAGTATCCTCCAGAAATACACCTGTGACATGTCTATGACCTGCTCTAAAAATACCTTCCTTTTGCACATACTTCATCAGTTTGGAGAAGAGAATAAAACACAAGTCAAAATATCTCTACGATATTTCAACAAGTCAAACTACTAGCACTTCCACAGATACCGGCAATAGCCTGCACTTTTCTCAGAAACAAAAATTATGGAGAATGCAAAGCAGAAAGTCTCCTCATAACCCAACTTAACCGCAACAGACTGCTTATTTACTCAGCACCGTCTCCTGTGGTCTAACTAGCTATTTGTCTCCACAGGGCAGGCTCGTGTAGGAATGCTGGGCCTCTGCCGGCACATGGAATCCAGCAGCCTGCCAGGAGGGCCTTGGCACACCGAAGTTCAGACAGCAGCTCCCCTCGGCCTCCAGCCATTCAGCAGTGGGGACCAACAGGTCTTCTGTGCCTGACCTAGTCACCAGTCCCATGTCCGGCCTCTATGTAGTCACTCGGTTTAGCAAACACAGACTAAATCCCTACAAGCTTGGTAGCAAGAAGAAAAACTCATGAAATATGGCCTAAAGGACATCAATTCCTCCAGGCCAGTGTTTATGAGAGGAGGTGAGTAACAAATCAATACATATGTAAAATCCTGAGCACCTACTGTGGGTACCTCACAGGCCAGGGCAGGTTCTGGGCCTCAGAAATACCAGAGCTCCTTCCCAGGCCCCAGGCCTCAAGGCCCCCATGGACTGGTATCTGCTTCCCTTGTTCTTAATTTTAAAAAAAATGCCCAGTTTGGGTACTTACCACCATTTCCCAAACCAGCAATGGGGCTGATGCCTTCCGAGTCATCTGGTAACTTGGGAACGAGGCCACTAAGAGAGAATATATGCATAAGAGATGAGTGAGTGCTTGAACAACAGAGACTACTAAGACTGCCGAGACTGCACTTGGCAATCATCAGGCCGTGGCCAACCAGGGGCACACAGCTGAGCTACCTGGGAGGCAGCAGTGCAGAGGTTAAGAACTCAGGCTGTGGGGCGGAGTTCTGGCTGTATCACTTAACAGCTGAGTGACCTTCAGTAACGCCGGTCATTCATTCATTCATTCATTCATTCACTCATTCCCTGACTCATACATCAAGCTGTATGCCACACATGTGGCCGATGCAGAGGCAGTGTGCCATGTAAGTTTCTGAGTCTCACTTTCTTAATCTGTTACATGGGAATACCACCCTCTAGCTGTAAAGATTAAATGAGTTAATGTACATAAACGCAAAGCACACAGTAAACCCTCACTGAGCAGCATCTGTTGTCTTTGTCGTTACTAATATTAATATACCTATCACAACCAAAATCAAGCTTTTGAGAATCAGGCACCAATTCAGATGCTTTAAGACCATCAAACAAAAAAGCAAAATGTACTGATCCAAGAAGTGTTACTACGTGAAATACTGATACAAGAATAAGTTCCCTGAAGATCTGGAGACATTGTCAGAAAACTAAACCATAATAGGAGGAGTGGTTTAACACAAAAGACGCTACCCTGGATTCTACTCTAAGCTCTGCCACACACCCCTGCAGGCTTTGCTTCCATAATCTAGGAAAGGAGTAACTGACAATTAAACAGGACGCAAGTGCCCAGCAAGGTACCTGCATGTTGTGGGTACCCCAGAAACAGAAGCAAAACATCACTGTCAGCTGGAAGCACACAGTGCCTTATCATTGACAAAGGGTTTACCATCAGGAGAACCACCCAATTCCCTGAGGGTCCACGCACTTTTCAAAGGAGGGCGCTAAGACCCAGATAATTTCAGTGGCCTATCCAGAATAGCATGGTAGTTAGGTAGAGAATCAAGTCCAGAATCCCAGCCTTTTGCGTCTAATCCCCAATGGTGTGTCTCTGTCCCAAGCCGTATGTAAACTAGGAGTTGATGGAAGCTCAGCTTGACTTCTTGGCAATTTGCTCTTCCCATACTTCTAAATCTAAATCCATTCTGTTCCGAAGGCAATTCTGCCTGATCACCAAACTTAAAGCTGGCATGCACTGGCATTCACAATGAGTGCCAAGCAAAAAAAAAAAAAAAAAAAAAAAAAGATGGACATCATAAAATTCCAACATCAAGAGAATGATAACGTAAACTGTGTCTGCTATAAAGATAACAAGAAAAAAACTTATGTAGAATGTGCCCTCAATTCTAAAAAAACCACATATACACTAAAGTCACCTCTAATCCTTCTTGGAAGTTAGGTGGGCTATAAATGAAGACAAAGAAAATATTTAAAATCATCATTTGTGGAAATGAGAGATATTTTCCTCTTTTAATTTTCTATAATTCTCAATTTCCTCTAATAGGCATTATTAGAAGGACAAACTCCATTTTCCAAACTGAATTTTCTTAAAAATTAAAATCAAGTTCAATCACCACCTTTTGCAGATGGTGGCCCCAAGGCACACACCAGGTTACTGGTCAAGCTCAGCCTGCAGCCCAGTCTCTACATTCCCGACCCGGGTTTCTCCCCGCCACAGCCACTGAATGACTCCCACTGGCTGAAGTGGCCCATCAGTTACTCAAGCCAAGATCAATCGCAGTTGAAAACTACCTGGTAGGCAACTCCAAAGAATTTGGTCTTAGACAAGTGTCCTACAGGCAAATATTGAAGTATGAAAAATGACATTTGATTTCCCAACTCTCAGAAGAAACCACTACGTAACACAGAAATTCCTGTCTGGTTCCTGCCAAGTTTCCACTTGGGCTTTACACTTTTTTTTCCTAAAATTTATTTTTTTGATTTAATCTTTACTGTATTTTTTCCATATTCCCCTTACACCTGCCTGCCCCCAGCAATCACCACCCTGTTGTCCATGTCCCTGAGTCCTTTTTCCTCTTTGCTCTATCCCTCCACCCGCAACCTCCCCCCACCACTGTCATCTGCTATCTCTGAGTCTGTCTCCGTTTTGTCTGTTAGTTCAGTTTGTTCATTAGATTCCACATGTGAGTGAAATCATATGGTGTTTATCTTTATCTGACTGGCTTATTTCACTTAGCATAACGTTCTCCAGGTCCATCCATAAGGTCACAAAGAGTAAAATCTTCTTCTTTTTTAGAGCCACGTAGTACTCCATTGTATAAATGTCCCATAGCTGTTTCATCCACTATCTACTCATTTTTGACTGACTATAGTCATCTACCGATGGACGCCTTACCTGCTCACTTCTAAAATGCTATGACTCTGTCGTCTGCACACTGCCGTCCGTCACAGCCACCCCTCCAGCTCAAAGCAGCTCTCTCTTCCCATTCTGATCACTCATTTTTAGCCTGAGGACTAAGGCTGGGGATTCATGAAGCCTCACGAGATATCAAAACTATGCAAGCAAAAAAAGAGGACTTCGATATGGTTTTTATCATGGTACAGATGGGGGAGACTAAGGTCCAGAAAGGGAAAGGAACTTATTTGCTCAAAATCACAAAGCATTAGTGGCAAAGCTGAGACCAATCCAGCAAAATCCAGCACAGTCCTAACAAGCCTACCCTGCAGGACACCCACGCTGAGCAGGCACCGCACTCGGGACAGCACAGGGCAGGACAGGCTGCCTCCCGCTTAAGCCCCACCACAGCCCTTCTGTGGCGGGTGGCAGTTTTAAATGTTGCCATTTTTTTAAATCTTTAAGTGAGGAAAGAGAGGCCAAGAAGAGTTAATAAGCTGCAAAAGCCACACTGGCTGGATTTCAAACCCCATGCTCTTAACCTCTACCCCACCCTGGCACCCCTAACACCTTCCTCAAGGGGGCTGTGGTGAGGTCCGAATGGAGGCAGAGGATTTCCAGCACTCGCTGGCCACAGCGCAGGGCCACCGCAACCAATGTCTGCCAACTATTTGTTGAGTCACTAAACGGACACTCACCTGGGCTTCACCATCTCACCCTCCTGTCTTGCTCTCCGGCCACCCAACGGGAGCGATCTCTCTCTGGGTCTGTATGTGCAGCAACAGCTGTCCGTTCACACCACAGGGTCAACAAGGCCTAAGCATCTCATTGGTTCAGTGTCACTTTGAGGAAACAATTACACCAACCAGTACACTGTTGTTTGTCTCTCCACATTCACCATTCTATGTTATTTATCCTTAGGGAAGAAATATATAAATACCAAAATGCAGATAAGCCTCCAGCTCTCTTGGGCCCCTCCGCACTCCCATCTCGGCCCCTCCTGAGAGGCAACCACTGCTCTCAGCGAGACGTGTGTCCTTCCAGGCCTTCGTCTGGGTAGTCACGCAGACAGAACCACAGTTTTATTTTGTGGTTTAAAAATAAGTTAATGCAATCAAACTTCATAAATTATTCTGCAGCATCTTTTCTTCACTGAATGTGTCCTAAAGATATTTTCATGGCGGTACAAATGGATCTCCCTCAACAGTTTTAACTCCCACAAAGCATTCTAAAGCACTCTTCTCCAAAATGTATTGCCCACGACCCATAGAAGAAAACGTATTACCCTGAATTCTCGACATGTTTTCTATTCTGCTCCATTTTATAAAATTCTGATCGCAACCTGAGGAATCAGATTTCGTGAGCGGCTACAGGTCGCAGTCTGAAAGATGCTGTTGAAAGGGTCTGTATTTACACAACCTACTGGTGGTGATTCAACTTGTGTCCAAGTTTTCCTTCTACAAACAATGCTGTGCAGACATCCTCCCACAGCGCTCCTTGTGCACATGCATGAGGATTGCTTGTGGCTAGATAAAAAGTGGAACTGCTGGACCAAAACATATTCCTTTTTTTTTAAGATTTTATTTATTTATTTTTAGACAGAGGCAAAGGGAGAAGAACATCAATGTGTGATTGCCTCACGTGCGCCCCCTACTGGGGACCTGGCCTGCAACCCAGGCATGTGCCCTGACTGGGAATCACACCAGTGACCTTTTGGTTCAAAGGCCAGTGCTCAATCCACTGAGCCATGCCAGCCAGGGCCCAATTTTTTAATAGGCAAAGGATTTGAAAATATACAAATGGCTAATAAGCACATGAAAAAATACTCAACATCCTTAGTCATTAGGGAAATGCAAACCAGTACCACAGTGAGATACCATGCCACACCTCCATGGATGGCTACAAGAAAAAAGACAGACTGTTAATAACAAGTGTTGGTGAGGGTGTGGAGAAATAACAGCCCTCACATACTGCTGATCAGAACATAAAATGGTGCAGCCACTCTGGAAAAGAGTTAGTTCCTCAAAATGTTGAATATAGTGTTACCATAGGACCCAGCAATTCCACTCCCAAGTTTGTATCTAGAGAGAAATGAAAACATATGTCCGTACAAAAACTCGCATACAAATGTTCGTAACAATGTCATTCATAACAGCCAGAAAAGCAGAAACCACACAAATGTCACAAACAGACAAACGGATGAACACAAGTGGCCCGTGTACACACCAGACTACTATCAGCCACAGGAAGGAATGAGGCACTGACACAGGCTGCGACATGAGTCCACCTCACGAGGACAACACACGGCAAGAGCCCGTGTACACGGCACATCCAGAACAGGAAACTCCACAGACGAAAAGGAGACTGGTGATTGCCCAGGGCTGAGGTGGGGAGGGGGAGGAATGGAGAGTGTTATGGGCTAAATGGTGGGTTTCCCCAAAATTCATGCCGAAACCCTCCCCTCCTATGGGACAGTATTAGGAGTAGATGAGGAGTAGATGAGGAGTAGATTAGGAGTAGAGGAGGCCATCTCCTGAATGGGATGAGTGCCCCTGTAAGAGACAAGAGAGAGCTTGCTTCCTCTCTCTCCTCTCTTCCACGTGAGGGCACAATGAGAAGTCAGCCGTCTCCAGCCAGAGTAAGGGTCTCACCAGAACCTGACCGTGCTGCACCCTGATCCTGGACTTCCAACCTCTGGAACAATGAGAAAGAAGTTTCTGTTGTCTGTTAAGTCACAGTTTTACTTATTTGTTTGTTTGTTTGTTTGTTTGTTTTTTACAGCAGCCCAAGCTAAGACAGGGAGGAACTGCTAATGGGCATATTTTTTGGGTGATGAAAATATTCTAAAATTAAATTATGGTGATGGTTGCACAACTGTAAAAATACCGAAAAATCATTTAATAGTAATTTTAAATGGATGAACTTTATGACATATAAATTATATTTCAATAAAGCTATTAAAAAACCCACAGGCACATTTTTAAAGTTAATAGATGCCAAACTGTTCCAGAAAGACTGCACCAGTTGACACTCTACCTGCACTATTTCCGCGATTACAAAGCAGCATTTCACTACTAAATACGGGACTTACGTTTACGTGGTATTTGTCTTTTCAGACAGAGACTGAGCAAAACTGATTCATTTAACAAATATTTGTTGAGCCTTCACTATGTCCCAGACGTGGTCCTGGGTCTAGACACAGTGGGCCACAAGCCAGGCGCCCCCGCCCTCAGAGTTCACACGGGAGATGACGGGGGTGCTCTCCTCCCACCTCACATTCTAGCAGCACCCCTGGTCCCAGGTCAGCCTTCGCCGAAAATTTCATTCCACCACCCCCTTTCTCAACCTCCTTCTACAAAATTCCATGAAGGCACCTTTTGACTGATAGAGAACCAACTGTGTACAAACTTTTAGGAAAGTACAAACTTATCAGAAAACATTTCTTTTTTTGGTCTGCCCCTAAGCAGACAGCAAGCACTTAAGTGGCCACATAATGAGGGGACCTTCAGATGAATGAGCTGGGCCCAGGTCTTAGGAAGCTCACAGTCAGGGACAGGCAGAATCCTGGGCAAGAAACCAAAGCGACGGACCCCGGGTTGTGGGCACAGAGGAAACAGCGCACGGGAGTAGCAATGTAAGAGAAATAGCTAACACTCAACGCACTCCCGGTAGGTGCCAGGCTACACACAATTTCCATTCATCTTCACAGACACCCAGATAAAACAGACACTATTAGATAACAGCTACGCAGATAAAACCACCAAAGAGAAATTGAGGCTCAGAAGGGTTAAGGAAATCACTCAAGCAATATACTAGTAACTGGCTGAAGTGGGATTCAGATCCAGTCACCTGAGTACAAAGCCCAGGTCCTTTCAACACCCCCAGGCGGGGCTTTCTTCAGGCCCTCAGCCTGGGTGAGGTTCTTGGGGCCAGATCCTAAATCTCACCTGGCAGGAGCGCTTCGGGGCGCCCACAGGTGATCAGGTTTGGAGAGCATGACTCACACTAACCTAATTCAACAAAAGTCTAAGAAGAAACTGGACTCCAGTTTAGTCTCTAAAACTGGGGCTCGGAAATCATCAAGGAGTGCTCATATTAGCAGACGGTGAGGTGACTTTATTGTAGGGTTTTTCTCTTCCAGTTTGACCACCTACTAGAGAACCTATCTCTCGGGATATTTCTGCCAGTCTTTAAGGACCAGTTCAAGTACCAGCAGTTCTGTAAAACCCTCCCAGAATCCTCTCAGAACGGGTACTAGTTGGAAGGCAGGATGGGGTACTGAGAGCCAGGATCTGGGGTCGGGAGGCCTGGATTAAATCCTGGCTCAATCATGCGCTTTTTGTGGATCCCAGACCTGTTCATTCCCCATCTCTGAGCCGCAGTGTCCTCACCTATTAGGTCCTTACCTAACAAAGGGGGTAACAGTGCCAAAAGACAGCTATTTATTCAGGGACTTAACAAATAGTTACTGAGCCCCATTTATGAGCCAGATACCAGGTTAGGAAGTAGGGTTACAAAGACGATCAAAACGCAGCCCCTGCTCTCAAATGGGTCAGAGTCTAACCCGGGCGACGGACAGCACGCCTGCGCTGTCCCATACAGGAGTCGTAAGCCACATGGAGCTCCCGGGCACCTGATTAGGTTAATCCACACTGAGACGTACAGCAAGTGTACAATGCATACCGGACTTCAGAGACTCAGTAGGGTAAAAAAAAAAGGAATGCAAAATAATTTTAATAATTATTAATAATTTTTGTTGTTTACAAGTTAGAATGATAATATATGGAAATATTAAATTAAATAAAATATATTATTAAAGTTAACTTCACCTGTTTCTTTTAATTTTTTTTAATTTGGCTACTAGAAAATTTTAAATTACATCTGAGGCTCCAGTTATATTTCTGTTGGACAGCGCTAGTCAGCAAAATTCAGCGAGGTAAGTAAGGCCTGAGGTAGGGTCGGCGATGGACGGGGCAGCTAGGAGAGTACAGAGGGCCTGGGTGGGGGTGAGGGAATGTCAGTGGAGTCGTCCTGGCCATGACACCTAAACGGACAGCTGAAGAATAATAGGCATTAATAAGCAAAGCGGTGTAGTGAGGGCCGTCCAGGCAGCAAGAGCAGCAAGGGCACAGGCCGAGCAGTAAGAAAAAACTCATTCACGACAAAGAGTTTGGCAGCCAGGCAGAGTGAAGAGCCTGGGGAGGAGACAGGGTAGGAGAGGGAGGACGAAGCAGGCTAGGAATTAGATGGGGCCAGACTAGGAAGGACCTTGGAAGCCGTATTGAAGCATTTCATACGGAGTGTAGAAAGGAGCCAGGGAGGATCTGAAGCAGGTGAGTAAGACAGTCATTGCCAGGAACCTACGCAGCCCCTGGGTCCTGCAAAGTCCGGGAGCGGAGGGAAGGGAGAATACTTGATGACCTGCTGAGTTGCTACCCTGGGTCAGACACTGCGCTTAACCTTTTTAGGCTTGCCCACTTTACAGATGACGAAAACTGAAGCTCAGGGGCAAGTGACTTATCCAAGGTCACAGGACTGTTGAGTGACAGCACTGGGATTGAAACCCAGCTAGGACTGGCCAACTGGCACTGAGAGGAGAAAAGCAATCTGAGAAATAATGGAGTTAATCTTAATGGTAATGAGAAGCATTAAATACACAAAGCAGCAAACTGATGATCAGATTTACATTCTAAAAAGAACTTACTAGTCAAATGACAATATATGGAAATAGTGCATTAATATTAGAGACGTGAAGGAAAAAGAGGACAATTTGGGTGAGAGGTCACACCACAATATATCGGGGCAGTGGCAGTGAGATAAAGACCCACGAAGAACTACCACAGGACCCCATCGGGCAGGAGCTGCAAAGGGCCTTGCTCTGCCTTATACACAGTAGATTCGCAATAAACAAAGTACTATTTGTCCAAGTTTGCTCACTTGTCTCTGCCTGCTGTCCAGGCATAAATATTAACTGTGCCCATTTCACTCTTCAAGGCGTCCAGGTTTGCACAACAAATAATATGGTTACCCTTTCAGTTAGGGTCTGAAGAGCAGCAGCCTGTCCCTAGCAGACCTGGGTAAACACCACACGGTCTCAGCCGGACTCTCCTCCGCATCCTTCCAGGCTCCAACCAGGAGGCCCGGCCACCCAAAGGGCCCCAGCCCTGGAGCTGTGCAAAGCTCTGTCAGGCCTTCCCATCAGCAGAGACCCTGGCCCCACCAGCAATGTGGACTCCCGCAGCCTCTTGGAACAGGTCCATTGGGAGGCCACTCCCAGTCATTATTCCCTAATTTATATTACTATTGATGATGATGATGATGATGGTGATGGAGACAGCAACACAACCATTTTTTAGGCACTGATTATGTGCCGGGCACCACACTTGCCAAGCAAATGGCTGGACAAGCATCTTCTCCTTTAATCCTCACCCCAACTCTGCTGAGTGGCTTTTCCACCAGCCCCATTTCACAGGTGGGAAAGTAGGTCAAGCCATTCTACGAAGGTCACACAGCTAGCTAGTTTAAAGGACTGGATCTGAATCCAAATCTGTTCAATTCCAGCCAAGGTTCTTAATCACTGTGCTCCACTGCCTCAGTCTCACAGACACTATGTGACCCCCATAAGCAAAGTCTGGACAGAGCAACTGCACTCCCCGCACTGAAAGCAAACACCGAAACAGGAATGAACCATCAAGTACCCTCACGGCGCTGGCCCTCAACCAGCTCCCACTAATGGCCACACTCCAAGAGGTCCCCCTCCTCCCTCTCCTTTAGAGAATCCCTTACCTGTCCCTCACACCCTCTCCAAAGAATGCCCCAAAACAGGAAAGGCGAGTGTGGTGCCGGTCAGGACCCCCAGCCCTCCACACTCAATATCAGCTAGTGGGTCCCTTTAGGGACCCCCCGCAAAAAATCCCAACCCGCACACCTGCCTCTGTCCGGAAACCCTCAAACACCCTCAAGAACAAACCCCAATTATCCGCTGGAGCGAACTCTCATCAGCGGGAACCCCGTGCTTGTTACCACGAACCCCCAAATCCCGGGCCGCACCTGCAGCCGCTGAGCGTCCCGGGGAGGGTGACGTCCTCTTCCAACACCGAATCCATCACGGACACAGAGGAGGTGGTGGCATTGGTGTGGATGGTGGAGGCACCACTGGATCCCCCCCGCGGTAGAGACCCGCCCGACTCTCCAGGTCCCCGCCCCCTCCAATGCAGCCCTTGTTCGAACTCCGGCGGCGCCGCTGGAATTCAAACCGCAGCCGCCGCCATCTTTCCCGGCGCTTCTTCCTACGGAAACGAGGCGGAGTCAACGAGATGCGTGCTGTGAAGCCGGCCGGCCGGGACCCGAAGCCCGGCCGGGAAGCGCGGGTAGGCGCCATCTTAACTAAGGGCAGAACACCCGCCCTTGGGCCAGCAAGGCTAAGTAAAGACCGCCTGGCGGCCATATTTTGTGAGGGCAGTCCAGCCGAGGCCGGGGAAGGCTCCATCTTTGTTGAGGGCTAAAGCTGGCCGCGGTCCGTTAGTTTAAGCGGGAGTTGGGGATCTGGCCACTTACGGACCCTGAGAGTTCATAAATTGCTCTGTGCTTTCCAGGATAATGACCACGAACCTTACAGTCTGTTCTTCCAAAAGACTTGCTTCCTCCTTGACTTGAAATTCATCAGATAATCCTGTGCTGTCTCCCTTTAGAAAAATCCTACCTGTAGAAACCCAACTTAAGCAGTAATTTGCACACTTAATTTGAAACAAGCTCATTCCTATGAGCCTAGTGGTCAGCAACACTTACTCTCCAGACTCTCGTAGTGATCTTTTATTACCTTGAGGGCTCAAGTGCACTTAACAAAATAAACTGAGGCCGGGAGAGACAAAATGACTCTCCCAAAGTCACGCACAGGAAACCTATGAACTTCAGCCAGGTCCAGGGCGCCAGCCATCCGCGTCTGGACTCTGCAAAATCCCGCTGCCTTTCCTGAAGCACAGAGTCTTCACCAAACCTCTCGATAATTGGGGCAGAGCTTGGCCAGAGAACCCAACCTTTGTCTCCCCATCTCGAGGTTGCTCTACCTTCCTGCACAGGCTGTCAGAAGAGTCCTGGATGAAAACAACTTGAAAAGATGGGTAAGTGGGTTGATGGTGACTTTTCCTCTAATCATGTACAAGTCCACCCTCAGTCTCAGCTTTTCATTCTCCAATTTAAGTGTTACTTTCCAAAAGAGGCCTTCTCTAATCCTGTAACCTAAATCAAGCCCTTTCGTGTTTTTCCTCTGTGGCACTTAACCACATTTTGCAAGTATAGACTTCTGTGTGTGTGTGTGCGTATGTTCAGTGGTTTTTTTTGTTTGGGGGTGGGTTTTTTTTGGTTGTTTGTTTTTAATGTAGTCCTCTTGGAAGCTCCATGAGAACAGAGACTGTATTCTGAATTGTTTACTGTTATATCCCCATCACATCTCACAGTGCCTGCCACCCAACAGGTGTTTAAAAATATATGATGAATGATTAAATCAATCTGGAAAATGGGGCTAAAACCTATTCCTCAAGGATGTGAGGATGACCTGAGATGCCTATAATAGCTCAGTCAAATGGTTATCCATATTCACACTCTCTCTCCCCCCTCTGTGTGTGTGTGTGTTCCTGTGTTCGTGAAGCCTATAAAACTTGCCCCTGTGCCTGTCCCTCTTCCTTTTCCAGATCTTCAGCCACCTCCAGAATCAGCAATAAAATAACACCCTGAAAGACAGAGTGGGCAGGAACCATTTGGCTCCCGAGAAGGCGCAGTGCTTGAAGCCCCGGAGCCAACAGTTCTTGACAGTGCTAACTTCAACCAGTGAGATGAGTGTGTCCCAAAGCAAGGAAGCTGCTTCTGCCACTGACTCTCTGTGATCTTTGGCCAACCACTCCTCTTCTCTGGGCCTCAGTTGCTACACCTGTAAAATAAGAGGGTTGGACTGGATGGATGTCTCAGGACCTGACAGCTCTGAAGGCTATTTCTTGGTGTTTTTTTCAATGCTCCTGATGCACAACCAACCCTATTCTGGTGAGGGGGGCTGAGTTACAAATCATCACTTCTCAAAAATGAAGGAACTAACTTTCCATCCAGCAGATGAAACTCTTGAGAAAGGAAACAAGGAAGAGGACTTACCGTGACCTTCTGGAGTTAGGTCTACTATTACCCCCATGTCACTTACAGATGAGAATACTGAGGCCAAAAGAGGTAAAAAAAAATAATAACTTTCTCAAGGTCTCACAGCTGGTAAGTGGCAGAGCTGGGATTTGAGCTCAGGTCTCTCTGAACTCCAAGGCACTAATTGTCTCAGGCAGTCTGTCTTCCCTGCTTGTTTCTTTCTCCCCACTTTAGAATTTAGGGTTAAGAGGTGAGATCTACATCCAGACAACAGTATTTCATGGGTGTGTCAGCAGACTCCTTGGGCAACTGCTTCAAGGTGGCCATGAGGGGAATCTTAGTGAGGACAGTCTAATGGCGGGCCTGGGAGTCTAGGCACCTGAATTCTGACTCTGAGAGTCCTCTCACATCCTGTGACCTGCAGCCTCTTCTTGCTTCTCCTTGGTTTTCCCATGTGTAAAGCAGGGCAGACAATGCCGAGCTCACACAGTTGCATTATCTAATTAGACACTTTGGAAACTATAAAGAAATAAGAGCCTGTGAGGCATTCTTCTTATGATTAATCCATTGCCCCTTTCAAAAAGTTGGATCCTGTGCTAAACCCTTTAGTGACCCTGGGAACTGAAAATAGAATCAATCATACAAAGGATAGGCTATTTGGGAAGTTGTTTTTCCTGTTTTGATGGTCAGGGACAAAGCCCTCTGCCCCATCTCTGTCTTACCACTGCCTTTCTTTCTGCCAAGCCTAGAGGTGACGTCACTATCACCAGCTGTCTGGGCTATCTGGCGCCATCTCTTTGACAGCAGCCACCCAGCCACAAAGCTGGCATTATTATTTCCTTAGGCAAGGTCATATCCAATGGCTGTGAGGAAGTAGCTTGCAGCCAGATGTTTCTCATTAGGGTACAACTCTCCTGAAGTTTTAGCAGCTCAAGCATCTCATCAAGACACTTGGCCTGCCATCACTAGCAGCAAGAATACCTCTTTGTAGGATAAATACATACATATTGCTACTTTGCATTATTTTATACTATCCTCACAGCTCTGTGAAGTAGATTGGAATTATTGCCCTGCTCTACAGATGAGGAAACTAAGGCTCATAGAGAGGAGAGGTTTGCCAAAGGCCGCCTTTTCCCTTTCTTTCTTTTTTGACTTTTCATTTACAAATAACTGCAGACAGAAAAAAAAAACAGTTGCAAAAAATTCCCTGTATTGCCGTCACCCAGCATCATAAAATATTAACACCTTACATAGCCATAGCACAACTGCTAAGGTCTGCACAACTACAGACCTTATTGGAATTTAATCAGTTTCCCCATTAGTGCCCCTTTCCTGGCCCACTGCGTTTAGTTGTCCTGTCTCCTTACTGTCTGCTAATCTGTGACAGGTCCTTTGTCTTTGTCTCTTTCTTTCATGATATTGGCCTTTATAGAAGTTCTTGCCAGTTTTTTGATGGAATGTTTCTTAATTTGTGTTCATGTGGTGTTTCCTTATGAATACATTGAGATTATGCTCTTTTGGCAAGAATAACACAAAAGTGATGCTGTGCCTTTCTCAGGTTATCAGGACACAGATGATGTTAAGATGTCTCCTTAATGGGTGATGTTAACTCTAATCTCTTGATGAAGGTGTTATCTGCCAAGATTCTTCCTGATAAAATTACTATTTTCCTATAATTAATAAGAGTCTTGGGGGTGACAGTTGAGACTATGTAAATATCTTGTCTTTAATCAAACTTTCACCCACTAATTTTCTCATCTATTGATAATTCTTACCCAAAACAATTACTACAGTGGTATTTCCCAGCTGGTGATTTCCTATTTTTATCATGCCTTCTATATTTATTCTAATATAGTTGGAATACTAATGTGAGGAGGAGGTTTCACTTCTCCCCCATTTATTCAGTTGTTTATTTAAATCCACATGAACTTGTGGATATTTTCTTTATTTCATGGGTTATAATCTATTACTATCACTATTTCTTATGTTATACATTTGCCCTAGAGTTGGCCAAGTCGCCCTCTGAATACATAGATGTGTCAAGATTCAAACCCAGGCCTGCCTGGTCTCAAGGTCAGCACTTCTAGCACACCACCCCGCCCCCTTGCTCTGAAGAACTCTTCCCAGCAGGCCTTGCCCAATGCCCAGTGAGTGCCCACAGTCTCCTCCACAGCATGCTGGGTACTAAGCCAGTGCTGCCTTCTAGGCCCAACATCTAGCCCCAGGCTATGCACCTAATAGGTGCTCAAGGCCAGTTTGTCAAATTAACTCAAAGCCCTGACTTTTCTCAAGATGGGAAGAGGAGTGAGAAACGCCCCCTATTAAAGGGAACAACATGTGTATTACTGGGCTAGACAGGGTGACTCGCATCAACATGATGTCATCTTACACCTGCCAGTTTAACCTTCTGGGCTTACTTTCTTATCTGTAAACTCACTGGACTGCAACATAGATGCCCCCTGGTCACTGACATTTCATGAATAACTGATATGACTCTTTCTATGTGCCATGCATTGTGTTAGGACTTGACATTCCATCCTCACAATAACCCTATAAAACAGGGACCAAGTTTGCTCCACTTTACAGTTGACAAAACGGAGGCTCAGAGAGGCAGGGATTTGCCTGGCCACACAGCAGCTAAGTGGTAGAGCTGGGCGTCGAACCCGGATTTCAATTCAGTGCCCATGTTCTTCATCACTATGCCATAGTGCCTTTCACTGAGTCACTGCTATCCTGCCTTCAATGAACTCATTAAAATGCACGTAAGTAGTTATAAATCAAAATAAAACCTCTTAAGTACTTTATTGTCATAAGAAAAAATAACAGTAAGACTCTAGGGGCACACAGAGGAGAAACTGAGTCAGTCTGATTGAGGGGTTGGGGAAAGGTGTTTTACAGACAAGATCGGTGTCCTGCAAAAGCAGGATAGAAACCTGTACGCACCAGGTGGGCACCAGCGCCTCATTTTCTAAGGCCAGCAGAAGTAAAATAAAATCACTGTTCAATGTAACACTATTTACAAAGCCCGTGTCACATTCTTCATCCCTCCATGGTCTCTCACAACTCAGAGACAAGTTCCTTCATGGGTGAGGAAATTGAAGCTCAAGAGGAATGAACCAATTTTCCCAAAGTCATACAGCAATTTAGTGACAGAGAATAAAATGTGGGCCTCAATTCCCTAATCCCCCAAATCTGGCAATTCTGAACTTTTTAAAACTTACAGAAGGCCTGGATACGTTCCAAATCAAGATCTCCCTGCCTGGCCCTGGTCGGGGAGCTCAACTAGTTGGGGTATCACCCTGATACTCTAAGGTTGCGGGGTCAATATCTGGTCAGGGCACATACAAGAATCAACCAAAGAATGCATAAATAAGTGGAACAACAAATCTATCATCTATCTTTCTATCTATCTATCTATCTATCTATCTCTATCTCTCTCTCTCTCTCCTCATCAGCAAAGATAGAAAATGATCTCATTGCCTGAACTGATCATCCACAGTACCACGTCCGGATCCCCATGCATCTAAACACGGAGGCTGAATATGAGAGAGTTAATTCATTGGGGAAACTCTCCAAGGTGTCAGGAAGAGGTTTTCAGCACCCTTCCCAGCTGCACATTTGAATATCTAAACCAACAGTAGCTGTAGGCAAAGGGTAATTGAATTAATCAACTCTCTGGACCTTTTGCAGGTTAAAAAAAGCACTGAAGTCTTGATTATGACTTGCAGGAGAGGGTAGTAAACTTGCCTTTCGTCAGTTCCTAGGGAAGGGCCGCAAGGAAGTGGCAGCAGCACCTACTTCCCCAAACAGATGGATGTAAGGCTCTTTGCCTTTGCACGTGCCTTCCCCTCTGTGTGGCACGCCACCAGCGCTCTGGGCAGGTTGTGCCCTGCATGAGAGCGCCCAGCCAAAGGATGGGTGGAGGCTGAAATCCAGTCCATGCTCTGCTTCCCAAGCTGAGTCTGTTCCAAAGAAGGGGAATATTTTTCTAACTCACCCAAAGGAACTCTGTGCTAGTGGTTCTTATAGACGATAAAAATAGCTTTCCTTCCCCCCTTCTCCGTAACTCCCAGAGTTCCCCCAACCATGGTTTCAGAGAAAATTCTGGGACCCTGTCTGGAGAGCTGCCCAACTCCTGGACTTCCAGAACACCCTGGGCTTATCTCTTTTATTGCACTCACCCAGCTCTCTAATTGTTAACTCGACTGTCTCCGCTATTGGACTATGAGCTTCTTGAGAGCGGGACTTTTAAATCAATTTCATTGAGATATAATTTACATATAGTACAATGCATCCATTTTAAGTATACATTCTGATGAGTTTGGGTAAATATATATATCCATGTAAACACCACCACAGTCAAAATATAGAATAGTGGTCTCCAAAAGAACCTTCCAGGACGATGGAAATATTCTAAATCTGCACTATGCAATAGAGTTGAACCCTGGAGATATAATTGAGGAACTGAACTTTTTAAATTTTATCTTCATTAAATTTAAATAGCCATATGAGGATAGTGTCTACTGTATCAGCACAGATACAAAACATGCCCATCACCCCAAAAGTTCCCTTGTGACCCGGTCCCAGTCCATCTCCCTTCTGCCTCAGGAAACCACCGATCTACTTTCGGTCATTGAAGACCGGTCTTTTCTAGAGTCGCACATACCTGGAATCATACAGTAGGTGCTCTTTGGTGTCTGGCTTCTTTTGAGAGCAGGGACTTTTCATTCTGTATCCTAGGCACTCTATTATAGTGCCTGGCAGATAGTAGGTGTTTAATAAATGTTGGTGAAAGAATGAACTAATCCATCTTAATCAGAATTAATGATCCTATCCCAAACACTCTTTTCTCCCCACCTAAAAGAATACAAGAGGAAAAAGCCCCTCACACAGAACATTTAAGTCAATCTCTTGGATGTACCCACAGAAAACCTGAGACCTCGATGGGTTCAGTGGCCTGTCCCAGTTTACTGTAACAGTAAGTGTGTAAATGTGTAAGAGCACAGATTACAACCCAAATGTACAGGCCTCTGCTCGCCGCACTTCACAGTACGGTGGGCCCCCTTGTCCTCAGGCAGTTCGTTCAAGACCCCCAGGGGATGCCTGAAACCAGAGATAGTACCAAACTCTCTATATACTATTTTTTCTATACGTACATATATATCTAATGTATGCACAGTAAGAGATTAACCACAATAGTAATAGAACATAACAATTACAGGAGTGGGCAAAAGAAGGTTTACAGTTGTGATACAAATAAATGATATAATAATAATACAAGAATAAACTTTTTCACATACAACTGTAAACTGGCATTTGCCAACTCCCTGTATGACAAAATACTGTAATAGAAGATGTGAATATTCCCTCTCTCTGCCTCTTTCTCTTACAGCTGAGGTGGATACTAAGTGACTAATGGGCAGAAACATACAGCAAGGACATGCTGGACAAGGGCTAATTCACACCTGGGGTGGGACAGAGCAGCATGGGATGCGATTTCATCACTACTCAGAACAGCATAGCATTTAAAACTTATGAATCATTTATTTCTGGAATATTCCATTTAATGTTTTCACACTACAGCTGACCACAGGTAACTGAAACCACAGATAAGGGGGCACTGCTATGCCCACTCCCCAACGCCTCCCCCCAGGCAAACATGGCGACTCTCGTGACGCCCGTGGGGCCACAGGAATGCCCACCAGATGCCATGCTGCCTCCCTTAGCCTCCTGTGGGTGCCATACGGCCTCAGACCGCCCCTGAAAACACCAAAACAGCAGTAGTTTAACTCAGAAATGTATCTCATTTCATTCCAAATGTACCTAAAACTTAGGAGTAGCCACATTCCAATACTTATGAGAAAACGGGCCACCTGGTACCTGAGCCAATTCCCCACTCACTGTACTTTTCTGACGCTCTTATTGAAGATCTCTTAAATAAAAGGCAGAGTGGAAAGGAATTATCCCTCATGTACATATGGCATGTGCTGGGGTGCTTCACATGTAAGATTTCCTTTAACCTCAGTGCAACCCTAAGGGGTGGCACTGTGATTCCTTTACAGGGAAAGACAGTGGCATTAAAAGCCGTCATTAACTTGCGCAAGGTCTTGTGGTTGTAAAGCCTGCGCTGGAATCCGTATCCCTGTTTCCAAAGCTGATGCTCTCTGTACTGCAAGCTATTGTTTCTTAGAACTCAGCCAAAGAAGTTTTCTTTCTGTTTCTCCAGGATGCATCCTGTAATTAGATAGTAATAGCTAAGTGACCTGTGTTGTTGGTTGCTGGGAAACTTAGCTCAATTAATTAGGTGCCACTTGCTAATGTAACCGTTAGACCAGGGTTGCTGGTGTACTTCTGCCTCCAGTTTGGTATACTTAACTGACACTTTAACCCTTAATTAAATAGTTTAATGATCTATTTTAATACAACAAGGTGAGGTACAGATTAAGTCAGTGAAGTTAATTCTGTACACAGGACCACTACCTGACAACATTGCTGCCTTCTCATTTTTACTACAGGAAATTCAAAACGTCATGCTGCCAAACTCTGACCCTCGCTACAGAACTCAAAGGCCTCTCCATTCCACACGATTCCTTTGGGGATTAATGGCCCATTGGAGTCTATACAATTTGCTTAATTACCCCAAAATAATTATCTCAACTAAACAGAATCTTAATAGACAACCATTAATGTCTTTATCCTTGTCTGGAAGAATCTCATCTCTTGGTAAAAAATAGCTTCTTAAAATGAAGCTGGATAATCCCCTAGCTATGGTGACAAAAGATAACAATGGCTCATTTAGAAAATGTTCGGGGGGGAAATTGTAAAGCTGAAGTATAGCCTGTTGGTTCTGAAGCTACTGAAAATAAAGGCAGGAAGGGGAAGGCGCCAAAAGTATCCACATAGCAGACTAAGTGGCTTCCTACCCAGTCAGCACATGCCACAGAGTTTGAGCCTGTGCAGTCCAGTCTGGGCGCGATCTCTCTGCACTGAAGGAATGAGCTCCATCAGCACCATTCCACAGAAGGAAAGTTCGTGCTGTTTGTTCCTGGCATCGCTCAAAAACATCCCTACTTACAAGTGACTTTGGTGCTGCCCAGAATAACAGTGTATTTGTTTTTTGTGTTAGGATTGCTCTAATACACAGCCTACAAACTGCAGTACATGTCTTTGCCACATTCACCAGTGAAAAACTACAATACAGCAGGTTCAATCACTCATTCATTCCAAAATATGTATTGAGCTCTTTTTGGTACTGGGGCCTGTGCTTGGCCCTGGGATGAAAAGATGAAGACAGCCCCAGCCCTCAAACTGAACGGAGATAACTTAACAGTAGAGAGTCTCTCCTCCTCCTCCTTCTTCCTCGTCTTTTCTTCATCATGATCATCTTTATCATGAGTGACTGTTGGATAATGTTTTTTTCCTGCATATACTGAGGTGATTATCATATGATTTTTCTTTTTCAGTCTGTGTGAATTACATTGGTTTTCAAATATTACACCAATATTACATTCATGGGATAAACCCCAGATGGTCATGAAGTACTATCTTTTTAATATGTTGTTGTATTTAATTAGCTTAATTTTCTAATATGCCCTGCTGTTGTTGGGTGACTGCTCTATGTCAAGCAGGTCAAGCTGGTGGTAACGTTGTTCAAGTGTTGTATATCCTTACTGCTTTTCTGTCTCCTCATTCTGTACGTTACTGAGAGCGGGTTGCAATCTCCAGCTATAATTGTGGATTTGCCTATTTCTCTTTTCAGTACTAACAATTTTGCTTCATGTATTTTGCAGCTCTTACTATTAAGTGCATGAACATTCATGATTGCTATATCCTCCTGATGAATTTATTTTTTACCATTATGAAATAAATTTAGTGGGTTTGTTTTGTTTATTTAGTATAGATATCACCAAGTTATGGTATTTCCTTCCAAACATTTTCTATATTTTCCAACATAGTTGAAATCATTTTTAATCCACCAGTTTATATCATATTAAAATTTTTCACTATGATATGTCATATATATACCAAAGCATATGTGTATGTATAAACACAGAGAGTTTTTTAAAAAATACAATGGCCCTGGCCAGGTGGCTCAGTGGGTTGGAGCATCATCTCTGCACCAGAAGGTTGTGGGTTCCATCCCCGGTCAGGGCACACGTGGGAGGCAACCAATCAATGTTTCTCCCTCAGGTCGATGTTTCTCTCACACATTCCTCAGTAAGATAAGTATTGATACCTTTGGAATCATCTGTGCATCACCCTCTTCCTTCCAGAAAGTTATCTTTGCTTTTGTATCAGTCATTCCCTTATTTTTCTTTAGTTTCCCCACATATGTATATGCTTTTAAATAACATATTCCATTTCCCATTTTTGACCATTACATAAAAGCAATTATATTGTATACATTATGTTTTTGAGATTCACCTGTATTGATGTAGACAGTTGTAATTCATTCATTTTTTGACTACTGCATAAAGTTATGTTCAAAGGATATGGATAGACCATAACTTGTACATTCTTCGCCTGACAGACAGTTGGGGTGTTTCCAATTATTATTTTGCTGTAACAAATGATGCTTCAGTGAAGAATTTGAAACGTGGGTCCTGGTGTACACACGTAAGAGTTTCTCCAAACTATTGATATATACTAGAAGTAGGATTGCATGCACATGTTTAAAATGTCCTGTTTTTCTTCACTTTAATTCTGTTTTTAATCATTCTTCCTTATTCTTTTTTTTAGGGGGGCTGGTAAGGGAGGGGGAAACCAATGGAAAGAGACATCAATGTGAGAGAGAAACATGGATCAGTTGGCTCCCATATGCGCCCCGACTGGCGATCAAAATTACAACCCAGGCATGTGCCCTGACCAGAATTAAACCCACCACCCTTCGCTTTGAGGAATGACACCGAACCAGCTGAGCCACACCACTCTGGGCCTTGCTTATTCTACGTATTCTTCCTTTTTAATGACTGTGTTATCTCAACAAGTGTGTGCACTAAGCCATACAACATAATAGCACACACTCTGCTGTTGAACACCTAGAGTCCGTCTCTTTTTTTGAACTTTATATACAACTTTGGGAACAAACGTCATTTTTTTGCCCAGAAGTCTCTGCTTTTTAGGTCATTTCATTATAAGGCATTCCTAGAAGTGGATTTCTTGAATCAAGGCTGTACCAATTTTTATTCAGTGGGAGGGTTTTTATTGCTGAGATACACAGAGTAATCCCCATCCAGTTAGTTGTTAGTCCCTTAGGACTATAGATCCTTTGAAGACTATGACAAAGGTTATGGGCCTTTCTCCAGAAACACACACACACAATTGTTTGTATTCACAAACCAAACAACATACAATTTAAAGTTTCTCAGACCCTCTGATGCCCATTGGCTGACATCTCTATTAAATTAAAAATATCATCTTGCCCACTGAATGTGATATTTTATAATACTTGGCCAACTAAGTGCACACACCAACTCTGGTATCTGTCAAGCACCTTTTGTTTTAAACCCGCGTTTACTGAGCACATGTGCCAGCACTATGCCAAACAGGGGAATAAGTACCCCGGCTTCACGGAATAGTCTACTGGGGAAGACATGAAATAGCAAGTATTTACAATAAAAATATGTACAATAAGAGAAGTATTCATTGGACAAAATGGAGATACAAATTACAGATTGATGAGTTTTTTTTTTTAATCAGGGAGTTGCAAAGAATGAAGAAACATTCTCCCGAATGTTATGGATAGAAGAAACAGCAGCAGCAAAGGGAGAGAAACATATAACCTGGCATATATAGGAAACTAAATGAGTTTAACAGGACTGGGTCAGAATGGCAGTGAACAGGGCGGGATGAGGCTCTTCCTCACTTGGTCTAGCAACTGGGAAAAACAACATTGACATGTAAGACCTCAGCAGTTGGTCTGATAACACAAAGGAAACCACAAAAGAAGATTTCCTTCCAAATACTTCCTTTATTACCCAAACCTGCTCTTACTGCGTACAATGAAAACATTTGGACCGTTTTGTTCTGCAGCTATCTGAAGTTTGGTGTTCAACATACACGCTTGAAAACCTACCTATTGATACAAACTGGCAACACATTTTAAATTTAACATCATCCGATGGCTTTCATTTTCTAAATGGAAGTTTAGGAAGCCTGTACAGTGGTTATGACAATTTCTTCATCAACTTGCCTTGGAAAATTACTATAAATTATGATTTAACAATCACTGAGAATGTTACTTTTCAGCCCATCAGTTAACACTCCTGCTACTATCATATCATGAAAAACATTTTGTTATTTGAATTTTTAACTTTTAAGTGTAATTAAGCATACTTGTTACTTTGAAGGTACTGGTTTAATTCTAGTGAAGCATATGTAATTTTTAAAAACATTCATACTTCTGTTTCAAATGAATACAACCAATTTTGATAATGCAATCTAGTAAATGTCTCTGATAGATTTTCATCAAAAGTATGACTACAATACTTGTATAAAAGTAATATTTTCCTCTTGCTCTGGTAAATTTTAAGAATAATTGACTTTCTCTTGAAATTTTAATTTGCTTAGGTTTCTGCCATGCTTATTTTTCTGTTTTCTTAAAATAATACCCCATTCACGCACATCATAGATCTACATGTATAGGACCCTACGTATAAATTATAACGTGGGATTATAAATTAATAAAACTTGTTTTCTTGTATGAATAGAAAAAATAGAGTTTTAAAGTTTAAATATCAAGAACTGACATTGCATAAACCAGCTGCAGTTTACAAAGCTGTCAGCACAAAGAAACACCTTCGTTTTTCCTTTTTTCAAAGTACCTTTTGGGTCTCCAAATGGCATCCCATTCAACACCACTGAGCTTTGTCAAACAGAGATCTTCAAGGTCACCTTAAAATAATAAAAACATGTATTCTCATTACCAGTTATCTCATCAACTCATAGAACATGGCTGTGGCTCTTCAAATTTATACTAACAAAAGGAAATGTTTTACACGAATGAAAAAGGAATCCAAAAGGAGCAAATTTTTTCTATAACATTTCCATGGAAACCCCAATGGATCTGAGGGGACAAGCAAAAGTGCAAACAGGAATATATGTTAATATATGTTTTTTCCTCAGGGTGTGTTGTTTTTGATTTGTTCTAAGAGGGGGACACTTCCTCATGTGGCACTTTATTCCCAAGTGGAGAACATTCTATAAAGGAAATTTTTAAAACATAATGCATAGTGAACAAATGAAGGGTTCAAGATTTCACGATGTGGTTGGAAAAGAATGATCTGTGACACGTATCTAAAGACCTTCAACCATTCTGACCACGTAAAAAACAACGAATCTGCAATAGGTACAAATTATATACATTTATTTTTAATAATTTTAAATAACACTCTTGTATAAATTCTTTTATATATTCAAATCATACACCAATTTAGAAATGCATCATGAAGCCTAGTACAGCATAGGTATGAGAACACATTTGTAAAATTTGTGTTAGAATTTTAGTGACATAAATACAAGTTTAATGTTTCAGAAACATTCCCTAATTGCTTGGGCTGAAATTTAATGTATTACAGAGTGCTTGTGCCTAGCATTAAAATTTAACTTTAAATCATTTAGCTTTTGCATTGACGTAGTCTGCAGCCCTGGGCTCACAATCTAGGGCCGCTGTTGCAGTTACCACGTAAGATAGGCTCCCAACTGCCTCTGGAAAAACATCACTCAGCCACTGACATTTTAATGATCCATAACCTTTAGTCCATTGATATTACTTGACTTCTTCAGATGAATCAGCGTGTTCTTCCTGCTTTTCCATTGGCATAGTCACTGATTCAAGGTTAAAGAGAAAACTTGCATTAACCTTCCATTATTACTCCCCTGCACACATCAAACTCTTTAGCTTCCAAACTCCTTACTCTCAAGATCATAACAGACCAAAGGTTCTTCGTGGATGAGACCAGAAACGCTTTCCTTACTCTAACAGGTTACACTGGGTTGCTTTGTACTTCTTGGAACTTTTGTCAGGGAGCTTTCCTTCAGATGTGTAAATTCGGCTCCTACCTGTATACTTCAAAATGTATGAACCAGGGGATGTTCGTTACAAGTGGTGTTATGTTCACCACATGTCCCACAAAAACAATATGGGACTGAGGTAAATAATCTAATAACCCAATCCCAATGGAGGCTGTCAGGAGGAAGTACTGTTGTTTAGCTTTTTGCCTCCAAAATGACCAACTCAGCTGACCAAAATGAGCTTGGGGGTGAGTGAGTGTTGTTTCAATTGTCGATTTTCCTGGGAATATTGGGCTAGAAAATAGCCATATAATTTGACGCTTCTACAATTTCTCTCCTTCCCCCGAAAAATCTCTCCTTCCATTCCATGTCTGTTCTGTTCTCCTCTCCTAAAATTCAGGTATCCCTAAGAGTAACACATTAAGCCCATAGGACCTTAGCATAAATGAGGTTTAGTTTTTATTATCACTTTTCTCTATAACTGGAGAAATTCCATTAGTAGAGGTACGGAGGGAAAAATAAGATAAGACAGACATAATTAATACCACTACCTAGGGTATCTAACTGTCAGAAATGCTTAAGTGCTTGCTAAGATGAATTAATGATGACAAAGGTATCACTTAATAGCAGTATTTGTCATTTATCAATAAGATTCACACCGGTCTTATTTAAAAATAAACACATTTCTAATCTTTAGACTAAAAAGTCCAATATTAGTCTTTGTAAAGGACTGATGGGATACTTGTGCTAAACGCCCTCGGCCATGGGATCGTGCTTAGAGCAGTGACTAATTTATAATGCATTCCATGCCCGTTTCCTAGTCTGACTTTGGTGGTAGATCACTTCATGATTAACTTAAATTTTAAAGCAATATTATTTCCACCAGAAAAAAAGTGGAGGGCATGAAATAAAATTTTAAATGTTTAAGTCCTCAATTGTTTTCCATTGGGAAAAATTAAAAACATGATCTAGGACTGTCCATAAGTATTTAAAGGTAAACATTCTTTGTGATTCAATGTTTGCAATACCTTCTAAGGTCTGTTTCAAGGAATCTTTATATGCCCAGAATCTGGATTATTTGGCTTTGGCTCTTAGACCCCAATAAACACTCCTTTCGCTATTAGGTTAACTTCTGTTAATCAAATGTTTATTTTCGCCATCCTTAATCCCTGGCTTTGAGGGGGCAGGTATGCCACTTTGCACAATTCCTTAAAACTGTGCAGTGCACAGTTTACGCACATATGTGGCAGCCACTGGAGAAAGCAGGTTTTCTCTCCCTGTGTGGAAGGATTAGGTCACTTTAATGGAGCACGAACTGATATTTTCATATCACCAATACCAGCTTCAGATAGTAATCTTCTTGTGTTCTTTCCACAAAATCTTTCATAGCCGTTTGGCCCTGAATGGTACCTTGTCCTTAAAAAATTAGAAACATTCACAGATGGGACCCCTCTTCTCAGCCTTCTTGTGTCTGTGGCTAAGCAATCTCTGCATTAGCATATAGTTGAAATAATATGTGCTTCAGAGTTAGGAGTCCTAATTCCAAGCCTAATAATGACATATTGTGTAGCCTCAAACAAGACATTTAACCTCATCTATGACATGGGAACAGCAATTACTTCCTCGGAGGGCTGTGGTAAAGAACAAAAGAAACATATGGGAAGATGCTTTGCAACCTGCAAAGACCTATAGAAATATTAACTTATTTTAATGTAATATAACATAATGTAATGTCTACTCTCATGAGCAATGGCCAAATATCTGAAGCACCTTGGGTTACCAGAAGTAGATTATCCACCTGTACATCCTCCAGAGCATCATCTCCAAACCCTGAGAACAATTTAGTGGTCTTCTACAGAAGGACGGCCAAATTCCAGGTGTTCCTCTGGGGAAATCGGCAAAGTTGTCAACTTAGATTTCCTAGGTCTAGTAAGTTACTCTTTTTCTAACCACTTGACAGTTTGCTGTTCTAATAAATATATATAGTTGTCTTCTGGCTGCTTTTCCTGACTTCTTTAATCCACATCTGTCAATATCAAAATAGATGAGAGCAATAGCAGATGGCCTCAGGAAAAAAACTGCACCTAAAAACAAGGACTACCATATCCACGCAACTGCAGTGCCACCCCTAACTGGACAAGAAGACAGGCGAATTGTAGCACTGCAGAGAGACAGTACATACCTCATGGCATATGAGTGACAGGCTATGTTCCAATGCAGGAGATTTTTTCTTTTTGGTGGGGGTGGGAATAGAAATATTTCACAGGCATGAAAACCAAATGCCAAGTGATAGGATGGCTTTTCTTTTGAAACTAAAATATTTCTAATTCCTTTGGAAGACCATCTTTTACAGTAAAAAACACTTTTAATGAAGATATGTTCTACATTAATCTATATGAAATATAGAGAGTGGCTAGTGTCTAATTAGGTGAGTAGCTTGGAGAATACAGCCTGTGGCCCCGCTTACCAATCCCCGACTTCAAAATCTATTGCTTGAATCGATAATAAGTCAAAGAACAAACTCCACATTTAGAATGAGAAAGGGAAAGGAAGATTAGAAACATTCAACCTCTTATAAATTTCAACAATGTCCAAAGAGGGACTAAAAATGACTGATGCTCACCAGAGTCCCAGCTCTAGCAATACTGCCATCTATTTTACATTATTTTAACCAATCCCCATATTTTCTTTTTATGCCATTAACTTCTGTACAAATACATTCTAGATGATAAAATAAGACATGATTTTTTTTACAAATAGATACAAATACAATGCTTACCAGGTATACTACATTAACTATATACACCTTATTTCTCTAGAAGCAGGATTTTTTTTTTTAGACAATTTATCATTTACACTGAGACCCTAAGCAGGACTATATCAGCTTCCTGACCCCAGATGTTGCCTTCCTGTCTGTACCATTAGCTCATCCTGTATTTTAATGCTATCATTGAGCAAGAATTCTAGAAGGAAAAATCAAGCCCTTCTAAAGGCCTTCTTGGGACTTTTCTGCTCCTACTCTAGAAACAATCAAGATTGCTTATTGTGATATAGCCCAGACATCAGCTTTTCCTCACTGATGTCTTTTAGTACAGAAAAATGAATCCCATCCCTGACCGTCCTTTTTTAAAAAATCTTTCAGGAATGGAGATGAAGTCTTCTGGCAGTCCTCTCCTCCTCCACATCCTCATCCTGTTTCCGCTGGTTGAGTGAACACTCCCAAGGAGTCTATTTGGAGGTCAAAGTGGATTAGGGTTGCACTATGGAGTTCAGCCTTTCTATCCTCCCATGTGGTTTTATACAAAAATATACTTTACGTCAAGTCCCTTATCGACAGTGACTGCTTCGGATCTTTGTGGGAAAACTAAAAGTAATAGGCTAAGTGCATTATGAATTTGTACCTGAAAACTCCAATGCACTATATGCCTTTGCTTTCTCAGCAGATCCTACCCAGGCTCTGTCTGACCCGGGGGGCTGATGCTGTCTTAGCAAGCATGTGGTCTAACAATCCAGGAGAACGGTTCTAGCTCCTTAGGCTTTGTAGTTATGCATGGGTGTCGTCAGGGTGAGTTGCCCATTGGGAGCCACTTCGTTGCCATCGTCTTCCAACAACCCCGACACGTCTGCATTGGGAATGCTGTCGTGGTAGCTGCTGAAACTGATGTTGTCTTCTTTGAGCTCGATGGTCCAAAAGGGGGCATTGAGTTTCCGGTTTTGGTACTCCCGGTACATATAGACAGCCCCCACAAACCCCATCAGCAGCACCACCACAATGATGATGACGGTCAGGACGATGATGTGAAATTGGGTCCACGACACGTCAGCTACAGCTGACGTGCTGTTTTCAGCAGAGCTGACTGAAAAGATAGCTTGCAGGGTTGTGGGGGTAAGTGTACTATTTATAACAGGGGTGGGCACTGATGTGGTCAAAGAGGCATTGGGAACCAAAATGGTAGAACCTTCAGGTGTTGGAACAATAACTTCTGAAAATAAAAACAGAGAATGAAATGTAAAAGACAAAATTATCTAGTTTTAAGAAACAATAAAAAGAAATACATGGGAGTGGAAGTTGATATGGCATGTTGACATGATATTCTCCTTCAAGGTCATGCAAGTTAAAAATAATTTAAAGAGAAATATAGTGAAAAGAATCAGGGCCTAGAAATCTTGATTATTATATCTGTGGCTATTATTCAAAATGTATAATATCTATATTAAAATCTTTGGAAAAATTCTAATGTTGGAATTTTCCATCCTTCTTTACTCTTGGATAGAGTCACACAAATTCCTGCAAAGGCAATAAATATGTCACCACTGAGTTCTAAATCACTTGGTTAAAAGTGACAGGGATAGATGACAATTGAACTAAAATAAGTTCAACATGTCTGATGGCATTTCGTAAGGGCAAACTTCTGTTCAAAGGAGGCAAAAACAAAATAGAAAAAATTGTATTTCTGGATACTTCTAGATAACACAATTTAGATGTCCAAAATTGATGTCAGTCAAGAGAGAAAAGAGACTGCCTTTAACTCCATGTGTAGTAATTCTTCCTCTGTGTAGATTACAGCTACAATTAACATACCATGCTTTGTACTTCCAATGCAGCATAGCTCAGTGGAAATACCAAAGGCTCTGGAATTAAGTGGAATGGTGTGGTTATAGATAACTTAGTTAATTTTTTTAAAACTGAGGTTCCTCATCTATAAATGGGAATAATAATATATGCTTTGCAAAGTACTTGGGAAGGATTAAATGAGTTGACATACTATGTAATATTGTTATATTTAATGTTTACAGTACTTGCCACATAGTAGTCATTCAACAAAATGATTACTTCTATCATTATAATTAATCACCACAATCAGCCATATCAATTTATCCTAAAAAGAGGCATGTTTTACATTATTTAATAACTAATAAGAAAAATCATCACAGTCCTGACAGCTAAGTATATACAAGATATGCCTCCAAATGGGAAAGAGAACTGAGTGACAGGGCATCCAGGCCGGCGATCAGGTTCAACCTGAGTCTTTGAGCCTTGTTCACAACAGAACAAGGACATCCAGAAAACGGCGGCAGGACAACCCTGCCACAGGCAAAGGCTCCATCAGCCCAGTACTCAGCATCTGTCAGAATATCAGAGGGTGGTTTACAGAAAAACATGGTCTAATCTCTCTGTGACCTAATAAAGCCTGAACATTCTTAACTCATTCTGAATCTCTAATCATTAATTTGTATCTAAACCCTACTGAACCTCCCTGGAGGAAACATTTTGCCATGTGAATAACTTTTTCTTTTAAAAATCTAAAGGAATATTGTTAAGTATTTCCCCCATCACGCATGGGAAAAATTAGGCTCAAAGGTAGGACAGATGCTAGCATGAACTCTTGTTTCTCAGCTGGAACTTCTAACCAGATTATCGTCCCTATTTAAAAAGACCTTTGGTGATCACTGGAGGTGATGAGAATACAGGAAGCAAAGGATAAAAAAAAATGATAGGACTTTTAAATTATTAACATAAATATAAAGGTAGATGAAGAGAAAATGTGAAAACACTGCAGTGACTTGGTCTTGGTCCTCAAATTTCTGAAGTTGACTTTGGAGTATCAGGAGAGCAGCAGGAATGGAAGGAAATCTCTTTAGGCAATTATCTATCAACATCTATTTCCAGAAAACTTCTCTGCGGGATTGGAAGGTTTTATAAAGCTAAAGGCGGCTGTTCTGAAAATTTCAGTGCTAGGCTTAGATATTAAATGTACAACCTTAGGTGAAGTTTACCTTTCTTGATGCACTTTTCTTCGAGGTCTCGAACATAACCTTCTAGGCAGTTCTCACACCAAAACCCAGTGGTGTTATGGAGGCAGCTGATGCACTCACCACTCTCGGGCTTGCAAATCTTTGGAGTTTTAATTGGGTCCACGTGGCCATGACATTGGCACTTCATACAGATGCTGTCAGAATTGTAATAGCCATTTTCACATTTATTGCAGTTCTGGCCTGTATAACCTTCTTTACACTGGACACATTTAGGTTCCAATTCACCCAATTCTAAAACAGAGAGAACACCAAAATAATTTAGTAAAGTCTCAAGCTACAGTTGAAAATGTAAAACAACTACTAATTCTCAAAAGGGTTAAAACTTTCCCTACTACCTCCTCTCAAACTTAAGAGACACATGGAATCAAACGAAAAATCCACACCTTATTTATTAATTGTCCAATTTATTATGAAAATGATGGGGCTATCAGAGAGCCTATTCAGGTAGAAAACAAAAGAAATATGTTTACTTAAGAAATCTGAATAATTACAAGGGCTAGGCACTCACTGTTTCTATCCCTCACTCTTTAGTCACGACAGATGGAATACGGTTTTACTGACAACTTCCTCGTCCCTCCCTCAAGTGTCATTCCCCACAGCAGGTGGATCTGGCTGCAAATTTCTGGAAAGGGAAGCCTTTGCTGTTTTTATAACTCCCTGTCACCTACAGCACCCAGAACTTTGTTTATCAACACATGTTGTACCTATCGATAACTGATTCACGGCTTTTTCCTTTAAAAATAAAGATTTAGAGCAAGGCTTACTTAGGACACAACTGCCTGTAGACGTCACTGCTGAACAAGGGCAGCGAAGACATTCTGAAGTGGCCTCAGGACTCTGATAAAATCCTTCCTTGCATTCTTCACAGTGGTGCCCTTTGCTGTTCCCCTGGCAGTTTGAACATGCACCTAAAAGAAGCCAATTATTTTAAGAAGTTAAATCTTCACTCCAAAAGCACAGTAACTTTATATAAATCATATCTGCAACCAAAGACCTTAGGAGTCAATGAGAAAAAGTCCCCCAATAGAGATTGGACAGAGTTCGGCTTCTGCCCCATCTGACTTCTGCACTGTGAGTTTGGTTTCCCTGCTACACTGTAAACTCTTTAGGGAAGGGCGACCAGAGTTGCAGTAAGTCCTTGTTGATTGACTACTTACTGAAAGTAGGCCAAGAATTTGCAGAGAAAAAATAAAAACAACCTAAACTCATTAAAAGAAAATAGATAAACTGTACTATTTTAATCACCGGCATACTGCATTAAATAAGTGAACTAGACCTATACATTATGAACATGCACAAATCTTAAAAACAATGTTGGTTGAAAAAGCAAAATGATACATACAGAAGGAGAGTACTTACTTATTTTATAAAATTGTAAGAACCACACTAAACAATACTAAGCAGATAGATACACTAAGCAGATGGACACATACATATGTAGTAAAAAATTAAATGTAGATTGAGAGGGTGCAGGCAAATTGTATGCTCTGCTTGTCTCTGTGGAGGAGAAAAATGAGACCACGGAAGAAAACAGAGAGGACTCCAACTTTATCTGAAATTCTCTATTTCAAATATATAGCTATATAGGCATATGTACAACTTATTAAGCAAAATATAAAAATGTTTATATTTATTATTCTAGTTGCGGGTACATGGGTATTTGTTATATTGTACTCCATACATTTTCATATTTAAAAATTAAAAAAATAAAATGAAAACAAGAAAAGGAAAGAAGGCAAGCAAAGTTATGTGTTTTGTAATAATACTTTTTGGTACCCTGTTAGTAACTATATTCTACAGGCACTGAAGCAGCATAGTATCTGAAAATGAGAAATTAAAAAATGCAGTGTAATTTACATTTCTTCTTTAGGGGCCCACAGATACTCAAAGGGACACTCGGAACTATTACAGAAGGGATAAAAGTAAGCAAACTGTACATAAAAATCTAGGAATACAGTGAAATTTTACATGATAAGCTAAAATACAGTTAAATACAAAACTACTCATAGTTATTTTTAATTTCCTTACTAGTAAATATTTACAAGAAAGGGGAGAGAGGATGAGGTTATGAAATAAAATGCTCTGACAACTGGAGCAAGATTTGAAGAAACAAAAGAACAAAAATATTAACAAATATTAACATGTCAAATCTCAATTCTTTTTTATTGACATGAAATTGACATCCAATATCCTATTAGGTTCAGGGGTACACCACAGTTATTTGAAATTTATGATTCCCACAATAAGTCTAGTGACCATCTACCACCACAGAAAGTTACTACAACATTTAACTCTACTCCCTATGCTGTACGTTATGTCCCGGGACTTATTTATAACTGGGAGCCTGTACCTATTAATCTCCTTCACCTATTGACACCCCATAATCCCCTGTTTGTTTTTTCCCCTATTTCTAGTAACCCCAGTTTGTTTCCTGTTCCTACGAATCTGCTTCTGTTTTGTTTTGTTTATGTGTTTTGTTTTATTTTTGATTACACATATAAATGAGATCATATGGTATTTATCTTTCCTGTCTGACTTATTTCATTTAGCATAATGCCCTCTAGGTCCATCCATGTTGTTGGAAATGGCAAAATTTGATTTCCTTTATGGCTGAGTAATATTCCATTGTGTATGTATGTGTATGGGTGTGTATAAATATATATATATGTCCCAAATCTTCTCTCTATGCCATTTATCTATCGATGGACACTTACGTTGCTCACATATTTGACTATTGTAAATAATGCTAAAGTGAACACGGGGGGTGCATATCTCTCTTTCAATTAGTGTTTTCATATTCTTTGGATAAATACCCAGAAGTGAAATTGCCAGGTTATACAATAGTTCCATTTTTAATTTTTTAAGGAACCTCCATTTTATAATCTCATCGACACTGTACAAAGGTTTCCTTTTCTCCACATCCTTCACAGCACTTATTATTTTTTGTCATTTGGATAAGAGCTATTCTGACAGGTATGGAGGAATATCTCATTGTGGTTTTGATTTGCATTTCTCTGATGATTAGTGATGTTGAGCATCATTTCATATGCCTGTTGGCCATCTGTAAATCATCTTTAGAAAAATGTCTATTTAAGTCTTCTACCCATTTTTAAATCAGGTTGTGTTTTTTTATAATAAATTCTTTGTATATTTTTATAGTAAGTTCTTTGGATATTAAGCCCTTATCAAATGAATAATTTGAAAATATTTTCTCCCATTCAGTGGGTTGTCTTGCTTTGTTAATGGTTTCTTCCACTGTGCAAAAGCTTTTCTAGTGTGATGTAATCCTATTAGTTTATTTTTGTTTTTGTTGCCCTTGCTTGAAGAGAATTGTCCAAAAAAATAATGCTAAGGCTGATGTCAAAAAGCCTATTGTCTGTGTTTTCTCCTACAAGTTTTATAATTTCATGTCTTACATTCAAGCCTTTAAAGCATTTTGAATTTACTTGTGTATATGGTATGGTAGTGGTCCAGTTTTCATGTGGTCCAGTTTTCACAAGACCATTTATTGAAGAGACTGTCTTTGTCCCCATTTCCTCATCTGTCATAGATTAAATGCACATTTATGCATAGGTTTATTTCTGGGCTCTCTATTCTATTCTTTTGATCTATGTGTCTGTTTTCATGCCAGTATCATACTGTTTTGATTGCTATAGATTTATGGTATAGTTTGAAATCAGGGAGCATGATACCTCCAGCTTTGTTCTTATTTTCAAGATTGCTTTGGCTCTTTGAGGGCGTTTATAGTTCCATACAAATTTTAGGATTTTTTATTCTATTTTGGTGAAATGCCATTGGTATTTTGATAGGGGTTCACTGCATCTGTACATTGCTTTGGGTAGAGGTAGTATGGGCATTTTAATGATATTAATTCTTCCAATCCATGAGCAGGGGAGAACCAAGATGGCGGCGTAGGTAGACACACTGCGCCTCCTCGCACAACCAGAACTGACAGAAAATCGAATGGCAAGGGCGTCCGACACCAAGGAAATAAAAAATAAACATTCATCCAGACCAGTAGGAGGGGAGGAGACGGGCACCGGGGTGGAGAGGACTCTCGTGGCTGTGGCGGGACCGAGACTGGCGGAGTGTGGGACAAACGGGGCAGGCAGTCCGAGCACTAGCAGACCCTGCAGCCCCATATTCACGCAGATAAACCCAGAGGGCCGGACTCAGAGTGGTGGAGAGCGGTGCAGGCAGAGCACGGGTAGCACACCGTGGCCCCACATTCGCGCACAGATAAACCGGACTAACGGCGGGGAGCGAAGCAGACTGCGCAACCCAGGGCTCCAGCACAGGGAAATAAAGCCTCAAACCTCTGATTGAAAGCACCCGCGGGGGTTGGGGCAGCAGCAGGAGAGACTCCCAGCCTCACGGGAGAGGTCGTTGGAGAGACCCACAGGGGCCTAGAGTGTGCACAGGCCCATCCACTCGGGAACCAGCACCAGAGGGGCCCAGTTTGATTGTGGGTATCCGAGTGAAAGATTGAAATCCGGAGGAGAGTGAAGGGGGCGCCATTGCTCCCTCTCGGCCCCTCCCCCACGTACAGCGTCACAGCACAGCGACCAGCATTACCCCGCCCCCGGGGAACACCTAAGGCTCCGCCCCTTAAAGTAACAGACGCGCCAAGACAAAAAAAAAAAAAGAAAAAAAAAAAAGGCCCAAATGACAGAACACTTCAAAGCTCCAGAAAAAATACAACTAAGCGACGAAGAGATAGCCAGCCTATCGGATGCACAGTTCAAAACACTGGTTATCAAGATGCTCACAGACTTGGTTGAATCTGTTCGAAAACCAGATGAAAAAATGAAGCCTATGCTAAGAGAAACAAAGGAAAATGTACAGGGAACCAATAGTGATGCAAAGGAAACTGGGACTCAAATCAATGGTGTGGACCAGAAGGAAGAAAGAAACATCCAACCAGAAAAGAATGAAGAAACAAGAACTCGGAAAAATGAGGAGAGGCTTAGGAACCCCCAGGACATCTTGAAACATTCCAACATCCGAATTATAGGGGTGCCAGAAGGAGAAGAGGAAGAACAAAAAATTGAAAACTTATTTGAACAAATAATGAAGGAGAACTTCCCTAATCTGGCAAAGGAAATAGACTTCTGGGAAGTCCAGGAAGCTCAGAGAGTCCCAAAGAAGCTGGACCCAAGGAGGAACACACCAAGGCACATCATAATTACATTACCCAAGATTAAATGCAAGGACCTACATCCAAGATTACTGTATCCAGCAAAGCTATCATTTAGAATCAAAGGGAAGATAAAGTGCTTCTCAGATAAGGTCAAGTTAAAGAAGTTCATCATCACCAAACCCTTATTATATGAAATGTTAAAGAGAGTTACCTAAGAAAAAGAAGATCAAAAATAGGAACAGTAAAAATGACAGCAAACTCACAGTTATTAACGACCACACCTAAAATAAAAACAAGAGCAAACTAGGCAAACAACTAGAACAGGAACAGAACCATAGAGATGGAGATCACAGGGAGGGTTGTCAATAGGGGAATGGGAGGGGGAGAGAGGGGGGAAGGTACAGAGAATAAGTAGCATAGATGATAGGTGGAAAATAGACAGGGGGAGGGTAAGAATAGTGTAGGAAATGTAGAAGCCGAAGAACTTATAAGTATGACCCATGGACATGAACTATAGGGGGGGAATGTGGGAGGGAGCGGGTGGGCAGGATGGAGTGGAGTGGGGGGGGGGAATGGGACAACTGTAATAGCATAATCAATAAATATATTTTAAAAAGTATCTTTCCATTTATTTGTTCTTGTTCAATTTCTTTCATCAATGTCTTAACAGTTTTCAGAGTACAGGTCTTTCACCTCCTTGGTTAAATTTATTCCTAGGAATTTTATTCTTTTTGAAGCAATTGTAAATGGGAATTTTTCTTAATTTGTCTTCTGATAGCTCATTATTAGTAACCAATTTCTATATATTAATTTTATATCCTGTGACTTTACTGAATTCATTTATTAGTTCTAATAGTTTTCTTTTGTGTGCAGTCTTTAGGATTTTCTATATAGAGTATTACATGATCTGCAAATAGTGACAGTTTGACTTCGTTCTTTCCAATTTGGATGACTTTTTGTTTTTCTTGCAAATGATGTGGTTAGGACTTCCAATGCTATGTGGAATAAAAATGGCAAGGGTGGGCATTCTTGTCTTGTTTCTAATCTCAGAGGAAAAGCTTTCAGCTTTTTGCTCTTGAATAAGATGTTAGCTGTGGGGTTGTCATATATGGCCTTTGTTAAATTTTGTCAAATACTTTTTCTGCAGCTATTGAGATAACTATATGATTTTATCTTTCCTTTTGTTAATATGGCTTATTGCATTGATTGATTTGCAGATGTTGAACCATCCTTGCATCTCTGGAATAAATCCTACATGATCATGGTGCATGATCCTGTTAATGTATTTTTTAATTCGGTTTACTAATGTTTTGTTGAGAATTTTTGATCTATGTTCATCAGGGATACTGACCTGTAATTCTGTGTGTGTGGAAGTGAGTGGGTGGATCATGTCTTTCTCTGGTTTTGGCATCAGGGTAAAGAGTTCCTTCCTCTTCCGTTTTTGAGAATAATTTGTGATGGATAGGTATTAACTCTTCTTTAAATGTTTGGTAGAATTTACCTTTGAAGCCGTCTGGTCCTGGACTTCTGTTTTCTGGGAGTTTTTAAATTACTAATTCAATTTCATTACTTGTAATCTGTCTATTCAGGTTTTCTATTTCTTTGTGATTCAGTCTTGGAAGGTCATGTGTTTCTATGAATTATCCATTTCTTCTAGTTTTCCAATCAAATTTCAATTCTTAAGTTATTACAACAGGAAGCCCCAAAACTTCATAAGCTTATTAAGGGAAAGACATCTTCAAATATTATTATCTGAATATTTACATTTGAATTAAATCAAACTTGCATGTAAATATCATCACTTTTAATCATATACTTTTTAAGGCTTCATAGTGATAATATTGTCACATATACGACAATGTAGTATAGCTTCATACAACGATAAATACTTAAGGTATTGACTTCTTTCCAGATTTTCTTGTATTCTGATCACTTGAGATATATAGCTTTGTGACAAAAAAAAAAAAAAAAAGCCAAAAGGACACCCTAGGACACTCCAGATTTTGACTCTAAAAATAAAATAGTTTTAAATGTCAAAGTGTTCTATAGGTTGGAAAAGTCAAAATCTGCATTAGATATAAAATTTGTCTACTTGTTCTCTCTCTATTAAAAATGTCCAATGGAAATAATTTTTAAGGAAAAAAGTTCTGATTAAGTATTAAATTTCAATATATGAGGGGAGACACAAAAAACTGAAATTACCTTCTGGAGGGCAGGCCCCTTGCAGTACAGGCTTCCCTCACTAGGTGAGTGTTCTAGGAGCCTATCTGTAGCAGTATACCCGCTGGCATTGTTGTGAGAGGCTGCATTCAGCTTCTGTAAAATTTTTCTGAAGGCTATTCCAATGAGTTTGCCCATTTCATGATGGGTGATTTACAAGCACACCTGCCCACACAGTGCTGAGTGTTTAGCAGTTTTTGACCCAAAGCAGCATGACCCCCATTCACCCTCCCTATTCACCCCATCTCACTTCTGGAGTAACTTTTTTTTGTTTCCCCAATGAAAAAATTTCTCAAAGGGAAACGTTTTGCTGATGTGGAAGAAGTGAAACAAAAAACAACAGAAGCACTAAAAGGCATCAAAATCAAGGAGTTCAAAAACTGGTTTGAGCAGTGGAAAAAACATCTCAATAGGTGAATTGCATCAAATAGAGAGTAGTCTGAAGGAGAATGAAGTTTAAACGTGTAAGAATAAGTATATAATTTTTTATAGATAAATTCCAGGTTTTTTGGGTCCCCCTTCATAGGTACACCTCAAAAAAGTTAACAGTTCTATAACAGAATATAGATGTTTGGGGCAAGATGCATTCAAATGACGTGCCATTTGTAATATGGAAAGAAAAAGTCATGTTGCTACTCTTATTAAAAAATGGTAACTACATATACTTTCAAAACTTTGCTCCTGCAATACTACTGGGCCTACATGTTTAGTATTTGGAAGCTTTATACCATTCTAAATAAGACCCCCAAGCCTTTATCTTTGCTCCTATGACAATATAATTTCATTCTTTTAAGCCATTTATATTAGAACATTTAATTTTTTCCAGAAGGATTTCTTATTTCTATTTGTTTTAAGACATACCCTGCAATGAGAAGTAAGAAAAAATACCACTACATGGGAAATATGTTATCTCAAAAGTCAAGATGAAAACAAGATTAATACTAAAGCTCATCAGTTCTTTTTTTTCACTATTTAGAGAATACTTTATTAGTTTCTGTACTCAAACTTATGTAGATTAAGACCTTACATATTTAATACAGTGTGTTACCCCTGTACAAATGAAAAAAACTACATCGAACATTTCTAGACTAATATGGCTGTTAATTTCTATACTACACCTTAAAAAGAACATGTACCTGGAACACAGCTATACAGAAAGAATATGAATAAATTATACACAGACCAGACATAAATACACCAGAGTGCTAACAATAATTGTAAGAAGCAACATTCCCTTCACAGTTTTTTTTTCTGTCTAATTTTCAAATTTTCTCTGGTATACATCTATCACATTTATTTTTATTATCTTATTTTTTTCTTGTTACAAAATTAATACATCATAAAATATATAACATGCCTATTGTAAAATACTTCAAGAACTCCAGCAATTTTCAAATACTTCATGTAGAAATTTGAAGGTAGATTTAATAAAAATAAAGATTACAACCTTTAAAATCCACATACAGTAGAAAATAATAATGTGAATTTGCTTTTGTAACAGCTTACAATTCCTCTCCGGGAGGCAACACAGCGTAATGATACATTATTTAATGTCAGATCTGAGTTCCATTCCCAGTCAAACCTTTTACCACTTATGTGACCTTCAGCAAATAGGTTCTCAGGGTTTCACTTTTCTAAGCTGTTAAATGGGTTAATAATTCTTTAGCTAAGGATTTAGTGTAATGTAAGTATTTCAAAGAGTGAAAAACTATTCCTTATGATATAATATTTTCTCTTTATGCTTCAATTTCCTCATCTATAAATTAAGAGAGCTGAACTAGATGAGATCTAAGTTTCCTTTAAAATCAAAAATTTGAGGATCTTTCTTTTATGATAAATGATACATAAAAATTAACTTAAGTTTAATTTTGTTCATTATTCTCTGCCTGGAGCATCCCATATATAACAATACTGTCTTACAATTTACATTCTCTTTGCTAAAATATAGTCAAAGGAGTGGATCAAAATAAAAATAAAAAAAGGAAGCAATGAGTGTTTTCTGAAGATGACCTCATGCTCTTTGGCTAAGCATCAAGAAAATCTGGTAGTGGTAACCAAGAAAATAACTGGTCAAAGAAAAGAGTATAGGGCTTCTTTCCAACTAAATTCAGTGACAAAGCTTTGAAAACATAAATTGCCACCTGTAAAAAGACTTTTCTTTATTTATCTTGCCATTTCATGGTTTATATATAAACCTGTCAGAAATACAGGAAGGTACTGCATTGTAGAAATGCCTGATCCAGTGTACAGGACAGAAGGCAAACTTTAACCTGTCAAACAGAAAAAAGGCCAAGTCTACATGAACAAGGGAGAGAGTAACAAGAGATAAGGTTAAAGAGAAAGGCAAGGGCCAAAAAATGTTAAATTGTGTAGGCTGTGAAAAGAAGTTGGCATTTTATTCCAAGAGGGATGAGAAACCATTAAAGGGTTTAAGCATGGGTGTGATGTGATCAGGTTTTACATTTTACAATAAAAAGATCGCTCTGTTACATGGAGACTAGACTATGGTGGGGTGAGGCTTGGGGGTGAGAGGACAAAAGAGACCGTTCAGATGAGAGTGCCAAAGTAGTTCAGAGACACGACAGTGGCTTAGACAATGAGATGATAGCAATGAGATCATGAACAGATTCAGGGTGTTATGTCGAACGTCAAACTGGTAGAACTTGCTGATGGATTGGACATCTGCAGTAGGAAAAGAATCAAATATGACTGCTAGGCTTCTGGACTAGGCAGCTGGGTGAATGCGCCCGTCACCAAAGTGAAGAACACTGTGAGTAAAGCTGGCTTTACTTATAGGGTAAAATAAGGAGTTGTTTCGGATGTGTTAGGATTATGATGCCAATTAAAGCATTTAAGTGAAGATGTCAAATGCACTGTTAGATCTTTGACTGTGAAGATCAAGGAAGAAATGTAAATCTGGTAATTAACACAAGTGTGGATGACATTTAAAGTTAAATCCAGGGGACTAAATGAGATCATTTAGGGAGCATGTAAATGGAGAAGACAAGCATGCCGAGGACTGAGCTCTGAGGCTCTCCAATGTTTAGTAGGAGAACAGAGGAAGATGTAGCAGAGCCGGCTGAGGAGGGGGAAAAGCCGGAAAGTGCGATATCCTGAAGTGAAGAAAGTCATTGGGGAGTGAAGGAGTGGTCGGCTCAGTCGAGCTGCTACAGCCAAGTTACTCTCCACAGAACACTATGAATACATGAAGGAGCTCAATTCTTTAAAAGAAGTGTATCATATGAACATAAAGTTCTAGCTAAAAAAAAAAAAACAGTTCCCTCATCTCCATTTTAAGGAAAATGTGTTTTCAATAAAGAAAATCTAGAAAAACAGAGGAAGAGTAGAAAGAAAAAATAATTATCCTAAGAAATTTGCCACTAAGATTTTGAGTATTTTTCCTTGAAACCTTTTCATATATAAAGGTTTATATTTGCTTTTCAATAGTCCAAACATGTCCCACATGTCATTTTATACCCTGCTTCTTTCACCCTCTCTCTCACGTTGTTATACATCCATCTTTAAAATATTTTAATGGCAACATAAAAACAGTTACTATTTATTGATTGCTTATAATGAGCCAGGCACTGTATTAAGGGCTTTATAAATACAGGGTCTGGTAGAAGTAACGCCTGCATGAGTGTGGTTGGTAGGGTAATAATATGGGTGTAGTAATTTATGGTTTTAATTTGAACATTTCACCTAAAATGTCATATGGAGTGCTTGAGTGTGATAGTGTTATGTTACAGAATTACATGCTTATGATTTTGTAATAAAAGATTTTGTAATTACAAAGGGGCATTATTTGTGCTGGGTCCCATATACTGTATTGACTATTCACAACAATCTATTAGGCAATTATTGTTATTATCCCAAATTTCTTTAAAAAAAACAAAACAAAACAAAACAGGCTACCCTGGCCAGTATGGCTCAGTTGGTTGGAGTGTCCTCCAGTAAACCCAAAAGGTCACAGGTTTGATTCCTGGTCAGATCACATGCCTAGGTTGTAGGTTTGATCTCTGGTCGGGGCATATACAAGAGTCAATCAATGTTTCTCTCCCTCCCTCCCCCTCTCTCTAAAATCAGTAAGGATATCTTCAGGTGAGGATAAAAAAAAAAAACAGGCTAAGTAACTGACACATGTAAAGTCAAGATTTCACTTGCTGTGCTCTTAACTACATATTGCCTGGATAAAATGATTTGTTTCATTCCCTGTTATAAATAGGGTAGTCTAATTTTTTTAGAATTACAACTACTACTTTGATGTGCATCTTTGAACATGAAGCTTTTTATGAATTGAGAATTATTTCCTCAGAATAAATTCCTAGAAACAAAATTACTGAATCAAGGAAGTACTTTTAAGACTTTTGATACACATTGTGAAATTGCTTTCCAAAATGTTTTCCCAATATATCGTGTCACAAAAAGGTTACTTTAAAAATCTACTTCAACCTAAAATACAATACAAGGTATAGAAAAAAACTACACCAGGGGAAAAATAAGGACTATGAAAACGTCATAAATGGCCACCAGAGGGCATCCGAATCACAGCACTGTTGAAAAAAATCTCATTTAAGACAAAAGACTAATTTTATATTGAGCTTACAGTTTTAAATTGAGTATTGGCAGTCCTTCATGTTGGATTCTTTTATTATATTTCAAAACAGAGAAACCATTTATTTCTCTTATTACTAGCTGCTTTTAGAAATCATAATCATGAAAAGGATTTCTTTCGCCTTAAATTCTCCAGAGCAAGGACAGTTTGGGATTTATTTAACATTAAAGAGAGCTAGTTCATTGCTTCAAGGAAAATGAGAAGTGACAACCAGCAATGTAGACTCCTTCCTCATACTGCAGAAGATCGAAGGAGCAATTTAAATCAACTCAGTATGATGAAGCATTTCTGTCGTTACCCAGGATTGGAACTCATCTTTCCTCTGTATGTATTCCATTCACTTGTTCATTTATTCAACAAAAATGTAGTGAGTATTTATTATGTGCCAAGCTCCATGCTACAGATTGTATAAATGGTGAACAAAATGAAGGTGGAACTTACAATGAAGTGAATAAGCCACTTGTGACTCATAACCACAAATAAATATACAAACTGTGGTAAGTGCTATGAAAAAAACAGAAGTGTGTATGAGAGTGTATAATTGGGAATTGTCATTAATCCTGGATCATCAGGAACTGCTTTCTCGATAGGTAGGTAGGTAGGTAGGTAGGTAGATAGATAGATAGATAGATAGATAGATAGATAGATAGATAGATAGATAGATATTCCTTCCAGAGAGAGAGGAGGAAGGGAAAGAGAGAAACATTGATCGCTTCCCTCCCATACAGGCCCTGACTAGGAATCGAACCCACAACCTAGGCATGTGCCCTGACTAGGAATCAAACCCTGGACCCTTCAGTCCATGGGATGACACTCCAACCAGCTGAGGCACACCAGCCAGGGCTGGAAACTGCTTTCTAATGAAGTAACCTTTAACTAAAGGCCTAAAGAAGGATATGGTTTATTAAGGTAAAGGGTCCAGGGTTGGGAATAGGGGTGTATTAGAAAGGACATTCTAGGCAAAGAAAAGATCATGTATGAGAACCTTGGGACAAGGGACCACAGCTTGTTTCAGGAATAGAAGCCAGAATGATTGGATCACAGACAGTAAAGAACAAGAATAGTATAAGATAGAACTAGTAAGCAGGTATGGACCAGATCACATAATAGGGAAATAACCCATAATTTCTTCTAAATAAATCTGTTTCACCATAGAGTAGAGGACTAACATGAAGAATAAGCTTTCAAGACAGATTTTTCCAGGGTACTTTCATATTTTCAAATATTATGCTACCTTGCTCTCATAAAAACATTTGTATTTGTCAGATTAGTCCTGAATTTTTTGTTGGGGGAAAAAAGATTTCCAAGGAAGTCTCTCTAATCCTTACAGTTAGGAAAACTAAAGACAAGAAAAGTCCATTGTCTTTAGTTTTTGTATAGTTTGACTAAGTTTGCCTAAATGTGGTTTTCTTATTTTTTTACTACCTAGGGTTTGCTGAGCTTTTTGAATCTGTGGGTTGATATATTTTCATTAATTTGGAAAATTCTTGGCTATTATCTCTTCAGATATTTCTTCTACTCCAATCTCTCTCTCTCTTTCCTTTCTGAGCCTCCAATTATATTTATGTTAGACTTTTGGCTGTACCCTACATGTTTTTCCTGCTCTGTTCTTTCCATTGCATTTTTTAATCTCTATGTTTTAGTTTGGATATTTTTAATAAAGTGATATTTGAATCTATTATACTAACCTTGTCTCCACTGCATACAATCTGCTGTTAAACCCATGTAATAAGTTACTAATCTCATATGTTGTATTTTTTTTGCTCTTGATTGTCCTTTTGATTTTTTTATAGATTCTAATTCTCTTGAAATTTTGCCTCATTTCATCTATTTTGTCTGGTTTTCTTCTAGTTCCTTAAAATAATTAATTTTAGTTATTTTAATCATTGTATGCTGATGCTAATATGTAGATCACCTATGGGTCTCCTTCCATTGTTTTTCTCTTTATTATTTTCCTACTATTTATTATTTTCCTACTTCAGAACTATCTCAGTTTTTTTAAGATTTTATTTATTTTTAGACAGAGGGGAAAGGAGGGTGAAAGAGAGGGAGAGAAACATCAATGTATGGTTGCCTCTCCTGCACCCCTCACTGGGGACCTGGCCCACAACCCAGGCATGTGCCCTGACTGGGAATCAAACCAGCAACCCTTTGGTTCGCAGGCTGGCACTCAATCTGCTGAGCCATACCAGCCAGGACTCATATTTTTTATTGTATGCCACATACAGTTTATAAAAGAACCACAAATGACTCCCCTTTCCTGTGTTAGGCAAATACAATAGGAGGATCACCTCCATCCAATCAGAAATAGAAATGAGTTGAGGATGAACTGTATTTTCAGCATGAGTCAGTTCACCAATGGTTCATCACAGTCCTGGTCATGGCCCTCTAAGGCGTTTGACTTGAGAACCTAACAGGCCTGAGTCTCCTCAGCCCTGAAAGGACCGCAACAGATCCAGCACTTCCCTTTGCTGATTTGAGCCTAGGTCCCACTCCATGCACCTTCAAAATCTGGCAATGTCTTGAGAGAGAGAGATAGCTGTATGTTGTAGGAGGCCCTCTCTAAAGAGATTTTTCAATCCTTACCCAAGGACATCCTTATTGATTTTAGAGAGAGGGGAAGGAAGGGAGAGAAACATCAATGTGAGAGTGAAACATTGGTCGGTTGCCTCTTGTATGCACCCTGACTGGGGGCCAAATCCGCAGCCCAGGCATGTGCCCTGACAGGGAACCACACTTGCAACCTTTCAGTCTACAGGACAATGCTCTGAGCAACTGAACCACACTGGCCAGGGCTCTAAAGAGACTTTTGTCCCCTAAGCACCACAAGACTAAGATTTCTTTCCACCTTTCAGGCCAGCCTTCCATATCCTACACAGTCAGCTAAGGTCCTAAGAGAAAACAGGCCTTGTGTTTAGGGCTCCTCTAGTTTCCAATCCGTCCTACAAGCCCCAAATGACTGCCAAAAGCTCTTCTTGTATCTCTTTCCTCAAGAAGATTTCCTTGGCTTGGGCCAACCCTGCTCCTTAGCCTGTGCCCAGAATCAGCAAATGACCCCTGGAAAGGAAATGGCTATGATCATCAACTCACTTAGCAAGAGTTCTAGCCTTCGGAAATTTTAGTTCATATCATCCTTGTTTCCATAGCTCTCCAACCAATATAACTTTTGAAATGCATGTGGTGTTTTATTTTTCACATTGTTGTTGCAGGAGTTTGACTTGCTATAACTTATTATATCCCACTTAGAGGAGAAAGACCCTTATAAACTGTTTGGAAAAAATCAACCTATAGATAAAGGACCTCAAAATAAAAAGAACAATGGACTAATTACATAAAAAGGTAAGGAAAATGTGTACCTGTGAGGGCATCACAACTGGCAGACCGATTACTGCATTGGCAGGGTAAGCAGCCACTCTTACTAAAGTCATAATATCCATCTTGGCATCGATCACATGTAGAGCCGGTGACACCCACTTTACACTGGCATTTCCCAGAACTGCAAATAAAAGCAAAGACAATAAACAAAAGTAAATGACTTTGAAAATTTTGTTGCCTAACATCCCATCATATGATGATCTTAAAACATAGAAATTATTTCAAGTAGATTCTAGAAGTACTGAGTGATTTTTATTTTGAATATAATGAAAATTAAATAGTTTCATGACCATATAAATTCAATTAACATAGTAGTAACACTAATAATTTGTGACAATTAATCCTCTGCACTAAGGTAGTTTAATAAATGATAAAGGAGCCATGGAGAGAGAACATAAGTCCCAGTGCTTAGAAATCTTTGTTTACTAAGCAGCGGGGCATAGAGCTGATACTACTGCTACATCTCATTCCTGAATCACACTCCACAGTTCCATCAGCATCCACACTGCCCAAGCTGGAGGTGAAAAGCCCTCACCCAACTTAGCTTCTGGATGAAGAGTATGACGACCAGGATCTTAATGAATGTGTCAACCAACTTCCATTTAGCTGCTGGAAACAATATACTTTTCTACTTTAGGTACGAGTTATATTAATATATATTTGATAATAAAACTGGAATTCACAGTTATGTGAAATGACTATAATGACAACACCTGTCACTTTCTGGATTAAACCCATATAAAAATTCTAAAGTGTCAACTCAAAAGGACTAAAACTCTAACGTACAAAAATGGTTTATTTAGTATCCCATCACTTCCTATGAACCTATCTTCTCTTCTTAGATGTCCATTACATTAATATCACCTCTTTCCAATCAGTGAAACTTAAACATCCATTGCCAATTCCAAGTCCTCTCTGCCCCATATGCCCTCACAATCACTCACCCAAACCTGTGTAAATCACCACGTTCTGTTAAATTTCCCTTGGTATTATTTCCTCTACAAACATCTCTCTTAGAATGTCTTTCCTCCTCCACCTCTCAAAAAATTTCCTTTCAGGCTCATCTTTTTCTAAGAAAGTTTTCTCTGAGTAGTCTAAAGAGATCTTTTTGGCTTCCTAACTTCACATTCTCTGCACCATAAATTTTAACCTTAATTATAGTCTGTTCTGTATTCTTTCATATCTGTAACTCTTGTTTCTCTAGTTAATTTGTTAAAGACCTGAGGCACAGACTGTATCATACAGTTATTTTTTATTATCCTCAAGACGTAGCTCAAGCCTATGGATAGTGTAGTATAACTATTTTCATTTCATACATCTTACTTGGTAAGTTTGCTGAGTCCAGGAGCCATATCTTAGCCACCTTAATACCCTGATAGTCTCATATAGTACCTGGCCTGCTGTAAGCACTTAATATACACTTGACAAATAAATGCTCAATAAATATATACACTAAGTTTTAGAATCAAGTGCTGGAAGGGAAAAAGAGAGATGAAGGGCTAAACTAATTACTGGAATTCTCAGAAAAGCTAAAATTCTCTCCCTTTTTCCCAACAGTATAACCCTTCTTTATATGCTCATTCTGCACCTCAAATTTTTAGGCTTCATCTGAGTAGATTTTGGCATCAGTTTTGTTGGATCGGAGACAACCTAAGGTAGAACTGCTTTTCAATATAATTTTTTTAGAGATTTAGTTTCTAATAATGAGCCTCTATGGTGGTGTTCATTTTAGATCAGGAGCCCAAGCTTGGACTGTTAAATACTTACACAGACAGCTCTTACACATACCATCAGTCAAAGTAATCCCTACTACTTCCCATATTCCCATTTCTGTCATAAAAATAGAAGTTCTAAATTTGAGAGTTATTGGAACTTTGGATTGAACTTTGAAAAATGGAAGTATAACAACTTTCAACTGTGTATTTTACTTGTACCATACAAACCTAAGGATTTTTAAAAATATGTGAGATGTGCCTTTCTCTTCATCAGCACTCCCTGAACAAAATAATAAGGCTTTTGCCTTCTATTACTATAAAAGTATTTTGAGCAGCAGTTTATTCTCTCTCTCACTTATCATGGTTCTCTGCAGTATCTCAGGGTATGCCAAAAAGGAGTAGAAGAACAGTTCTACATGGAATACTTTTTAGAGCTTTCCTCAAACAAAACCAATCCAGAAGAGAAAGAAAGCCAAGCTCATGCAAGAGTCTTGTATCCTGAGAAGTAACCTATCAAAATCTGTATTTCTATCTTAAAGCTGCCTAGTGTATTGGGTTATTCAATTTCTTAACTAACAAAGAATTTTACAGAAAATGTAAAATGGAAGCATCTGAAAGCAGGCGTAATGATGAGTATGTTGATGATAAAAACAACGAGCCATCATTACTGAGGGACTATGTCAATAAGTATATATTCTCCCTAATCCTCAAAATAGCTCTGTTAGGGGAAGGTCATAATCCTTACCATATTATTGAGGAAATTCATAAAGGTTAAAGTTATTGTGTGCATCTAGTAATAATTTATACAAAGCCAGACCTTCCCATTATACAATGCTACCAGCCCTCCTTAAATTTGACCCTAAATTTGCCTGCCGAACAACTTGACACCCACGTGGGCATCAAGCCTCATTATGTAGATTGCAAGCACCACAATTCACCATATATTTAGGTTCTTACCCCAGTGAGCTGTTTCTGCCTTGCACAAAATAAACCCCCATCTCTTTTCTCACTGCTAGTAGATTTCAGATCTTCTGTGACAAAAGCTAAGGGGTCTTCCTGCTTGAAGAGAAATTGCAGCCTAGCAAAGTCCAAGTTTCTCAGAAGATACAAGCCCAACTATTTTGATGCTTAAAGCTTAATTAAAATCTGTACTTAGTATAGAAGATGAGCATTGTTTTTTAACAGTGACAGAAATTTATATTAGCAACCATATTTCTTAAGTAACTTTGCAAAAAATTTTAAAAGAAAAGAAAAAATACACCCATATACAGATATACAGTCTCACACAAGGACATCCCAAGGTACTTGAAGACCTGCTAAAGTAAATCTGTATTCACTAAATATGAAGCTCACGAATATCTTACGATTCAACGAGAAGGAACCAATCAACTTAAGTCTTGCAATCTTGCTATAGTGTCAGAAAACTATAAAGGATATAATGTATCTTTCAGAGAATGGCTAACATCATTTCATTAGCCAATTTTCAAAGCTTTTAAAATATTAACTAAAATATGCTTGTTTTTCATTGCTCTACAGACACTAGGTTATTCAGTATACAGAAGAAAAACAGTTACTTTTAATTACAGTGTTTGACCAACCCACCATGTATGAGAAAAAGGTATTATCTTGGAATACCTAATAATATAATACTAATAATTAATGTTATTGTTGATTCTTAATATATTAATAATGTAAGGTATAGTCAATGTTCTCAAAGTAGATGCTATTCTTTTTTATTTCAATCCTCACCTGAAGATACGCTTTTATTGATTTTTAGAGTGAGAGGAAGGGAGAGAGAAACATCGATTGGTTGTGTCCCGTACACACCCCAACCAGGAATCGAACCCACAATCTAGGTGTGTGCCCTGACCAGGGATCAAACCCACAACCTTTTGGTGTACAGGATGACACTCCAACAACTGAGCCACCCAGCCAGGGCACAGATGCTATTCTTGTAGGTGGACTTGCCCTTCATAATTCTTAAATCAGAAGACTGATTAAAGCAGGTATTTTTCTCCCTGGAGTATATGCCCCTTAGGTGATGGTTTTAAAAAATAATCCATGATGGCTTTATGAATCTTGATAAAGTAGTTGACTAGTCTAGATACCACGCTTTGCTTTTTTTGGGTAGACTTTAAAACAACAGGAAAGGAAGTACTCTTTTCTTTCTTTGTAAAAAATACACAGAATGGAGTGGGGAAGTTTAATTGTGAGGCTGCACTAGTAGGCTTTTCCACCATGTTACCATGGCCAAGCTCTGCATGTATAAGAATTAAATCACTCAGCAAATATAAAGCTTTCCCTGTGTGACTTCTTTTACAGAATAAAGGCTTTACAACACTCCCTTTCATAGTCTTCCTCTGTTAAAGACCATTGAATGCTTTTTGAAGCAAAGGTCAGTGATATAAATGCAGAGAAGAAAAAAAAAATAGGCCTGTTAACAAAAGACTTAGGCTTATCCATAGGTCTGAATGAAAGAACCAAAGACTCACATCTTTATATCTAGAGAGTAAGGGCAAAGAACTGGATTTTGAATAGAAGTCAGAAATCTATACCACTGAGATAAACTAACAGAGAATTTAACACAGAATTGCTCATCTGGTGTCACTCTTTATAGATATGACTTAGCTGGTAGTGAAGTACTAACATCGTATGGAGAATTTTATCAGAAAAAAAGAATACAGAATTAATTATAAAGGAAGCACAAGCCTTGTGGAACCAAGCTGCGCTAAGTATAACTAAGCATATACTACACATATCTTGAACTATCCTATATGGAATTCTCAGATTTTCTTATGGTGTCAGTGCTTAGAGACTTTATCACCTCATAGGTATGAGCGACTGTTACAAGGTTTGAATACTTAAAAATTATTCCTTAAAATGTAAATAAGTAATACATTTCTGGCATGAAGCTATTCATATTTCAAAAGGAAATTCAATGGTGTGCTATCTCGAGATGGGGTACATATTTATGTCATACAAGTACTAACTAAAATGTCCTTTTAAAGGTTCTGTTTTGTTTAAGATGGGTGGGTGGGGAGTCTTCAGATTTTCCATTATTTTATAATCACACTGACTAGGGTGGGAAGGGTGGAACACAGGAAGGGAGGTATCAGGGTCTATGGAAAATTCATAGCCTGAGGAGACAGAGAGAGACAGTTCAAATTCCAGCTCTGCTAGTTACTAGCTGGAATCTTGGACCCAGTATTCTCATTTGTAAAATGAAGACAATTATACCAAACTCTGCAGGGTACTTAGCAGTGTCTGGCACATACTCAGTACTCAAAAATGAAAGAAATATGGAGATAAGGACAATGATCTGAGAGCTTGAATTTTTCTCTATGAATTGTAAGAAAAATGGGTTAGAATCGCTCTTAGGCAAAGAAAGACAAGACTAAGTTATTTACTTTTCAAATTCTGTTACCAAACCTAGAAAAATGGCAAGAATTTATGGGGTAATTACTGGATTGGAGCAAAAATGTGGCTAGGAAAAGAAAGTACATCATGAACAAATTGGTAGAAAAGATTTTTGAAAAGATACTTCAAAACCGAGAAAGGAGCCCTGGCTGGGCGGCTCCGCTGGTTGAGTGTTGTCCTGTACACCAACAGATCACTGGTTCGGTCCCCCAGTCAGGGCACACGCAGGAAGCAATCGATGTTTCTCACATCATTGTTTCTCTCTATATCTCTGTCTCTCCCTCCCTTCCCCTCTCTCTAAAAATCAGTAAACATGTCCTTGGGTGAGGATAAAAAAATTAAGAAAGGAAAGGATCAGCAAAATCCTACATTAGGTAGAACTAATGCCAGCAAGACCTGATGTGCTCTTGTACCAACTTGCTAATTGATTTAACTTTTTTCCTAAATTGTCAAATGTCTTTCATGTCATATCAAAAACATTGTTTATTTTCTTTCTAAGATTTACAAGCTATAAAGTGTGTATATAGCAGACCTTTAGATATCATGTTATCAATTTTAACTCAAGCAGTCACAGAATAACCAAAGATACGGTTATAATTAGGGGAAATTAATTTATTCAGAAGTCTTGCTTTTCCTTCTTCCTCTTTCCTCAGATAGTTTACCTGTTGGCAGTCTGACATGAAAAGAACAAGAAACAGAAAAAATAGATAATTAAATGTATCAATTTTTTTCATATTCTTTTTTTAATAACTAAAAACAATTTAGTTTAGGAAGAGATTGAACGTACTAGTAAAATACAGTCTGAAATTACCAGTAAATTGTGGATAATATACCCTCTCGATAATTTAAAAATAATATTAAAAGACAGCTAGAGCTCTGACCAGTGTGGCTCAGTTGGTTGGACATGGTCCTGCAAAGTGAAAGATTGTTGGTTTGATTCCCAGTCTGGGCACAAGCCTGGATTGTGAGTTCAGTCCTAGTTGGGGAGCACACAAGAGACAACTGATAGACGTTTGTCTCTCACATCGATGTTTCTCTCCTTCTATTCTCAACTCCCTTACCCTCTCTCTAAAAAAATAAAATCTTTAAAAAAGACAGCTAGAAAAAGTCTTTCTGACCAGAAAAACCCTTTACATGGGAAAATAAACAAAATGAAAGTTATTAATAATTCTTAATTTCATGTTTATGTCACGGTAGTATAAAGTTAAAAATAGTTTCTCCTCTTCTGTTATGAAATAAACTCAATAATTAAGCATTTTGACAAAACACCACCTGCATTTAGTGTTCCTCTATCTTTCCACAATCATGGAAAAGGCCATTATGCAATGAGCAAAGCTCCATTTCTGGAGGGAAAGAAAAGATAGCTTTATTGTTGAAAACATTAGGCCATTATGCTAAACATTCCTTGTATTTTTTAGGGCAAATAGTCTAAAATATGTTTAGAGGAAATCCATATTCAGACAGAAACTTTTAATACTCAGAAAGGGTATTGACTCAGTACAAAAATATTCTTTAATAGCTGATCTTACCAAAATCAAATTTAAATGTCAGAAATTTAAATTTTATTTAAAAAGTCAGAAGTAAAACTTAATGGCAAAAAAATAAAAAGTGTCTTATTTCCCAAGCCACAACTTGGGAAAACCAAGTTAATTCAACTAGGAAAGTTATTTCTTACTTCCTTAACTTTTTTTTTAATGGAAGAAATACAGCCATAAGAATTCTTAAACCCACACAATTACTCCATTATTTGACTGGAGATTTCTGCATTTCAAAAGTTTATTCAGAAAAGAGAAAAAGTATGAAGTCCCAGTATCATTTTCTTGAAGAAAATGCTCCTCAAATATGTTAACATTTTTATTCTTTTGTAACCATTGTAAAAGATTTACGTAGTGAAGGGGTAATTATCAATACTTGATCTGTGCACATGCTGTGTTACAAAAATTAACTTGTAGTGCCTAGAATTTAGAACTAATTTTCTCACAGAAATGACAGCGTAAGTGGTGGCTTAGTTTCCAGAAGAGCAAACTAAAACCTGTTTAACTCAAAATGTTGATATTGACAAGTGCTGGGGACCAAGTCATGTGAATCCAAGTCCTAAGCCTTTGAGTTCTGAACCTTTAGTGGGCAGAATGGTCAGAAGGCAGTACCAACATTTATAGAGTTCCTACTATGGAGCTAAAAAGAAAATACATACCACAGTTTTTATATAAGCATTATTTAATTTAGTCCTTATAATAATTCTATGACATTCATTAGTCTCAGCTTTGCAACTTTCTAGCTGTTTGATTATTGTGGAAATTTTCACATCTGAAAAATAAGAATACTCTGTTTCAAAATATTGTGAAAAATAACTAAAATTACATATTTAAGTGTCTTCCAAATATTAGCAGCTCCATATTAGTAAAATATTAATATTCTCAATTTCCCTAATTGGTAGAGTTTCAGCAATGTAAATAGACTCAATTATTAAGGTCACACAACCAGAGGGTAATCAGAATTAGATCTTCTGCCTACTTGTACAATGTTTTTTTAATCTCTCTCATATGTTACAGATTACCTCTATGTACTTAATGAAAGCAAACCAGAAGGATTTAATGTACTCATCTTAATAGATCTGCAACGCTTCTAGACGAAGCTTCCTATGTTAATATTCTCCTGGCTCAATAGTTGCTCATTTAAGTATCCCCTCTGATGAATTGGACTTTAAAATAATTGCCAAAATTATGAGACATTGCTTCTGATCTATCTCAGTACAAACCTAAGATCTCGGAACTCAGTTCCCTACCAGTATCTAGCACTGCTTGCAAACGCCCCATATTCCAGCCAGTTTCCTTGCAAAGCTTCCCCCCACCCCCAACAGCTTTATTGATATAACCTTGCAAAGCTTTTTATGTCTTCATTCTTTAATTGTGAAATATATCATTCATTCAGAAGTAGAAAATTTTAGAGACAATATAATTTAAAGAAAAATAAACTCAACACTTTGGGTTTTTTTATAATGATTTTTATTGTATTTTTTCCATTACCATTTAATCCCCTTATACCTCCCTCCCCTCCCACCCCACGCCTGCAATCACCACACTGTTGTCCAGGAGTCTTTTTTCCTTTTTGCTCAATGACAGTTAAGGGGGTCTGGGGAGGGTAGGAGGTGGAAAAACTGAACTCAACACTTTGATACCCACCAGCAAGGCATTTAAAAAGCCCCTTAAGTGGTCCTCCTCAACTGCATCCCCTTCTCTTGCCCCCAAAACGAGTATTCATCATTCTTTTTTTAAGTATATTTTATTTATTATGCTATTAGAGTTGTCCCATTTTTTTCTCCCGTTTCTACCCCTCCACCCTGCACCCACCTCCCACCAGTATTCCCCCTCCATGAGTCATACATATAAGTTCTTTGGCTTCACCATTTCCTATACTATTCTTAACCTCCCCCTGTCTATTTTGTATCTACCAATTATGCTTCTAATTCCCTGTACTTCCCCCCCCCAATTATTACTCATTCTTTAGCTTTTTAAGAGTTTTACCATCTCGGTATGTATTATTAAAAATCATATCGTTCTGCCTGCTCTTAAACTTTATATTAATAAAAATGATTTTCTTTGATTTTATTCATTTTTTACTGCTGCATTATATTTCATTGCATGAAAATAACCATATTTACTTATTCATTCTTCTAGACATATGGGCTGTTTTCACTTGGTATTACGGATAATGCTTCTGTGATCGTTCTTCCGGTACACATGAGCATTCTTTTCTCTAGGGTGTATACCAAGGAATGGAACCAGCAGATAATAGAGTCTGTGCATGATCGACTTTGCTAAGCCATGCCTAACTGTTTCCCAAAGTAGCAGTAACAATTTACATTTCTATTACCAATGGAATAATGGTATCATTGCTCTATATCCTCACCAACACTTGACAGCATCAGCTTTAAATACTTTTGGCAATCTGGCAGCTTGAAGTGGTATTGAATGGTGGTTTTAAATTCCATTCTGCTGATAATTAATGAGATGGAACATGTTTTCATGTTTATTGACTATCTGAGCTTCCTCTTTTATGAAGAGTCTGCTCAAATAGTTTTTATTTAGTCTTTATTGTATTTTTTCTATTTCCTTTACATCCCCCTTCCCCCCAGCAATCACCCCACTGGTGTCCATGTCCATGAGTCCTTTTTCCTTTTTGCTCAATCCCTCTACCCCTAACCTGACCCCCTTAGCTGTCATCCTGCTCTCTCTCTCTGAGTCTGTCTCATTTTCCTTGTTAGTTCAGTTTCTTCATTAGATTCCACATACGAGTGAAATTATATGGTATTTGTCTTTCTCTGGCTAGCTTATTTCACTTAGCATAATGTTCACCAGGTCCATCCATACTGTCACAAAAGGTAAAATTTTCTTCTTTTTTACAGCTGAGTAGTATTCCATAGTGTAAATGTCCCACAGTTGTTTTATCCACTCATCTATTGACGGACACTTGGGCTGCTTCCATATCTTGGTGATTGTAAATAATGCTGCAATGAACATAGGGGTGCTTATGTTCTTTTGAATTAGTGTTTTGGTTCCTTCATATGTATTCCCAGAAGTGGGAGAGCTAGGTTGAAAGGCAGATACATTTTTAATTTTTTGAGGTATCTCCACACTTTCCACAGTGGGCGTACCAATCTGCATTCCCACCAACAGTGCAAAAGGGTTCCCCTTTCTCCACATCCTCAGCTAGCACTAGTTATTTGCTGATTTATTGATGATAGCCATTCTGACAGATGTGAGATGATACCTCATTGTGGTTTTACTTTGCATTTCTCTGATGATTAGTGACATTGAGCATTTTTTCATAAGCCTATTGGCTACCTGTATGTCCCATTTGGAGAAGTTTCTATTCAGGTCCTTTGCTCATTTTTTAATTGGGTTGTTTGGGTTTTTTTGCTGTTGAGTTGTGTAAATTCTTTATAAATTTTGGATTTTAACCCCTTATCAGATGTATCAGGAAATATGTTCTCCCATTCTGTGGGGTGTTTTTTTTATTTTGTTGATGATTTCCTTTGCTGGGCAACCAAATATTTTTGACATTGGTTTGTATATATTCTTTATTATTCCTAGAAAAGCAATCCTTTGTCAATTTAATGTGCTACAATTATCTTCTCTCAGTTTGTGGCTTTTCTTTCCACTCTTTTTAAAAGTATTATAAATTAGCAAAGTGTTAAGATAGGAGGAACTCTGGGGCTCTATCACCTGCATTCAAATCCTGACTTCATGACTTACAAGCCATATGACCTTAAGTAAATTTTACAAACCCTTTATGCCTCAGTTTGCACATGTGTAAAATGGAGAAAGTAATCTCTCTCAAAGGTTTGTTGTAAAGATTAGTTAATATGTGTTAATATGTGTTAATGCTAAGCATGTAGAACAATGCCTGACACATAACAAAAACCATGTAAGTATTGCTATTACATTAATACTATTGTTGAAGAAATCCTTCCCCAAATCAAGGTCATTAAGATGTTTCCTAAAAGCTTGTATGTTTTGCTTTTCATATTTAGGTCTTTAATCCATCCAAATTTTATTTTTATATGATATAAGTTAGAGGTTCGATCTCATTTTCTTTTTTATAGATAACCAAAGCTCTATCCAGCACAATTCATTGAAAAGTTCATCCTTTTATCCCTAAGCTTTAGTACCTCCTCTGCCATATGTCAAATATTTTTATGCACATATTTGTTTGTTTTTTTCTGGGTTTTCTTTTTTGTTCTATTTATCTATTGGCCCTGAGCAAATACCACAAACTTTAGCATGCATCAGAATCATCTGAAGGGCTTGTTATAGCACTGATTGCAGAGCCCTATCCCAGAATTTCTGAGTAAGCAGGTCTGGGGGTTGGGCCCAACTATCTACATTTCTAACCAATTCCCAGGTTATGCTGATATTAGTCTAAGCACCTTACTTGGAGAACCATTGCACTAAATTAACTTTTAAAATATCATTGTGTTTATTTCATTCTCTACTTTTTATACTCCTAGCCTTGATTGATAAAGGTGCTTAATTTCCACCTCTGGGCTTTTGCTAAACCCTTAGTCTGGTATCATTTCTGACCTAAGAAGAGGGTATTTAATGCAATCAACCTTAGTGATCTATCTGTCATTAAGCCCCATTTGCTACTGATTCCTTTGACCTTAGTCGCCTACATTTTCAATGGCTGAACTGCAGCCATTGTCCCTAGTTTCTTTTTTTTTTTTTTTTACTTTTTTTTTTAATATATTTATTGATTATGCTATTACAGTTGTCCCATTTCCCCCCCCTCCACTCCATCCTGCCCACCCCCCTCCCTCCCACATTCCCCCCCCCATAGTTCATGTCCATGGGTCATAAGTTCTTTGGCTTCTACATTTCCTACACTATTTTTACCCTCCCCCTGTCTATTTTCCACCTATCATCTATGCTACTTATTCTCTGTACCTTTACCCCCCTCTCCCCCTCCCACTCCCTTATTGACAACCCTCATGTTCTAGTTGTTTGCCTAGTTTGCTCTCGTTTTTGTTTTATGTGTGGCCGTTAATAACTGTGAGTTTGCTGTCATTTTTACTGTTCCAATTTTTGATCTTCTTTTTCTTAGGTAACTCCCTTTAACATTTCATATAATAAGGTCTTGGTGATGATGAGCTTCTTCAACTTGACCTTATCTGAGAAGCACTTTATCTTCCCTTCCATTCTAAATGATAGCTCTGCTGGATACAGTAATCTTGGATGTAGGTCCTTGCGTTTAATCTTGGTAATGTAATTATGATGTGCCTTGTTGTGTTCCTCCTTGGGTCCAGCTTCTTTGGGACTCTCTGAGCTTCCTGGACTTCCCAGAAGTCTATTTCCTTTGCCAGATCGGGGAAGTTCTCCATTATTTGTTCAAATAAGTTTTCAATTTTTTGTTCTTCCTCTTCTCCTTCTGGCACCCCTTTAATTCGGATGTTGGAATGTTTCAAGATGTCCTGGAGGTTCCTAAGCCTCTCCTCATTTTTCCAAGTTCTTGATTCTTCATTCTTTTCTGGTTGGATGTTTCTTTCTTCCTTCTGGTCCATACCATTGATTTGAGTCCCAGTTTCCTTCTCATCACTATTGGTTCCCTGTACATTTTCCTCTGTTTCTCTTAGCATAGGCTTCATTTTTTCATCTGTTTTTCTAACAGATTCAACCAAGTCTGTGAGCATATTGATAACCAGTGCTTTGAACTGTGCATCCGATAGGTTGGCTATCTCTTCGTCGCTTAGTTGTATTTTTTCAGGAGCTTTGAAGTGTTCTGTCATTTGGGCCATTTTTTTTTTTTGTTTGTCTTGGCGCGTCTGTTACTTTAAGGGGCGGAGCCTTAGGTGTTCACCGGGGCGGGGTAATGCTGGTCGCTGAGCTGTGATGCTGTACGTGGGGGAGGGGCCGAGTGGGAGCAATGGCGCCCGCCTCACTCTCCTCCGGATTTCAATCTTCCACTCCGATACCCACAATCAAACTGGGCCACTCTGGTGCTGGTTCCCGAGTAAGTGGGCCTGTGCACACTCTAGGCCCCTGTGGGTCTCTCCAACAACCTCTCCTGTGAGGCTGGGAGTCTCTCCTGTCGCCCCAACCCCCAGGGGCGCTTTCAATCAGAGGTTTGAGGCTTTATTTCCCCGAGCTGGAGCCCTGGGTTGCGCAGCGGTCTGCTTCGCTGCCCGCCGTTGGTCAGGTTTATCTGTGGGCGAATGTGGTGCCGCAAGGTGCTACCCGCCACTCTGCCTGCCCCACTCTCCGCCACTCTGAGTCCGGCCCTCTGGGTTTATCTGTGCAAATGTGGGACCGCAGGGTCTGCTAGTGCTCGGACTGCCTGCGCCATTTGTCCCACACTCCGCCAGTCTCAGTCCCGCCACAGCCACGCGAGTCCTCTCCACCCCGGTGCCCGTCTCCGCCCCTCCTACCAGTCTGGATGAATGATTATTTTCTGTTTCCTTGGTGTCAGTCCCCCTTGCTGTTCGATTCTCTGTCAGTTCTGGTTGTGCGAGGAGGCGCAGTGTGTCTACCTACGCCGCCATCTTGGTTCCCCCGTCCCTAGTTTCTTGATGCCTGGCTCCTGGTCCCAGTTGCTCTGCCTTCCTACTTCCCACCCAATGGCTAGGCCCATGACACTTGCTCTCAAATCTGTCACATGTCAAATGCCTGCCATTTGAGCCCTAGCAAGTTAGGTAGACTTAACTTTGATACTCATAATGTCCTAATTCCTGCTTTTCAAATGATTCTCTATGGATACTCTCATTACTTTATGTTGCCTTCTTCTATGTAATATTTGTTTTCCTTGTAGCCTAGATCTGACTTCTAGATTTATGTCTCCGTGGGCCAGTTCCCAGTGGATGAGTCATGACCACCCACACCCAGACCTGTGCTTACTTGAGACTCACATTGCCATATCTAAGCCTGATCATTCTATTTCAGGGTACAGTGGAGAAAGCCTTGGAGTCAGACAGACCTGGGCTCAAATCTAAGCTGTGCTATTTATTAGTTATGCCATATTGCTAACTCAGCCTCTAAGAACAAGACAGCTAAGCTGTTCTGAGAAGTCAGAGAGGTTAAATGTGTAAAACATCAAGCATAGAGGCTGAACAGTATTTGTTAATTTCCTTCTCTTCCTCCTGCTGCCTCTCCTGAATTGTGCAGCTTCCTTAGATAAACAGTTTGGTCAAGAAAGCAAATATATTTCTCTGCAAAACTTTTTCAAATACCTATAATATCTGTTCTACTGGACATTCTTTTCAACTGTAGAATTCATTAAAATCAATTGAAAACCAGCAAAAATAAAACTTAATTAAAGAAAGAGTCACAGTGTATGTGCTAGCAATTGGCAGAAGAGAGAGAAGGGATTCTATTATTGATACTGTAAGCCAATATTACCATGTTTGGCAGTGTGAAAAGAATGTCTGTGTCTTTCCTCCACAGTATTTAAAATAAAACTTCTTAAACTTGATGGTATCTCATATCCCTATGAGAATCTATTGAATGTTATTACGTGTTATAGACCACCTCCACAAAAATATGTACATATTCACCATTACATTTTATGTGCTTCTCTCTTGTTAGGTTAAGAACTCCTGACCTCGAACACAGGAGCATATACTAGCTCAGAACTGAAAACCATGGGAGTTTAATGTAACAGAGAGAAGATGGGATATGGTTTTGGAAGACCTAGAATTGACTCTTCTCACTCTGATATTTAATAGATATCCAAGCTTAAGCCCATCCTGTAACCTTTCAATTATTACTTCTTATCTATAATTTGATGGATCATCATCCTTATCTACTTATGGGGTTGTTCGAATCAAATCAGAAAAGGTAAAAGACAAAAGAATATTGTTAATTGTAAATGACTTTGTAATTATTAACATTCCCTGGAAAACTACTGAATTTATAAACACAGGAACAAGACTGAAAAAAACCAAATTATTGAAACACATGGGATAAATAATACCAGACAATTCACAATATATGAAGAACCAAAATAACAAAATTAACAGTTTTTAACCTACTCCTATATACTTTGAATGGCAAAATAATCACGGCCGAAGCACTTCTGTACCTTTTTAAAGGAATCTAGAGAAACTCCAAATCCACGTCTCTCTCTGGGATTGAAAAATTTAGATATTTTGAATGGAAATCAAATCCAAAAGGAAAAGAGATGTATAATCTCCTATTTCTCTCTCCACCCTCGAAACATTGCTATGAAAAAAACCCATCTTGAGATGGAAAAAGTTATGCTGATTTAATGTTCTTTCAAGGGACACAGAAGACAAAGCCTTCTTTGTGACAACAAGCATCCTTCTATTTTAGCCCAAGTCTAACATACGCTTCAGAAGCCCTTCTTTTAAAACTTTAGAGAGAAAAAATATTTAAAGCATTAAAATAGGCTATGAATTTGACTGAATATTCTAACCACAATGCCATACATCTAAAATGGCAGATATCTATGCCAGCGGAGTAAGTTTATTTCCTTATCCTGATTCCTCTTCCAGACCTAAGGCTAAGAATTATCACCAGAAACAACTCTGTCATCATAATAGATAGTAATACTACCCATATTCCCTTGACTAGCTGCTCCAAATAACAACGCTATTGAAATAATACTAGATTTAAAGAAAAGTTGTAAAGATAGTACAGATAGTTGTATATCATTCACCCAACTTCCTCTAATGTTAATTTCCCATATAACCATGGTATACTCATCAAAACTAAAAATTAACAGTGCTATAATATTATTAACTTACCTATAGAATTTATCCTCTAATTTTTATAATAATGTCCTTTTTCTGTTCCAGGGTCCAATCCTTATATGTGCTTCCCTTGTCTCCTTAGCCTCCTCCAATATGACAGTTTTTCAGTCTTTCCTTGTCTTTTATGATCTTGAAGCTTTTGAAGAGTACTGGTTAGATATTTTGTAAAATGTTCCTCAGTTGGAGTTTCTGTGATGTCCTGTCACAATCAGACTGAGGTTATAAATTGGGGGGAAGGCTATCACAGGGCAATGTGCACTTCTCATTGCATCTTATTAGGAACTACGTGAGAGCCATGTGACTAATTACTGATGATACGTTGATCACTCCAGTGATACTTGTTCATGCTAGGAATCTGTGTGTGTGGTAACTAAACTTAGCATGGTTATCATGTTTATTTGGAAAATAAGTAGAGGTTCAGCCACTCAATTAATAAACCCTGGGACCTACTGAAAGCAGTCTAGTCAGATGGGTGTTTATTTGAGTCTGTTTCTGCCATTTACTAGTTGTCTGTTTGGGGGAAAATTACTCAAATCTCAGTTTCTTCATTTGTAAAATTATACCATTTCAATCAGTTGTTATTTTATCCTTACAAGGTAGCTTATATAAAGCACTTAGCCTGGCACATAGTTAATATTCAATAAATGTTAATGCTGTTTAGTCTAAGGTAGATAGTGGTAGTAATAATGTTAGTAGTATTGGCCAAGTTGTGTGGCATTTTCATCTTAGAAGTCAAACTACAAATCAGAAAAAACACTATGTGTTTATAAGATTTTTAAGTATAGTAAAATGTCCTTTCAGGTAGATAGCTAACTAGAGATTAAATTTGTGGTTTCTTTCTTCTTTAGCAAGAGAAGTTTATAATTGCTTTGCCATTTGGGCAGTGATAGAAAATAACCTTGAAGTAGATCACCTAACTGGGTGAAGAATCATTTAAGTTAGGTTTCCCTTAAGTATGTAAGTATATAGTAAACAGGCCCCACTGTCCTTAGAGAAGACTTTAGCAAGAACTTTTGCGTTGGGGAAAAGGGGGGATTCTATAAAATGTCCTCAACCAGTACTCTTGGAGCTGGCTTACACACTGGGATGTGGCTGTATGTATAACCTGAACAAGATGATTATTAAGATCTATAACTTTGGAGCCCCAGTTTAGAGCATTTTTGAAAGAACTGGCACTAAGGGAGTGGGTTCATCCTCCCTCAAAATATTGTAGCTGCCAACAACTCTGGACCAATAAAACCTTCATTAGAATATTCAGCAAGCATCATGGATCAGGTTTTTCAGGGCCAGGCCTCAGCCCAGCAATTCCATGAAGGAGTGACAAACGACAGAATCAGTGAACTGATCAGAGTCACATTCCCTTAATATTTAGCATGAGAGGAGGATTGACTCCTAGAGTTATTGAAAATTAGTAATTAATTGGTGGAGAATAGGTTGCCTCAAAAGGAGGACACTGGATTTATGCTACTGAAGTATATGAATGTCAGAGTAATTAATGAAAAAGAAATAGGTATGCCTATATTTAAACCCTGTTTGTAGAAAAGTTTGTCAGTTATATAAGCTTTCAACTTCCCCATATCTATTATATTTGCTACTCCAATAGGCCTCTCTATAAAAATGAATAGTTTTTAAAACTCAAAAAATAAAGAGCCTTTGGATTTATTTTTAGCAACAGAAGAAGAACACAGGTGTGGGGACACTGCTTGACATTTAGCAGCAAGGCTTATGGGGAAATAAAAATGCCATAGGATACAGTGGCAGGAGCAACTACTGACACATAGGAAAGCAGATTCAATTCCTGGAGCCTACAACAAAGGAAGACTAGTAAGCATAGGGAGAGGGTACGGGCCTGAGAAGGCACCCTGGGACTGAGCAAATCCCTAAATTCAACTTAGAAATGCAAACTACCTTTAGATTTGTATGTATGTATTAATGCAAAAATCACAAACTTTGTAGAGAATTATGCACAGAAACACTGCTCTCATGGGGCACATCACCATTCTCACTATTCTCCATTCTCTCAATATTCTATCCATTCTTGCTATTACTGCTGTAATTTTGGCCCTCACCAGTTTCCATTCTGTCTCTAATCTCCCCCAATTTTCATCCAGCCATTCTACTACTGCTAGAATACGGCGCTGACCTTTCTTCTGCTTAGAAACTGCTTCGTGAATAAAATCCAAGTCATTTGTCTGGCCCTTAGGCCCTCTGTGACCCAGCTCCAGCAGGATTTGCCAAATTTATCTCCTCTGCCGCCACTCCTCTTCCATCTTACATCCTGTGTAAGCACATCTCTGAGACCTTAATCTTGCTGTTTCCTGTTCTGTAACCACTTTTCCCACTTCTGTCTAAATCCTTTCCTTTCATCAAAACTGAGGTCAAAACCTATCCTCCTCAATGAAATCATCTCTGATTTTTCCAGCTATAAGTGATATCTCCCAGTTTCCTAATCCCCTTAACATTTTATCTTTATGTTTTATGATGTGGGTCAGTTTTTATTTTGTGCCATATATACACACTAATATATATATTAATATTTTTTCTTAGACCAGAAGCTCTTTGGTCTTCCCATGGTCCTATTCATTTTGTATTTCCTACAAGGTCTATTAAAGTATCCTCCACAAAATTTGTTGAACAAATATACACCTTGGTACCAAATACTGCACTTGTATGAACTTGGTTATTTGTGCTATCAGTATATGCATAACTGCAGATTTGGGGGAGACTCTCGGAAGAAGCATCATGTTTTGATATTGTCAATAACAAAACTTTTACTTTAAGATAGTTCTATTAAAAATTTAAAACTGACATTAGAAGTGGCTCAGTAAAAATAAAACAAGTAGAAGAGTCTGCAACATGGTTTTAGGGAAAGTAATATGTTTGATCAACAGTAACTATATCAAGTCACTAAGACATGTTAATGTTCACCAAAGGTCACCAAGAGCTAGGGGGTAAAAGGTATTTTTTTCATTCATTTTACTAAAGCTGATATCTATTTAATCAGAAGACCAAGAGGGCAGATCATGAGCTGTATTGAATGAAGGATTTAAGACAGAAATGCATTGATAAACACACAGAACTTTCCAAACTATAATTATTTACATTTAAACTTCAGTGTATTCAGTGCCTTTTTCTGAACAAGCCCCTGTCTGGCCATTTATTAACATTAAAATTTTAGTCTAATTTGTTTTACTATAAACTTAACACAATACTTGGCATAATGTACTTAAAATAGCTCCCAAGACATGAACCATTTGGCACTGTACAAACATTTATTGAAACACATGGATCATGATAGGACAGACGCTGAGATCAATTGCCTGCTTTTGATCAACATGACTACCTTTTAAATATCTACCTTCAAGGAAAAACTTATTAAAGTGTACCAAAAAAAGGTAATTTAAACTGGAGATTGATGTAATTGCAAGAATAATAACAGAGATATAGAATAAAGTTATTTTAAAATAAAATTAAAACTATGAAAGTTTGTTCTGTTCTCCTCTAAAATAGCACCAAAAAAATGCTAGTTAAGATTTATTGACTTTGGTATACCATGTATATGCAACTGTCTACCAGACATCTCTATCTGAATGTCCCACAGTCATTTTAGAACGAACATGTCTGAAATCTAACATCATCATCATCTCATCCCTCCAACTTGCTTATCTACCTATATTCTTTATCCAGTTAATGGAATAACTCATGTGCCCAAGTCAGAAAGAAATATGGGAGTTATTTCTCTGTCTCTCCCTTTTTCTACACACACATCAACTACCTAGTCTTGTCGATTTTATCTTCCAAATATTTCTTACAGTGATTCTCTGCTCTCCAGATGCCAATGTCAATGTTTCCCATTCCCAATGCCAATGTCAATGCAGATCAGGCCTTTAATCTCTCTTGCTTGGATTGCTATATAGCCTTCTCACTGGTCTCCTTGCCTGAGTTCACTCTCTATATCCACCCAACTTCTGATAGAGTAATTCTTCTAAAAGCAAATCTGATGTCACTCCTTATTCAGTATTCTTCACTGGATAAAATAATTTGCATGGCATAGCAGGTCCTTTATGGTCTGCCCCTATTTATTCTTCACTCATTCACTTTGTTCATTCTTCAAGTATGTACTGAGTCTGCTTTGTGCCAGGCACTGTTCTAGGTGTTAGAAATACAACAGTAAACAGACAAAAGTCTCATCTCTTAGCATTCGCCACTCTCCTTCAACCCTTCCTCTCCACCATTACCAAGTATCCCTTGCCTTCTAGAAATAGCGAGCTATTTGCAATCTACTAAAGATGCCTCATTCTTTCATACAAACTTCTACTCATCCTTCAAGTCTCAATTTAGATGCAACTTCCTCTCTCAAGACCTCCATGAATTGCCCGTGTACTTCATGAATATTCATATTTTGTTTGCATTTCTATTTTTCCTCTGGCAGTAAGTTTCTTGAGCACAGGGATAATATCTTTGGACACATATTGGCAAACACAATGTCTTTATTAAATGAAATGAGTGAATAAAATGACAAAGCTTTCCTCAATTATTAATTATACCAACTGATCAAATAACTTTTTCTTGATCTCTCAAGAATTATAGGCAAAGTGATAAGTAAGAGTTTATACAAGCATCTATTATTCCCAATTATTACACAAGAGATGATTTTCAGAGCCCCATATAAACATGAGCTTTGGAGGTTTTGTCATCTTTCTGCTTGACATTTATTTCAGCATAAGTTAACTTTATGAGTAAAATTTTGCTCTCTGTCCTGGGCACAGTCCCATAATTAAAAGTGCAAAGCAGTAAATATTTCAAAATATACAGTATAGCAACAACCACAGATTTTATGAAAAGGATATTACACCACTACAGAGCTTCTTTGCTATCTTAGAGAGAGATTCTATAATGATGTGCCTTGGATACTAATATACTATGAATACATGTTTTTAATCTCAAATATGTATATAATTTCCTAGATATAAAGTCAGTCCTGACATATTTTAAAAGCTATATTAAGAGACTCAGGCTCTCACTAGGTACAGTACTCTTTGAGAAAAAATGCTATGTGATTTCTTCATTTATTTACTAAACATATGTCCAAATCAGGAAAACATTAAAAATAAATTCCAAAAGCAAAAATAAGAAGATATTATAAACCAATTACATCCCAGTTAAACAGGTTGGAACACCAATGGAGATGTGAGGGGGTGGCCATCTGTCAGCACATAAAGAACTTTGTTTTTACACACAAAGGCATTGCTCAACCCACATCTGGCTCCTGTAGCCAAATTCTAGCCTCACTGGGACAACTCCCACTGAAATATATGGGCATAAAGAACATAGAAATGAATTTTTAAAAAGCCAGTTGTTTGTTCCATGGGCTTTGTTTGATGTATTAGAGAATCAGGACAGAATTGAGTCCACTTCTCTACTTTTATTTATTTTTAAAAAGAGAACAGGGAATTTAAAACAAAAGAATTTGAGTAGGTGTTAGAAGATCAGATTTCTCATCTTGTTGTATAATCTTATAAAATTCACTTAAATTTGCATAGTTTTTTCCCTCCTGATAAGGTCTTCTTCCCATCTCTCTAACTTCCCAAATCATAACTTGGAAGGCACATTATAGTTTCCACCTTCTCTTGAAAGCCTTTCCTTATTACTTTAGCTCATTCCTGTTCTCTTCCCACCCTAAAATTTAGAAATGTAACACTGTTTTGTGTGGGGTTTTAGTAGTTTTTTGTTCTTTAGTCTTGCATAAACTGTACATTTTCTTCACAAGAGCAAAATAATATTGTTTTCATTCCAAAGTTTGTGAGTCACCAATTATACTCCTCATTTTTTAAAATTAAGACAGACTGAACATAGCCCTGGCTGGTGTGGCTCAGTGGACTGAGTGCCGGTCTGCAAACCAAAAGGTTGCTGGTTCAATTGCCAATCAGGGCACATGTCTAGGTTATAGGCCAGGTCCCCATTTGGGGGCGTGTGAGAGGCAACTGATCGATGTATCTCTCATACACGGATGTTTCTCTCCCTCTCTTTCTCCCTCCCTTCCCATCTAAAAGTAAATAAATAAAAATCTTAAAAAAAAAAACAGACTGAACACAAAGAGATGGCAATATAATAGATATTGCAATTGATGATTATCCATTGAAGATCTGATCCTCTGATGTTCTCAGTTTCTACTAAGCTAAAATGGGTTGGTTCTAACCAAGAAGTTATTTATACAGCATGAGCATCACATTGGAGTCAGGATCTGATTACCAGAATACAGCCATAAGAAATTCCTAAATAGTCCGCACCATAGTATCAAAGTTTCTTACAACACTCACTCACTCCACTCAGTATCTGAGATTTTGAAAAAGGCTGCACCAGCATAGTGAATAGGAATACATATCCTAGATCCTGACTGCAAATGTTTCCACACCAATTCTTTTACTCACTGGCTTGTAAGCTAAGCAAATTACATAACTTGCAATATTTTTCCTGTACAAATGAGAATAATAATAGTGTCAACCTGATATGGTTGCTGTGAGAATTAATGAATTACTACATGCAAATGGTTTAGGAAAGTGCGTGGCATGTGTTCAATTAATTTTAGCTATTATTATTATTATTCTAAAATAAAAAATGTCCAATTATAAAAGGTTTAATAGGTTTTTTATGAAAATAATCTAAATTTTTTCTGTTAGAATGAACAATTTCTTCTTTAACCTACCAACAAAAACAAATACCTCAATACCAACTCATAGCCAAGTCTGATTGACTTAATCCTTCTTATTTGTGAACCACCAATACTATTCCTTGCTTTTTTAAAAAATAGATTCAACTCCTAGGAAGTTATAAAGCTGAATCTATGTGCCAGTCACAATGTAAGTGGACACATACACACCCACACTTTTTACAAAAATCCTTTATGTTACATACATTAATTCTACAGATGAAAACACTGAGGTTTAGGGAGATCAAACATCTTAATCAAGGTTGTATAGTTAGTAACTGTCTAAACCAAGATTGGAATCAAAATCTACTAATTTCCGACTCCACTTCCTTTCTACTATACCTCACACTACTTGCCTGAAATATCCTTTCTCCCTTAACACCTACACATAATTTATAGCAGAGCACAGCACAGAGGGGCATTTCCTCACAGTTCACCATATGTTCTTGCCCAAACACATCGTCTACAGCTTCCCCTTTCTGTTCCTCTAGTCTCAGGTCAACTTAACTTCCTTTCTGGTAGTAAGAAATGTAGTGCTTAGCTCCCATGTTGTCCTTCTAAAGACTTCTTTTATGGATAGGCTTAGAAATAAACCGTTTTTCTATCTCTCCAGAAGTACTCAAGGTAAATATGTTTGCAGAATCTTATCCTAATATTAGTAGTGAACATGCCATAGGACACCAGAATGAAAAAATCCCACCTTTTAAAATGGTAAGAAATGTGAACCTTGTAAATATAATTTGTATAGGCATGTTTTGGGGGAATAAAGGAAGCAATGTGAGCAACTACTATGTTCTCAACCTCAAATATCAGAGTGATGAACAGTTTTCTCATTATAAAAGCCATATGGCAAGATGATAAGGACACTGGACTTGGAATTGGAAGATCTAACTTGGAATTCTTTCTCTGCGACTTACAATCTTTGTGACTTAATAACCTACATAAAGAGAGTTGTAGCCCTGGCCAGTGTGGCTCAGTTGGTTAGAGCATCATTCTATAACTGAAATATGGTGGTTCGATTCCTGGTTGGAGCACACGCCTGGGTTGCGGGTTAGATCCCCAGTCTGGGTATGTACAATCCTGGCCCAGGTATGTAGGATCCCCAGTCAAGGAGCATATGGGAGACAGCCAGTCGATATTTCTCACATCATTGTTTCTCTCTGGCCCTCCCTCTCTCCCTTTCTCTCTTTTTAAAAGTGATGAAAAAATGTCTTTGGGTGAGGATAATAAATAAATAAATAGGAGTCATTATGAGGATTACGACAAATAACTATGTAATGTAACAAGCATCATAAATTTATTTTTGTTGCACTTGAAATTATAAATTTCTTAATCAAGTTCACTTCTATATTTTGAAGTACAATATGATGCAGTGTTGTATAATAGTACACTATGATTTATAAAGCATACAAAAAATCGGGGTAGTATAAGGAAACTTCTCTGCCATGGAGCTAAAATTTCCTTAAAAGACGTTCCTTCATTAAGCCAATAATAATCCTTCAAAATTAAAGCAAACTAGAATTTATTCAGTGATATGTGCTAGGAATTTTATATACATTCTACTCACATAACTTCACAACAAGCTTGAGAACAACCCAAGGTACAGAGAAATGAAATCAACTGCCAAAAACACACAGCTCCTAAATTACAGCAAATCTTGGATCCACACCCAGGTTAGACTGATTCTAAAGCTTGTGTTCTTTTCTTTACATAACATTGTCTCTTAGCTTTTTGAATTGGGGTCCACAAATTTCATTTGAATTTTTGTAGACCCCAATTCAAAAAGCTACATGCCTCATCCAAGGTCAAAGAATAATTAATTTCAGTATAGGAGAAGGTAAATTCTCATATTTTGGTGTACTTTTTTACTAGTTTAAGTCATCTCCAAATAACTTACTATTTTAAAGGTAATTTTCAAGCAATTCCTGCTAATCTAGTTTTGGTCCCCAAAATATGCTGGTACATAAGAGTGAAACCAGTCTTTTGCCACTAGTTAAAGAAATTAACATATTATCAAGTTTAAGCCTTAGATGTGCAAAGAAACAGTTCTAGAATTTTGATAAGAGGAAAAATAAATCAAAGAATACAGTTCCTGAAACTCCAATGGTATGTTAATAAACTAGATTGTTTCCACTGGAAACACCTCAAACTTACTGCTTCCAGAAAGAAGATTGCTTCCTCAATAATTTTTGTCCATGAAACTTTGAGAAACTATCACAAAGCGAAATTCATGACCCAGGTGCTTCTAAAGAACTAAATCTGTAAACTAGAAGCTTTGTAATCATGACATTAAATATAATATAATATATAAAATGAAAGAATAAAAGTATATGCAGTATTTTGTAAGTCTTCCTCTTTATTTAAACCAGTCTGGTGCTTGAGAGCAGGAGCCTTATTTTCCTTGATCATATAAAATTAACTTCAGTCCGCTGCTGCTTACCTGTTGCAGAGTATGCTCAGGGCTCCATGTGGATTACATTTGCATGGCAGACAGAGCCCAGAAGTGTGATTCAGGTAGAAGCCCTCCTTGCAGGTTTCACAGTGAAGCCCCTGATAACTTGGCTTACACTCACACTGCCCTGTGGTCTGGTTGCAGCGATTCACATCCACGCTTCCAATCACAGAGCAATTACATGCATATGCTGCAAAAGAGAGAAGGAAAGAGACATTATTGACTAAGATTTAATGTTTTCTTAATAAAATGAACTCTATTTTTCTTAAGTATTCATGACAACTTTGTAAGGATGGGTAAAATATATTCTAGTTCAAATTTACTTTCTACCTTACTTAGTTTATTTAAATTGGGAAACATATACAGTAAAGTACATGAAACTATGTATCATTCATAATTATAAAACATTCTCACTTTCATTCTGGTACTCTTCATCCTCTAGCTCCTTGACCCTACAATTCTATGTGTGAGGGTCTGTGTATTATTAGTTTTTCTGGATTGGAAATCTCTAAAAGCAAGGCCTATGTTTGTCTACATGGCACTAGGAGCAAGTGGGAAATGACAACGTGTTAAATAATAAATAAACCCATTGTATAGCTGCAAAAGCCTAAGGTTCAGATGGTTAGCTGTGGTAACTTACATAGATCAGACAAGACTGTGCCTCAGCTGAAAGCATAAGTTAGTATGTTCTTCCCAGGAAGAAATAAATGGAGCATTGAAACTTTAAGGTGAAGAAATAGTAAGTTAAGTCCCAGATGAGAAAGTTTACTAGATCATCCTAATCAATGGATAAAACCAATCACAATTTGAATGTCTTTTCCAAATTAAAATGTTTAGAAAATAAACATTTTATTTTCTTTATTTTTTATATCACTTCCCCAGATTCCACATTCACATTACTCACATTATGGAGGCTTTCCCTACCTGGATGTGTATTCAGGGGGATATAGGTACATTTTCATTCTAACTGAAAAAATCAGGAAGAAAAGCTAATAAAACAAAGTCTCCTAAATCATTTGGATGCCCCCTCATTATCAAATTGTGAGTGTGTGTGTGTAACTTAAATGACTATTCAGACCTAGAAAATTATAATATAAAATAGGGCACAGGGTACTGGACATTAAGTTCCTAATTTCTTTAAAAAAAGAAGAGGGATGGCAGGGGGAAAGAGTCTGACTTGGATGACTTCCATGCCCATTCCAGCTACATATTTGATGATTAGGATCCAGCCTTCAATTTTTCTCTCCTTCCTCCTGCTGGCCTTCCATGTCAGTGAAAAGCCAGGCAGGAAAAAGGAAAGAACCCCAGCTGCTGCCAGCCCCAGCTGAGACAGCTGACTGAGGAAGAGGTTAGGAGGTTACCAGTGGAGATGTGGCCCTCGGACCGTGTTGGTGATGCTCAGCCTGCCTCGTTTCTTGGGGCTTATACTAAAAGCAGCTTCTGATGAGATCTTATGGTCCCACAATCACTGGAGGATGAAATTCATTCTCCTCTCGTAAAATCACTTAGGAAATGGAAAGCAGGGTTTCTGCAATATGTTCTGCAATATATTTCTGCAAAATATTCTGCAATAAACATTTTCTTTAGATACATTTCAAACAATTCTTTAGATGAAAATATTTAGAAGTCCTTGGCTTTGGACTTATAATGCAGGTACATTTAAAGTCTAGTTAAGATTTAGTTTGTGCTATTATTTTTACTCATTTTATCAGGAAAAAAAGCATTTTCAGCATAGGTTGACAGAGTATTAACATAGGACTCCACAAACATTTGCAAACACTTGCAGTTAAAATCAACTGCAGATAAAACAAAACCTTGCACATATTGTATAGGAAGAGCCCCATTCCAAAATAGTCATGAACTTAGGTTTGAAAAGCCCAGAAAAATCTATGATACAAATTATACTTCTGGATAAGGCACTATGTAAAATGGCATTATTCTGATAAAAGTTTAGCTTGAAAAAAATAATATTTAATGTAATTTTTGATGATTTCTTAAAAGTTACTAGATAACTGCAAATCCAGAGTCTTAAAAGGAAAGTTTTAATGGAGTTTGTTTCTCTATTCTAGAAAATAAACCTGTAAATTATTTTATGGCGTCACAAGCATCTTATTCATACAAGGCAAAACAAAGGATTCCATAAATGTATTCCCACTTGGTCAACTCTATACCAACTCTATACCTCCTAAATTTCTTCAGTTCCTAATCTTTGGTGTCAGCTTATCTCCCTGCTCCTCTCACCTCTTCTAATTTGTAAATTTACCAAATGAATAAATATATTGTATGTGGATGTGTCAAATATGGGTATTATTTTATATATGTGTCAAAACCCAGAAAAGTTCAGATTTCTTCACCCCAAAACATCAGAAAGGAATCAGCTTCCCATCTCAATCATTATTCTTATTTTTATTGGGCCATGTAAGCATGACATTTCCGTGACAGAGTTACACGCTTTCACATTATTTCTACTGTGTGTGTGTGTTTATGTGTGTGTGGTTTTTATAAATGAGGAAGCCATGTTTAGTGGTCTGTAAACCTGCCAATGAGAACTTGATGGCAAGACCTTCACTCCACCAAAAATGACCAGAATGCTTAAAATAACATTTTTCTGGTCCCAAAATCTGGGACCAGCCATATAGAAAAGTAACTTGGCTGGGCCTAGAAGTTGGGTGGGGTGGAGTCTCTGGGGGTCTCCAAGGCAGGTCAAACAGTGTTAGCCAGGTTGATGGAGTCTCAGAAATGGCACCAGCTTGCCAGCTCTGTGTGGGGAGGGTTTAGAAAAGGGACAAGGGCCTCTGCTCACCTTGATGCCACACACTTCCGATTCTCCTTATATAACACTGGTGCCTTTCAGTTGCTACCTGGATCCTGCAGCTCAGAGGGAGTGATTCAGTGTGTGGGTTCTTTAAGAGGAACTGTTTGGGGCTCCAGCAGTTTCTTCCATCGACTCAATCCCCACTGGTTTTTGCAGCCAGAAGTTGTGGGCACTTATCTTCCTGGCACTGGAACCCTGGGCTGGGGGGCCTGGTGTGGGGCTGGGACTCCTTGCTCCCTAGATAGCCCTTCTGAATTTTCACGCACCACACGTGAGTGAGGGACCAGCCTGTTCTGCATCTGCGCCCCTCCTACCAGTCTGGATGGATGTGGTTTCTTTAATTCTGTAGTTGTCAGACTTCCATTCAATTCGATTTCTGCTGGTTCTGAGTGATGGTTGTTCCATATTTTAGTTGTAATTTTGATGTGGTTGTATGAAGAGGTGAGCCATGTCTGCCTATGCCATCATCTTGACCAGAATCCCATTAGTTATTTCTGTGAAACTAATTCAAACTCTTCGTTATCCCCTGAACATATTCTTTCTAGTCCCATCTCTGACCATTTGTTCATTCTGTTCCTCTTGAAATATTCTCTCCTCTCCATATATTGAAACCTATCCCCTACTTCAAGAATCTGCTGAAACCTACTCCTTTATAAACTCTAACTCTATTGCCTTTCGTGTGAATCCATAACATCTACTACTTATAACTTAAATGACAATAATTTGCAGAGGCAAAAAAGTGAAGCAGTCAGTGATGAACAAGGGCAGCAGAGGCAGACAGCTGAAGTTTAAATCAAGCTCTTTCACTTACTAATTTTATGACCTCAAGCAAGATAGATAACCTTGTACTTTTCCCATATGTAAAAAGGGCATAATATAGTGCCTATAATACTTAGCCCCAACAAATAAGCTGAAAGTACTTTGGAGTACTACAAATATTAACACAATCACTGGTGGAAAGGGATACCTAATAAAATAACATAAACACAATTCATATGTCAAGTTCATAGGCCACACAGCTTTACACCCTATGGACAAGATCTATTCAATAAAAGCCTAGGATTAGATTTATTACCATGGCAGTTTCGAAACTGTTTGAAAATAGAAATATAAAGGCCCAAAGAAAAGACAATTAAATTCATGTTTTTCTCTGAGATTTTGAACTTATGGGATAATTTTGATATAAAGGTATCCAAAGTAATCATTGCATTTAAAGTTACAGGCCATCTGACTAGAAAATAAAATTGTCTCCTACATATGTCTGGCTCTACACATTACCAATATGGGTTCCCAGAAATACAATGACAAAAACAGAAAGGTTTAGGACGTGGTTTCAGAGAGGATGAAAAAAGAGTATTTATTGGTATTAATCATCCCAACAACAGTGCGGTGAATGGCAAATATTTCAGCAAGACAGACCAGTCTAGTGCTAGGAAGGGGGCTGATGTATCAAAACAAAAATACACTATCATGTTAACATTCCTCTCCAAATTAATCAAAGGAAAAGAGGCAAAGCCAAGCCCAGGAACATGTGTATCTTTCCTGTTTGGAGAACAGAATCCAAGGCCCTATTCCAGTGATCGACCTCAAATGAAATGACTCCAGTTAAATAAATAGAATGAGCAACAGTAATAAATGTAAAGCACCATTTAGTTGTGTCAGGAAACTTGTTAGCTTGTATTTAGAGTAAAATCTAAGAGCCTTCACAGTTCTTGACATTCATATGGTACCAGATAGAAGTTAATGCAGAAACAATGCAATTTCCTAAGAAGCTGGCAAAATGAAAAGAAAGAAAATTCCGACTACAAGCAGCAGTGGGAAGGACCTATAGCCAAAGAAAAGAAATGAAGTGCTGATTTTTTAATGAGGTAGAATCATAGGCACCACAAATCATAGAGCAGCACAAAGGAGTCTGCAACATGACTAATGGGTAGTAATGGGAATGAAACAGTATGAACAGGACACGAAAAGGTAATCACTGACAAAGTCTGAATAAAATGCCAGAAGCTCATTTGGTTGCCTAAGAGTTAATGTGGACTAAATTCTGTCATTTCAGTAGTAGGTTTCCTTTCAATGCCCTATAATTCTTAGCAAACTGCAAGGAAATAGAAAAGAATGTTGATGTTAGAAAGTAAATGTCAGCAGAGAGACTGCAACCTTTGGCAATGTTTTTTCTTTTTGTTTGGCTTCTGAAGACCAATGAAACACAGTGATTTGAACCCTGAAGAAGAATAAGAAACTAGAATCTGGTGCCAAACTGTTTGAAAATAGACATATAAAGGCCCAAAGAAAAGACAATAAATTTCTGTTTGTGGGATGAGTTTGATGTAAAAGTAGCCAAAGTAATCTTTACATTCAAATCAAACACTGCAGTCCTGACTGGTGTGGCTCAATGGGTTAGGCATCATCCCGCAAACCAAAAGGCCGCCAGTTTGAATCCTGGTCAGGGCACTTGTCTGGGTTGCAGGAGCACAAGAGGCAATTGTTAGATGTTTCTTTCCCTCCCTTTCTCCCTCCCTTCCCCACTCTGTGAAAATAAATAAATAAAATCTATAAATCAAATACTGCACTTTTTCAAACATTCCCTACCAAGAAATGAAAATTTTCAGCACTTAAAAAAGAATAGAGTAATTTTGTTTAGAAGTCTCATAAATCCCCCCACCCACCCCGCGCACAAACACCTGCCCTGGTAAGAGATTATCTCCTGGTACATACTAAAGACCTTTAGGGACCTTTCATACATCTGGTAGGCTTCTCTCTGTGTCTAGCTATTAAACCCTCTTATGTCCCTGCTCAGTAAAAAGTCCATTATATCTGTAGCAAATATTAATTGCATTTTAGTATTTGCAGTTACTTTGATGAGAATAAGTTGATTTTAGTAAAATATTAACTGTGATAGTATGTCCTCATTAATGTGTCCTTGATCTCTCTGTACCTCTTTCTGGAGTCTTTTCTGGGTGTTGTAATTAACTATGATGTCTGGAGACTCAAGCAGTTTGGTACAATAGTGTGTTAGTCTTTTGCAGATAAGAATGAACCATAAATGAAGGAAAGGAAAAATTTGAATAATAAAATGAAAAAATTGTATCCTCAGTCAATTCATGATGCAAATCTTATTGAACAAATAAATGTAAATTGATGACAGCATTGTTGCTGAACTAAAATGATTATAAGTATTGCATAGATACTGGAAAAATACTCATAAATATAACTAACACAGACCACTCATAAGAATCTAGATCAGGAATATAGCCTGGAATTCTATCTATAGCCTCTTGCAAAATTGTGGAAATACCTTAGCAAAATTCATTTTCTAACTTTTTCATTCCTTCAATAGTTATTTCACTCTTGCCACAGCCAGTCTGGCTCAGTTGGTTGGAGCATCATCTTGTAAACCAAAAGGTCATGGGTTTGACTCTGGTCAGGGCACATGCCTGGGTTGCAGGTTTGGTCCCCAGTCCGGGCACATGCAAGAGGCAACCAATCATCCTATTCCAAAACGTTTCATTCTTCCCCATATTCAGAAGACATACAAAATGTATAATATTGATGGCATCTTCTGTTCAATCACAAAGTAGCAAAAACTAGAAGATATGTATTTAAATGTATTAGGCTCAGTTCTTAATTTTACAACCAAATTCAAAACATTAAAAATTCATTACTGCCTTGGTGAGTGTGGCTAAATTGATTGGGCATCATCCCTCAAAACAAAAGGTCACTGGTTCAATTCTCAGTCAGGGCACATGCCTGGGTTTCAGGCCAAGTCCCCAGTTGGGGGGCACATGAGAAACAACCAATTGATGAATCTCTCACACATCAATGTTTCTCTCCCTCTCTTTCTCCCTCCCTTCCCCCTCACTCTAAAAATAAATAAATAAATAAATTTTAAAAAGAGAGTAGCAATATTTAATTCAAATCTCTGCCTGTACATCAGTAGAACAAAAAATAACAATTATCTTGTCTTGGCTAAGGCCTATTTTCCTAAGTGTATGGTATCTTTATTTCAAATATATACTTTTTATTAGGTCCACATTTCTTTTTGTAGGTTTAGAGTAAAGGAATCTCCGAAAGGCCTCATTCTAGGGAAAAGGAATTATCAATACAGAGTTTTTATTTTTGTAAAAGGTCTTAGTCTAGCATAACACTGATACTCAAATTACATTTCACATTTCTGTTATGCCAGGGCAAGGTCACAGATCTTTACAAAGCTGGGGAACTTAATATTAAAGCTAATGAGTTTCTTGAGTTAAACCAGACTTTGTAGAAATGTGGAAACTTTTAAAACCACTACTTTTAAAGAAAAGCTTTAAGCTTTACCTTTTGAAATAAAAATATATCCACTAAAATCTCCAATCACAATTCACTACTGCAAAACATTCCTTCTACTTTATGAGAGACACATGAAAAGAGGGAATAACATGACACAGGTTTTATAGAAATTTTTCTGTCTCGCACTTAAGGACCATGTTGTGAGTGCTTGTCCTTGGCTCACTGCCAGTTTTCCACAATTCAGAAACAATTCATTTAATTAATGAGACAAGATGACAAGCTCTGGGTAAGGTTACAACTAGCTTTGCTACTAACAGTAACACAGTTATCAAACGAGTTCTACGTGTATATCAAACATCACACTAAAAACGTCATGCATGCAGTCTCCTTTAGTCTTCACCACAGTCCTGTGAGGTAAGAACCTGGAATGAGGAAATGAGTCTTAGGTCAAACAAATCACACAGCCAGTCAGTACTGGAGAACAGAACAGAACCCGAACTAAGTAAGTCTGAAGTCCACATCCTTTCACCATGAGAATCTTCTGCCTATGCAAATGAGTAGAAAAAACACTAGACAGACCCAGCACACCTGAAACCCAGAATTTGCTGCTAATTAACCAGCACTGTGGCCTTCAATAAGTCTAATTGTGTCTCAATCTATAAAATGTGGATGATTCTTGCCATCTGTCTAAATGAAATACTTAGGTATAAATGTAACATAATATGTGTATGATCTTTATGCTAAAACACTCCAAAACACTGATGAAAGAAACCAAAAAGACCTTCGTGGAGAGACAGACTGTAACAATTAGATCTATAGATTCAATGAACCCTATGCCTGGGTTCAAAATCCCAGCAGGACTTTTTTGGTAGTCACAAGCTGACTCCAAAACAAATGTGAAAAAGCAAAGAAACTTGAATAGCCTAAAAATAACAAAGTTGGAGGATTCTCCATAACTGATTTCAAGACTTACTATAAAGCTGTAGTAATGAAGCCAATGCGTGATTGGTAAAATAACAGACACAATGGTTAATGGAACAGAACAGAGAGTGCAAGAAGAGACACTCACAAATATCATTAACTAATTTTTGACAAGAAGCAAAGGTAATTCAACGGAGAAATGATACTATTTTTCAATAAACGGCACTGAAACAATTACATATCCATATGCAAAAAAATGAACCTCAACCTAACTTCACACCTTGTACAAATATTAACTCAAAATAGATCATAGCCCCATATGTAAAATGAAAGCTATAACACCTCTAGAAGAAAACACAGGAGAAAATATGATTGACCTTGGGTCAAACAAAGAACTTTTATATGCAATTCATAAAAGAAAAATTTATAAATTGGACTTTACTAAAATAAAATTTTGCTACTACTAAGAGAACATAAACACAGCCACTGACTGGGAGACTATTCTCAACTTACATTTTTGTCAAAGACTTGTATAAAGAATATACAAAAAGCTCTCAAAACTCAACAATAAGAAAATGCAATTTAAAAATGGGGGAAAGGTCTGAACACACACTTCACCAAAGAAAAAGTATGTATGAAAAATAAACACTTGAAAAGATGCTCAAATCTTTTATTAGGAAAATGCAAGTTAAACCATAATTGCATACTACTACACGCCTAACAGAATGACTACATTTTTTAAAAACCAGCAATAGCAAGTTTTTGGAAAAGGATGCTGAGCAACTAGACTCTTACATGTTGCTGATAGGAAATGCGTGGAAACCAATCTGGCAGTTTCTTATAAAGTTAAATTTATGCCTACCATTATGACCCAGCGATTTCACTCTGGGGTATCTACTAAAGGGAGATGAAAACTTATGTTCACACATAAGTGTTAGTAAATGTTTACAGCACTTCTATTCATAATCACTAAAGGTTGGAAATAACCTCCTTCAACTAATGAATCAAACTGTGGTTTATTCTTTTTATATCGCATATTAATATAGTTTTCATATCAGAATGTTTCTGATTTATTAAATTGATCTGTCTATACTTGTACAATATTTAAAATTTTAATAACTGCAGCTTTATCATGTATTTCACTAATGTATTACTCTTCTTTACATGTTCTTTTAGTTGTTCATAGTTATGTTCCCATCAGAACTTTGTTGCCACATTTCCTCCAGAAAAGATCCTATTGTAATTTCCCCAATAATTCCACTAATTCTGAAGTTAATGTGTCAAGAACTGGTAGCTTTATAATGTTCAATTTTCCCATCTATATGCACTGATACGCTTCTCTACCTATTCAGTCTTCTTTTATATCTCTCAGTGAAATTTCATAACTAAAAATTACATCTATATAACTTCCATACATACCTTGGTGAGATTATCTCTAACCTCTTCATCATTAGTAGTAATGGTTAAAACTATGATCTTTTTTTTCCCATTATCTCTTCTAGTTAGTATTAGTTAGTAATACTTATTAACTTAGATTTCTTGGTATAGTCATTTTGATGAACTTTCTTTTCATTTCTAACGTTTTTTCCCTTGATTCTTCTGAGTAAGACTTCTATTTTTAAGTTACACAGAGTGAGTTCCACTGAAGGTCATGTCTTACCTGGCTAATGACAATAGATACAAGTCTCAGTTCTTCTCAACCACAACAGTTTGTTGGTAAAATAGAACAAAACCATTTCACACCACTGCTCATCTTAATCCCTAGGTCAGCCTTATGTTAACTGTAATAAAAGTAATTACATTTACTATTACCTACCATGTCTCAACCTTTGTCAGACATTTGACTTGCATGAACATTTAGCTTCACCGCAACCTTGCAATGGTTGTTTATGAATAGGAAAACTAGAACTTCAAGAAGCTAGGTACTTGCCCAACACCACAGAGTTACAGTAAGTGGTTGAGACAGCACTCAAACCCCAGGTTTATCTAACTCCAATGCCGTTCCTCATTCCACCTCACCACAGAGCTTTCTTCCTTTACTCATTCCACCTCACCACAGAGCTTTCTTCCTTTAAAAGAGGGGACGGAAAGAAGGGGCAAAACAAAACAAAAAAAAGAAAAAGAAAAAATTTTACCTAGTAATATTAAATGCAATTGTTTTTGTTTGTTTTGGTTGGAGTTTTTCTGTTTTCCTTGTAAGCAAGTAACATCAACTGGAATGATTAACAAACTGTAGGGTGAGGGAGAAAGTGTTGCTCAAGATACAAAAAATTTCTCAACTGGAGAGTGAGAACACCCTACATTTGCTTTTGGCTGATTAGTCTTAATATGTTGTTCAGAGCCAAAGACACATGCTCATGATTTAATATTTGGGATCTGTTTATTTAAATGCATTTTCATAGCTAAAATACTACTAATTAGTATTCCCAATAGCTCTATAAATTCTGGATATGAACTGTGCTAAACTGCCAAACTGCAACAGGAACCTAGGCAAAAATTTTTGTGTGTGTCACTCTTTTTTCATTTCTTTGCATTTTTTTATACTTTAAAAAACAACCTAAAAGTTGATTGGTTACTTTTTGAAAGGGCATTTTATTTTGTCAGGTCCCACCTATCAAATTTAGGATACAAAGAATTAACTGTGCACCTGAAACTAATACAAAATTATATGGATGGTAAACTGTAATTGAAAAATGAAATCAAAAAAATAATTAACCAAATACTGTCTATATGGCTTTAAATACAAACTATTCTATGAAACTTTGAAGCTAATGAGCTTTTTTGTTTACAGCATTTTTCAAGTCCCCTTGAGTTCAAAGGGAGATGGGGGTAGGGAGAAATAGAGAAAAGTGAATTCAAACAACTTAAAATCTGGCTCCAAGCCACAATAGAAAGAGATCAATCTTTGAGGTCAAGGTACTTGGGTTTAAATACTAAAACCATTGTTTATAAGCTCTATGATCTTAAACTTCACACCCTCTGTGGAAAGACTTTTAATAAAATAATGTCTCACATATTTTCAATTAATTTTAGCTATTATAATATTCTAAAAATATAGACTGTCCAACTCCATATAATTGGGATAATGAAACCTAACTTTGGAGGGTGTTCTAAAAATTAGAGGAAACAAGGCAAAGAAAATACCTAGGACAAGACATTCTCTTTCCCTATTCTAACTTTTTATTATAAGCAATCTTTCGAGCAAGCAGCATCCTTAAATGTTACTACAGACTGAAAAAATTGAAAACTAAAAGGGATCATTAGAGATTTCTGAATGCATGCAAAGAAAAATTACCCTCAATAAATTCATTACTGCCTTAATTTTATAGCAATAGAACAGAAAAAAAATGTAAGAAAAAGAACTTCAGTTTCAAGTATGTACTGCTGATCACTTCTGAGGTTGGGACTAGATTTGCCTTAGTGTCTCTGTTTACAGTGCATAGCTGAGCAACTTAAAGGCTAGAATGTATTTGCTCATTGTAATACTTGGAAAATTAATTCAAAGAAAAGGAGTGCATAGAGAGCAAGAGAAAAGGTCAATTTAAAAATACCATCCTAAGGTACCCAGTGATATAACCTAGAAACTGATTGCTAATTTTCAAAAAAGATAAAGTTGGTCCCACATATTATAGTTTAACTATATTTATTTTTTTTAAGATTTTATTTATTTATTTTTAGAGAAAGGGGAAAGGAGGGAGAAAGAGAGGGAGAGAAACATCAATGTGTGGTTGCCTCTCGTGTGCCCCCAAATGGGGACCTGGCCTGCAACCCAGGCATGTGCCCTTGACTGGGAATCGAACTGACAACCCTCTGGTTTGCAGGCTGGCACTCAATCTGCTGAGCCACACCAGCCAGGGTGATATATTTCTTAAATATATTATCAAGTGGGTGACTTGTGGATTACTAGGAATAAACATGTATTTGATCACAAAATTATGCTGTACTATCCTGGGAAAATACATGAGATACACAGGAAGAGTGAGTAAAGACCTACTTACTATGGTTGCAGCAGAGACTGGCAGTGAGTAATAGAAGAAGAAAATACATATTAGATAGGTATACTGGGGCTCTGAATTCCCGTGCAAGTAGTTCAAACTTCGTTCTACATGGAATGATTCTCCAAATTAGTACCCCTGCTTCAAAATCACCTGGGGAGCACAGCAAAACACTGATTCCTGGGTCCCACCCTACATCTACAGAACAGAAATCTCTGGTGGGGGACCTCAGGAATATGCATTGTTTTACAAGCTTCAAAAGTCATTCTGTTGTACCCAAAAAGTTTGCTGTAGCAAAAGGGAAATATGGAAGATTCTTGAACAGAGTTGGGCTTCAAAAGTAAAAACAACAAAAACAAAAATAGCAACAATAGTAATGCCAACAGTATTTATCTCTACTACTATTTATTATTTGTTTACTTATTTATTTACTTATTACATGCAAGGCACTGTTCCATGTACCTTACGTGCATGAACATTACAAACTTTCAAGGAACCAATAAGGTAGGTACAGGCGATAGGATAAAATGAGGAAATGGAGGCACAGAGAAACTAAGTAACTTCCCCAAGGTCAGATGGCCATAAAGCCATCAAGCATTAGATTGCTTTTAGCAGCAGCATGAAGGAAGGATTCAGGGAGAGACTAGAGGGGATAGATTTATTGATAAACTATTATAGCAGTCTAACAAGAAAATCTGAATTTGGGCAGTGTCACTAGTAAAGATTGCTTCTACAAACATACAGATACCTATCTGTATATTATACAGTGAAATAAGTCTGTTTGCTTTTTGAATAAACGAACACTGCAAGGTGGGAAATATACCTGTCTGCAGTTGTCTGCAGTGCTAAAAGTTTAAAGGATTTGGAGTTAAGAATCAACCAGGTAAAATAGCTGAGCCTCGCATTATTCCAAATGACACTTAAAAGAAGTGCTTTCATCTTTTAGAACTGGAAGTGGGCTATCTCATTTTGTGTTCCCTATCTAATCCTCTTACTCCTCAAAACATGTTGACAAATTCTTCCCACTCTTCTGCCACTCACTCTTCACTATTATCAAACACTTATACAGTATAGACATTGTTCTACACTACAAGCTGTGAAGTTCTTTGCTTTATCATCATGACTAAGCATTTGGGTAACACCTCAAATTGAAAAATAAGGACACAAGACAGAAGAAGAAACCCCTCTTCCAACTCCACTCTTCTCTTGTACACATCATTAGAGAAACTTAATCACTGCTCTTTATAATTACACACACACACTCTGAGGATCCTTAAAGGGAAACTGAAATGGTCATAAGGGGCCTAAATATAGATTGGAAGCCTGCATTTTTTAAAATAAGAATTTGTGAATACCATGATGTTAAAGACCTTTTTCAAGTTTGCAAACAATACAAAACACAGGCTTCAAACGTCCCCTAGTAATTGCTGAGGCACTACCAGAAGTTAACAATCTCAGAAATTCTCAAGGACCAGTGGTCAATAACAAATCAAATTTAAAAAGAAATAATTTGTCTCCCTCCTCCACTCCTGAAGTAATAGTCTTAGAGAAGCAAGCAACGTTAGCTAAAATATCTAAGAGAAACACACTCTGGCTAAGTGAAATTTATCTCCACAATAGTGGAATTTACCTGTTCTTCTTCCTACTTCACTTTGGATTTCATATATCCCATCCATCACTTTCTGTACTATTAAAAGCTATCACCACACTGTCAGTGGGATTGTAAAATAGTGCAACTACTATATAAGACAGTGTAGAAGTTTCTCAACAAATTCAGAATAGAACTACCATATGATCCAGCTGTTCCACTGGGTATTTATCTGAAGAATACAAAAACACTATTTCAAAATAACATATACATCCCTATGTTCACTGCAGCATCAGTCACAATCGCCAAGATATGGAAGCAACCTAAGTGTGCATCTGCAGATGAATGGATAAAGAAGATATCATACACACCCAATGGAATACTAATCAGCCATAAAAAGAAAAAAATATTGCCATTTGTGACAACAAGGGAGGACCTTGAGGGTATTATGCTAAGTGAAGTAAGTCAGAAAAGGACAAAAAACCACATGATTTCACTCATATGTGGAAAATAAAACAAAACAGGCAAAAAGAAACAGGAAAACAAACAAACTAAAAACAAATTCATAGATACAGACAGCAGATTGGTGGTTACCAGAAAGGAAGGGAGGTGAAGGGAGATCCAAATGGGTAAAGGCAGGGGCAGGGTGGGGGAGGTCAAACATATGGTGATGGATAGACACTGGACCTTTGGTGGTGAGTACACTATAGTGTATAAAGATATCAAATTATAATGTTGAATACCTGAAATTTACATAATATTATAAATCAATGTTACCTCAATTAAATATATATTAATTTCTTTATAAATTTTGGACATTAACCCCTTATCAGATGTATTGGCGAATATGTTCTCCCATTCCATGTGTTGTCCTTTATTTTGTTTATGGTTTCCTTTGCTGTGCAAAAACATTTTAGTCTGATACAGTCCTATTTGTTTATTTTTTCTTTTGTTTCCCTGGCCTGAGGAAATATATCAGACAAAATATTGCAATGAGCAATGTCTGAGATTTTACTGCTTATGTTTTCTTCTAGGATTTTTATGGTTTCAGGTCTAATAGTTAAGTCTTTAATTCATTTTGAACTCTTGTGTGTGTTGTAAAGGTGATCTAGTTTCATTTTTCTGGACATATCTATCCAATTTTCCCAACACCATCTATTGAATAAACTCTTTAGCCCATTGTATGTGCTTGCTTCCTCTGTTGAATATTAATTGACTATACAGGTGTAGGTTTATTCCTGGGCCCTCTATTCTGTTCCATTGAGGTATATGTCTGTTTTTATGCCAGTACCATGCTATTTTGATTACTATGGCCTTATAGTATAGTTTAATATTAGGTAGCATGATTCCTCCAACTTTGTTCTTTCTCAGGGCTGCTATTGCTATGTGGAGCCTACAAACAATCCAATTTAAAAATTGGCAAAGGACCTGAATAGATACTTACCCAAAGAGGACATACAGATGGCCAATAGACATATGAAAAGATGTTCAACATCATTAATCATCAAAGAAATGCAAATTAAAAGCACAATGAGATACCACTTCATACCTGTCAGAATGATATCCCTTCACATCAATAAACCAACAAACGAGTGCTGGTGAGGATGTGGAGAAAGGGGAACCCTACTACACTGTTGGTGGGAATGCAGATTGGTGCAGCCACTGTGGAAAGTAGTATGGAGATACCTTAAAAAATTAAAAATGGCTCTGTCTTTTGACCCAGTGATCCCACTTCTGGAATATATCCAAAGAAACCCAAAACACTAATTCAAAAGAACATAAGCACCCCTATGTTCATTGCAGATGACTATTTATAGTCATCAAGATATGGAAGCAGCCCAAGTGTTCTTCAATGGATGAGTGATAAAACAACTATGGGACATTTACACAATGGTCTACTACTCAGCCATAAAAAAGAAAATTTAACCCTTTGCAACAGCATGGATGGACCTGGAGAACATTATACTAAGTGAAATAAGCCAATCAGAGAAAGACAAATACCATATGATTTCCTTCATATGTGGAATCTAATGAACAAACTGAACTAACAAGCAAAATAGAGACAGACTCATAGATAGAGAGCAGGATGACAGCTATGGGGTGTGTGGTTAGTGGGTGGAGGGATCAAGCAAAAAGGAAAAAGGACTCATGGACATGGACGACAATGTGGTTATTACAGAGGGGAGAGGGCATAAGGGGGTTAAGAGGTAATAGAAAAAATACAGTAAAACTGATGGATAAAACTGAGGAAAATAAAATTCCTCATGAATATCAAATACATATATATATTTCATTAAGTACCCACACAAAAAGTTTTAATAAATCAAAAAATAAATAATTTGGCTCCCTCCTCCACTGCTGAAATAAGAGTCTGTTTAAAAAAATTCATGGCTGAAAACTTTCCTGAAAGAAAGAGTTTATCGAGCCAAATGCTAGCCAGAAAAGAACCTGGTCCTGGGGCATGCAGTCTGAACCACCAGCAGCAGCAGTGCTGGGTAGAAAAGACACACATGTCCACTCTCATGGAGTTGGCAAGGCTTTCATGCAAACAGTTTGGGGAAGAAAGATGTAAGTTGTTTTTAAAGAATTTACATTGGCTATAGTTAAAAGGGGTGGGAAGAGGTGAGGCAGGGATAGTTCTGAGATAGGTACAAAGTCTGTGAGGAAGAAGTGTTTGTTCTTCAGGATTGGTTGTGGGCAGCAGTCCAGAAAGTTCCTGTATAAGCAAGAAGCAGAGCCACCTGGCTATTCTCTTCAGATAATCACAGAAAAAAAAAACACCTAGAAGTTAGTTTGAAGTTTCAACATATATTCAGGAATGTAAGCAGTCTTTGTTGGTTTTGCCCTACAGTTGTTAACTGGTTAACCTCTCTTGTCTCTTCCTTCTACCCTCCTGCTTGCTGTAATTTAATTTAGGACATCTCAGATTTACTTTCTTGTCAGTCTGAGAGAAGCAAGCAATGTTAGCTAAAATATCTAACAGAAACACACTCTAAGTGAAATTTATCTCCACTAGTGGAATTTACCTGTTCTTCCTACTTCACTTATGATTTCATGCATCCAACTCCCCACTTTCTGAACTATTAAAAGCTATCACCACATTGTCGGTGGGGATCGTAAAATGGTAAAACCACTGTGGGAAACAGTTTAGGGGTTCCTCCAAAAGTTAAGAATAGAACTACCACATGACCCAGCTGCTGGGATTGAAAGCAAGATCTTAAGGAGGCATTTGTACACCCCTTTCAGAGCAGCATTATTCATAATAGCAAGATGTGGAAGCGATCCAAATGCCCACAACAGATGAACGAATACACAAAATGTGGGATATTCACACAATAGAATATTATTCAATCTTAAAAAGCAAGGAAATTCTGCCACACATACAACATGGATGAACCTTAAAGTCATTATGTCAGACGAAATCAGCCAGTGGCAAAAAGACAAATACGACATGATTCTACTTATATGAGGTATCTAAATTAGTCAAATTCAGAAAAACAAGGAGTAAAATAGGGTGGAGTGGGAAGGGGAAAAGGAGTTCTGTTTAAGGGGAACATTTTTATGTGCTTAGGACCAACTTCAGCATAGTGATTACATCTGAGTAGAGAAGGAAGAAAATTGGATTAAGGAGGAACACTTGAAGCTTTAATCATACCTAGTATTTTATTTTAAAATTGAAGAAAAAAATCCAAACCAAATGTGGGAGAAAATTCAGATATTACAAAGCTGAGAAGTAGGTATATAGTGAATGCTCACTATAGTACTTTCCATACTTTTTTGGAAGCTTGATATATTTCATAATTTTTTATAAGACATAAGTTTCCCCCCATTAACATTTCTCATTAGTAAATATTATCCTACTTAACCTCGTACTACAGTTATTTATCTACCTGTCCTACCTAGGTTCTAGAAGAACAGGTTTTACATCTGACTTATTTCTGCATGCATCCTTTCCCCTCCTCAAAATACACATACCTGGGTCTCTGGGATTCAGCTACCAGGTTACACGATATAGAGGTCAGACTTAAGTTGAGTGATAGTTACCTGAAGCCATAAAATGGAAAAACAGAAACTTTGAGGGGGCTATCCAAGATTACGGCCTCAAAAGTAAAACTACATGGAAAGTCTGAAAAATGAAAGAAAAGAAAAAATAGCACAGTACTGGAAGTAAAACTAAATCTAGAACTAAATCAGGTGTATTAAAAGCTTCAAAAAATAAAAGATGCACATATAAGGGCATTATTCATCCACTCGGCAAATATATATTGGCTTACTACGTGCCAGGAATTGTATTAGATGGTGGGGGATGCAGCAGTAGATAACATGCACCACAATTCATGTCTTCAGGCCCCTTATATCTCAGCATGGGGGAGACACACAAGTGTCTTAAGTTAAATATCTAATATGTTAGGAAATCGTTAAGTGGTAAAGAGGAAAAGCTATGCATGGAGGGAAAACACAGGGTGGGAGGATGAGGAGGGACTGTATATGTGTGTGTTGGAGAGTGCAATTTTAGACAGGATGGACAAGAGAAGCCTATGGTAAGTATATGCAACAGTTTTCCTTTTACAGTCTTTATACGTGCTTCTGGGCAGGGTATGGGGGTTTTAAAAGGCTGAAAGCAACATTCTGTTGAACAATTGAATGACTAAATAAATGAATGAATGAATATGACTAGAAGATGGGGAGGAAAATATCAAGAAATGAAAAGAGAACCCTACTTTTTCTCTGAGGTTATTAGAGAAAATATTCTTGGTGAAACACATGGTTATTAATTCAACCATTCAACAAATTAGTATGGTACCAAAAATGGGTAGTATAATTTCCACATGCTGGAGACACAACGATGTGGAAGAAAGACATGGTCCCTACCCTCATAGCAGCTGACAGTCATACAGCAGAGAGAAAAACAAAGAAGCAACATAGTGTATTAAGTACTAAGATGGAAGTATGTGCACAATGTTTTGGGAAAACAAGGTGTACATGTTTGCACAGAGAGAAACAAGTGGGACTTTCCAGAAGATCAAATCTAAACTGGGACACAAAAGGCGAGGAAGTCTAGCCAAACTAAGAGTAGAGGCGAATATTTCAAATGCAAGGGTATCATGTGAATGACATGGAGGTAAGACAGGGCACAGTGCCATAGAGAACTGAGGAAAGCTCATTTTGGCTCCAACATAGACGAGGAGGCAAGAGTGGTGACAAGTGAAGGATTTTCTTAAAGGCACTTGGGTAGCTATGGAGAAATTTCACACAAGAGAGAATGATATGATCACACCTCCATCTTAGAAAGACAACTGACTGCAGTGTAAAGAATGGACTGGAAAAGAATGAAGGCAAGGAGACTTTTTAGAAGCCTGCCAAGAGCATGTGTATGTTACCAAGACCACAGGATATTTATTGTTACCTGGGTCAGGTGGTACGCACACATCCTCAAACTTGTTTTTCTATTGTAGCAGAAACAAATCATGTACCAATGAATTATCAGTGTCTCTTCTCTGGCAGGTAGAAAAGTTGTATGAAATCAAAGACCCTAATAAAATCCATGAACAATGTTATTAGAGTTGTGCTGTATAACCACCTACAGTCATTATGCTGTGTCCTGAAAGAGCACCTTCATTATACTTTATGATTTTCTTCCTTTCCCTTCCCCAAACAATTTTTCTACCCATTTTAACAGTTTCTTAGACATTGAGATCCATGGGTAAGAGACAAGTACAGCTTTTCAGCTGAATAAACAAAGACAGACAATGAGGGCAATGTGGCAAAATGAGTCTGCCCACTCAGATATTTTCCAAAGTAGGAGTTCATGCCCGGCTTCCTCAGTTGGAAAGCTCAGAGGAATAAACATTCCAGATAAACCAATATCAAAGACATTTCATCAGCACTATCATTTGTGCTAATTGTTTGGTGGACAGTATACAAGACTTTAGGGAAATTATGAGGCCCAAGGGCTTACAATTTTTTAAATGGTAATGAAAAAGATAGGTACACTGGGATATTTTCTTGACAACACCAAACCTGACATATTAAAACAATTTTATTCACTGACAGAGACCAGAAAAGCAATGAGCTTTCATCAATGCCCTCTGGAACTCATACTGTATATATCAAGTGTATGTTAAAAAACATGCGAGTGTAGTCAAAGATAGAACCACTCAAAAAAGAAAACTGCTTGTTTGCTAGGGTATACTTTAAGAGACTAATGTTTTGTATGAACTATATAACAGATGTGCAGTGTTTGATTTGGGTGATGCAATGTTTGAGGCAGCTTTTCCATCCTTTTTTTTTCATTCAATATGAACAGTACATTCCTAACCAGGTCTGCTCAGACACCCAGGGTGCTAGTGAATGGTAGCACAGACTCTTCAGTGACCAAGCAACCAATATCCTGGAATTTGAAAAGAACTTTTTATAATGAAAAGTTCTACTATCAATAGACCATTTGCCTGACTTGTTTTCATAGTTGAAAAGTGACCCTCTGCTGGAGACCAAAATTCCCCCTGTATTAGCCCTAAAGTCACTATACCAGCTTAAAATTAGATTAGAACAGAGGAGGGGAAAAGTACTTTAAAATTCTAAGACAACAAAAGGTAGAAGAAATTAAGTGATCAAAGAGAAGAATATCCTTGTCATAAAAATGTGGACCATAGACATTTACAAAGAAATATAAATAGTAAGAATTCAATAAACATTTATGAAATGAGCATAGTTCAAATGACAAATTTCTGCTAAAGTTGTCTACAGTTTATATGACCACTGACAAAATTATTTCTTTGAGTCAGTTTACTCACATGTAAAAACTGGATATTAATCTATAACCAATCCTACCCAAACAATGTAAGGAGCCCTTATATTTTAGTTTTCATCTTCAGTTGGGCTATATAAAGTATTTAGCAATATCAGAAACAACAAGAAAGCTACCAATATCCATTACCTCTCCCAAAAATAATCAATCAAGTCTATAGATTTAGTTTTTTTTAAAAAGAAATGATTTTTCCCTTAATCATAAAGAAAGCATTTTGCTGATTCTGTATTTAATGATGATAGAAATTGCTCGACATTTTTTGTTTAGGTATGATAACAGGTGGCTATTTAAGAAAAATAGAAGAAAACTCATATTTTAGAAACACATTCTGAAATATTCATAGGTAAAATGATGTCTGAAATTTATGTCAAAATAATACAGGAGTAGGTAAATGGCTGGGGGAATGAATGAGGCGGGATTGGCATGGATGGTTGTCCCTGTGGATGATAGGAATGAGAGAAGTCATTACACTATTCTGTTAACTTTTGCATATTTTCCAATTTTTCCATAATAAAAAAGCCTTAACTGTCTATGTTACTTTCACAGGCATATTTTCTCAAGTTTTTGTTTGTGATAGCAAAGTCATTCACTGATCCCCTGAACAAGAGGTCAGATTTTAAATATGCATGCTAGGCAAAAGCTCTTCACCAAGATTAATTTAAATAAGGTAGGTTGGTTTAAATGCATTTTAACAAGATTTCCTGAATGTTTGGAAAAATAGATTAATTGCTATTTAAAAGACAGTTTTAACAACTAACATTTATTGAATTCTTTCCCTGTGCTTTCACTATTTTAAGTGATTTAGAAACATTATCTCATAACAGTACTCATAACACTATGAAATGGAGTGACAGAAAGGTAAGAGATGGAACTGGGATTTGAAATCAGACTGTAGAGCCTATACTTTTAGTCACCAATGACTGAGGACTTCCAGTCATGATGGTGGCATAGGCAGACATGGCTCACCTCTTCACACAACCACATCAAAATTACAACTAAAATATGGAACAACCATCACCCAGAACCGACAAAAATCGAATTGAATGGAAGTCTGACAACTACAGAATTAAAGAAACCACATCCATCCAGACTGGCAGGAGGGGCGCAGATGCAGAACAGGCTGGTCCCTCACTCACGTGTGGTGCGTGAAAATTCAGAAGGGCTATCTAGGGAGCAAGGAGTCCCAGCCCCACACCAGGCCCCCCAGCCCAGGGTTCCAGTGCCAGGAAGATAAGTGCCCACAACTTCTGGCTGCAAAAACCAGTGGGGATTGAGTCGATGGAAGAAACTGCTGGAGCCCCAAACAGTTCCTCTTAAAGAACCCACACACTGAATCACTCCCTCTGAGCTGCAGCATCCAGGTAGCAACTGAAAGGCACCAGTGTTATATAAGGAGAATCGGAAGTGTGTGGCATCAAGGTGAGCAGAGGCCCTTGTCCCTTTTCTAAACCCTCCCCACACAGAGCTGGCAAGCTGGTGCCATTTCTGAGACTCCATCAACCTGGCTAACACTGTTTGACCTGCCTTGGAGACCCCCAGAGACTCCACCCCACCCCAACTTATAGGCCCAACAAGCTATTTTCCTATGTGAAACTTAGTGAGGACCTCAGCAGCATAAAAAACATCCAGTCAGAATCAAAAGGATACACTAATTGAAATAAAAAACAATTTACTGGAAAACAACAGTAGAGTGGATGAAGCCAAGAATCAAATCAATGATTTGGAACATAAGGAAGCAAAAAACAACCAATCAGAACAAGAAGAAAAAAGAATAAAAAAAAATGAGGATACTGTAAGCAGCCTCTGGGACAACTTCAAGAGGGCCAATATTCGCATCAAAGAGGTGCCAGAAGGAGAACAGAAAGAACAAGAAATTGGAAATCTATTTGAAAAAATAATGAAAGAAAACTTCCCTAATTTGGTGAAGGAAACAGGCATGCAAGTCCAGGAAGCACAGATAGTCCCAAACAAGATGAATGCAAAGAGGCCCACTCCAAGACACATCATAATTAAAATGCCAAAGGCTGAAGATAGAGAATCTTGAAAGCAGCAAGAGAAAAGAAGTTATTTACCTACAGGGAAGTTCCCATAAGACTGTCAGCTGATTTCCCTAAAGAAACTTTGCAGGCTAGAAGGGATTGGCAAGAAATATTCAGAGTCGTGAAAAGCAGGGACCTACAGCCAAGATTGCTCTACCCAGCAAAGCTATCATTTAGAATCAAGGAGCAGATAAAGAGTTTCCTAGACAAGAAAAAACTAAAGGAGTTCATCATCACCCAACCATTATTATATGAAATGTTAAAGGAGCTTATTTAAGAAAAAGAAGATTAAAACTTCTTTAAGACTTCATTAAGATTAACAATAAAATGGCATTAAATACATATCTATCAACAACTGAATTAAAAAAAAAAACTAAGCAAACAATAAGAACAGAAACAGAATCATGGATATGGAGAGTATTTTGATGGCTGCCAGACCAGAGGGGGGAATGGGGAAATGGTTGAAGAGATGAGGGGATTAAGAAGTACAAAGAGTCATTACAGATTAGCCATGAGGATGTAAAGTACAGCACAGGAAATGGAGAAGCCAAAGAACTTATATGCATGACCCATGGGCATGAACAATTGTAGGGGCATTGCAGAAGCAGGGGTGCTGGGTGGAGGGGAGCAAAGGGGTAAAAATCAGGACAACTATAATAGCATAATCAATAAACTATAATTTAAAAATAAATGAATAAATAAACCACCAATGACTAGATGCTTCGAGACTCAACATACTGGTTCACTAGTGTTGGAAAGAATTAAGAGAAGAGAAAAAAACTATTCTAGGCTCGAAATATATATGCATCACCTGTCAGAGGAAGCAGTATATATAGTTGTTGGGAACCACCCTGCCTAGTTTCAAAAGCTGTAACCCCCCCATTGCTAAGGCTGAGTTAGAGACCTTGGGACCATAAGCCACTAAGGAGACAAAGCTTATCTCCCTGGCAGGGGTGCCGCCTCTGCCCCCTTTACTTCACCCTGCTTGGCTCCGAGCCTGACCAGTTAGCCAATGACCGTTAAGATTCCTCAAGGGAGGGACAACCTAAGACAGGCATGGTCACGAAGGGGCCCTCAGAGAAGGACTTGGGGGCCTATAGAAAAAGGGGGTGATGGGCCCTCACCTCTCGGCTTTGACATAGCCTGAGTCCTCATTCTGTCTGCAAGAAGTCTCCTAATCTCTTGGCTGCCTTACTTCCCCTGCCTGACTTAAGCCTGAAACAACGACAGAGGGCGGTGCAGCCCTGTGCTGGAAAGGGCGCATTCCCCCCAGTGATCAGGCCTAAGAAAGAATACATAAAATCCTGTGAAACCTGCTTTGCTAAGAATGCCCTCAGTTTTCTGATAAGGGTCCAAGCATGAAATGAGTTTGTTTCCCAAAGTTGTATAGCCCTTTAGGTAACTGACCCTGACTCAGAATAAGCCCTCGTAGTTCTCTGTATGTTATCTATTGTTTGATCCTTACTGCCTGACAATGATTGATGAGCTTTACCTGTATTCCTGTGCAAACTGAACCCAATAAAAGCCCAAAGAGGAAAAGGCTCCTAGCCCTTCTCCTTTGAGAGAGCGGCCACCCTTCCTCCCCAAGCAGGTCATGTCTTGGTAGGCTTCTTCTCATCTGTGGCAGACGGTGGGGCTCTGCGGGCAGAGCCCCCCCACATATGGTGGTGAGGGAATGGGAAACATTTGAAGGTAGGTAGATCAAATATTGAGTTACAGCTAGTACCGTTCATTATTACATGACCTTGACTAAATTAAACACCTCTCTTAGTACAGCTTTAATATCCTCACCACAGCAACAAGAATAACGAAATGATAATTATACAAGGTGAAGGATATGTTAACTAACCTTAACTGGGGCAAACATTTTGCAATATATGTGTGTATCAAATCATCACGTTGTACATCTTAAACTTACACAATGTTACATGTCAATTACATGACAATAAAGTTGAAGGGAAAAACCTCTCTTATCCTTGGTTTCCTCACCCATACTTTAAAGGCTTGAGATAAGGATGGAAAGTGAAAATGTAACCTAATACATAAGTATCCTAAAGCATTTACACACAATTCTGTCCTTCCACCAGACTTTAAATTCCTAAGTCATTCATCCTTCTATCCTTAGCTCCTAGCACAGTACCTGGTGCACAGGAAGCACTTAGGTTTGTTCAGTCTAACAGCAGATCCATTAAGAGGTCCAGCATCAATTGCTGGCTTTATTTGTCAAATCTGTGTGTTATACCAACAAGCAAAATAGTTTTCAAATGTTTGCTTAATAAAGAGGACAGAACACTAATTCATGTCCCCCTCCTATTCTTACATTATCTTTGCATGTAAACCCTATAATCCAAAATTAATGCTGGAAAAAGTTTAGAGAGTCAGTGGCCTCTAATTATCTTTGCTGGGGATCATTTACTCTTTCAGGAGTGCACTGTACCTTCCAGACTGATCTAAAACACAAACCTTACCACGTCACTTGCGGCTTACACTCCTTTGTTGCTTTTAGAATAAATTTCTGAGCATGACCTATAAAGCATCTCATTATTTCACAACTGCTAAAAATGCCAGCTTCACATTTCACCATTCCCTGTTCTACCCTCACATATCCTCTCCTCCCCTACTTGAGCCACTCAAGTCTTCAGTTCCCTGAACAGCCTATGCATGTGCTTTCTTACCTCTGTACTTTTTCACATGCTGTTCCCTTTTCCTAGAGCGTCCTCCCCCTCCTCCATCTCAAGTGTCAGCTCAGAGAAAACTTCCTCCAAAAAGCCTTATCTGACATTATCCTGCACCCCTCCAAAAAAGAGTCTTGCTGAGGAGCCCCCTCTTTGCTCTTGTAGTATGTGCACACCACTGTGATGGAACTTATCATTCTGTAGTCTGATTTTCTGTATTCTCCAGTGTGGTTCTCAAGGACAGAAACCCTTACTTGTCTCTGCAGTGTCTCTCTACCCCAGTGCTAAGTGCATCGCAAGGGATTAACAAAGATTTGATAAACAAATAAAGGAACCTTACTTTGTTAACATGGAAAGCCCACTGTAAACTTACTGACATACCCTTTTCTCTATTACTTCGGCAAAAATGAATGCGAAACCTTAAGGTGAACATATTACCAAAACAAAGTCGAAGGCCAGTTTGAACACAGTGAGACAAAAAAAAATCAAGTGAAAAGAGGATCTGAAATCTTGTCTAGTTGAAAAAAAAGAAGACTGGCTAAGCAATAAGGAAATAGAAAGTAATAGCTTCCTGATATTTGTGGCTTTAGTCCTTGAAGACTGTTTAATCACTGATTTTAAGTGTGTGTATTTCTAATTGAGTATTCTATAATGTGAGATTATCAACTAAAAGAAATATAGCAAAGATAAATCCCCATTTTCTGATAACTGTGAAAAGTTCTGTTAACAAAAACATCATATGCTAAGAGAGATAATGCTCTAAAACAGTAAGTTTACGTAAACATATTTTTTTGCAACAAATATCGAGCCCATTTGGAATTCTCAACAGAAATTTTATGCAAAAGTCCAGCAATGATGATACACAGAAAAATACTAAGTTGCAAAGTTTTTATAGCAACTCAATATCATTATTTGATATTGCCTCTGTTTCTGACAAAATTGTGTGTTATCTTTTACACTGACTGAAATGGTCCTAAATTTTTGGAATTGTGCAATTTGCCCTTAAATACCATCCTACCTAATGTATAAAATTACTTATCTGACTCATAGCAGATATCTGTCTTCTCTTCTGGAAACCCATTACTGTACAGATCAACAAAGCTAACAAAAAAATGAAAGTAATTATAAAATAAACAGTCATAGTATTATGTGAGGATATGCTTTGATAAGTACATACTTCCTACTACAAATCCAAAAGCGGTAAAGGTGGTAAATAAATCTATGGTATGGAGAGAAAAAAAATGACTAAAAATCAGAAAAGAGAGAGAAGGTGGTAGAAAGAAAAAAATGCATTAAAATTAACAACAGTGGTTAGAAAGCTACAATAAAGTACACTAAACTCAATCTACTTCTAGCATGTTAATTTAACATGATAGGAAGAGCTTCAAAAATAAAATAGATTTGGCTTTGAATCTCAGCTAACTAGTACTTCACAGCTATGTGACTATTGGGCAAACAACTTCATCTCAGGTTCAGGTTCTCTGTAATATATGGTAACACTACTAATTCACAATTGAAAAGATTGGAGATAGTGAAGAATCAAAAAGAATGGAAGTAGTGAAAAGTAAATAGATATTCAAAATATAACACTACAATGAACAGCTGACATTTAGAAGGCCTACTTATGCCAGGCATTCTAAGTACTTCATTTAATCCTTAAAATAACCCTGTGAGGTAGATGCTATTATTATGCCCATTTTATAGATGAGAAAATTGGGGCACAGCCCAAGGTTACACAGGTAGTAAGTAGTGGAGCAAATGATTCAAATCCAGGCAGTTTGGTTCCAGAGATGATTGTTATCATTAATACATAATAATTCTTTAGTTAGCTTGAACAGAAGTTCTCTTTCAGATTGACATAATTGCACTATGTTCTCTTCAAAAAGCTAACCTCTAAAAACTACAGAACTCTGCTCTACCGTACATCTCTGCTACTCTACTGCCTTTGTACAAATAATTTCCCAATTATGGGCTTTCATTTCCTCATTTCTTTAAAGTAAAATGCTGCTGTCCTAGGTTATTATACTTTTAAAAACAAGATACAAGATAGTCTGTCCAACTGTCTTTTCTTCCAGGGATAGATAAAATCTCCGGATATAGCTGGTTATGCAAAAGGAGATAATAAAAATATGTTTTATGTCAAGCAGGTATGGTATTTTAAGCCATTTTTGTGGCTAGTGATTATGCTGATAGGTCTGGGAAAAAATTCCAAATTTCCGAATTGCCCTTTTCTGGTCATGCTTCTGGATAGGAGGAAGAGATAACAAGAGATGAATGAGACAGTTTCTGGCCTCTTACTGTAACATGCAGTCTAGTTGGAAAATATCATATAGTTCTTTGAATCTGCCATTCACAATCAAAGGTCTACCTGACCATATCATTCTCCTAGATAAATAATTTACTAACTAGGAGTATCCACTTATTCAGTAAATATTTGCTGAGGTCCTACCAGATGCTAGGAATTAATCTCGGTGCTGGGCATATAGTGGGGGCAGGGGGAAAGACAAAAATCCCTGCCCTTATGGAACTTACATTCTAACAGTGGTGGCAGGGGAGGATTTATGTTCAGTTCAACTATTTATTGAGTACTTACTATGTGCTGAACACTGTCCTAGGTAGATGTTTGAGTACAAACATCAATAAGACATAGCCAATAAGCTACTTGAGAACAAAGCATAGAGTCAGTTACATAAACAAATATTTTAAAACAAGAATTTTTAAAAAGCAAGCAATAAAAAAATATAATATATACAGCAATATTATAATATATAAGGTACAATAGTATAGGAGGCTGCATGGACGTTTTTCAAAGACAAGTTTGTCAGGCAAAGAAAGGGATGTGGTAGACATCTGCGTCATTCTTTTTGGCAGTTTAGTATCATAGTTTAATTTCCTACTATTTTAGAATTTCTTCCTACTTGAGGAAATTCTCAGTCTTTTAAGCTTCATAATGTCAGATTATTTTTCCCCCTGCTTTCCCTACCTCAAGAGCATGGACAAGTGATTGAGGCTCTTAGCAACCACATGCACCCTCGCCTGGCTTGGAATTAGAAACGAATGACTCAAAGCAGGGAGCATGAGGCCCTAGTGGCACAGGGAAGATGGCTGCACTATGAAAATATGCAGCAGTACTTGATAGTGCACCCAGTACCCAGTGTGTGCAACTGCAGCCTCTAATGTTCACTCGTGGTATCAGTGGCATATTCAGTGGAATTCTCTGTAACACAACAGGGCATTATGTCTAGCTGCATGTCCTGAATTTGGTCCCCTAGGAGATTCTGTGAACTCTTCAATATCCTTTAATAAATTCCATTTCTGTTGCTTACAATTAAGGCCCTTATTAAAACTGAAGAGAAGGAAATTCCAGGCAGAGGGAAGAGCACGAGCAAAGTAACTATAGGCCAGTTAGCTTACTGATTAAGAGAGGAGGCTTTGAGACTACATAGATCTGAATTTGAATCAAGGTTCTACATTTTACTAGCTATGAGACCTTGCTCAATGTACTGTATTTAAACTCTCAACACCGCAATTTTTGCTTAGTAAATTGGGAATAAAAATAAATATTTCTTGTTAGGTTCTTTGAGAATTAAATAAGGTCATGATAATCCATTTAAAGCTCTTAGTATCTCACACAGACTATTTCTTTATTAATAATAATAAGCATGGTATTTGTGGGGAAATATAAGCAATTTGTGCTGAAGTTTAGAACATAAGGAAAAGGGTGGTAGGAAATTTTTACAGAAAAATTATGAAGATACTTCAAGTCATATTAAGAAACTTAAGCATTATGGGCTGGAATCACTTATGTGATTAAATAGGAGTTATACTGAAGTATACTTATCATATTAAATTACTAACTAGGAGAATTATATGACCAGGTTTTGCGCTGTATATATATTCTCCACAGCTATAGTTGTATAGTTTGACCTGCAGGATGTTACTGTTGAGTCCTGATGCCATACAAACTAAAGTTATTTCATTCTTTCTAATAAATACAAATCCTCCAAAATTGTGTACATCATCTGTCAATATATTTTGCAACTGAATCAGAAAGAAGTAGCTGTGTCTATATATAAAATGATGGTTTCTCCTTTGTCTGATCTTTGAGTAATGAGGGAAGTTTATAAAATGGGGGGATGCATCCTCAGATAACTGGTAGAACTATGAATTACATTTGCAAGTCTGAGATTCTTCTGTGATTTTTACAAAATCAAATTATCACCTGCTACTTTTTACAATATATTGTCTTGCACCAGCATCTTGATCTAGAGTCCCTCTTAAGTTAAAGATGAAAGGCTTTATTGTTAAGAACAATCAATACTACCATTTTGCAGTGTGTGGTATTTCCTGCCAAATGCTAATAAGCATTACAGTCTCTGTTAGCACCAATCCTTCTGGCGCTGAGCAGACAACCTCACAGTTACTGTTCAGTTCTGCTTTACGTTTATCATGGTTGTCTACCTATTTACTCTCAACTAATTTCCACTATTATCGCCTCTCCCCATCTCCACTCCACACCCATGTCCACCTCTGAGAAACACACTTTCATCTAATTTTGGTTTTCACAGTAGCTACTGAAATCAAACCTGCGTCACTGTGTAATTCAGAATGAGTGCTTAGAAGGACAATGTATGGGCTTGCTGGGGGTGGTTAGGAAAGGCAATAAAAACAGAACCCTAAATGTGCTCTGTATCAGTGACTGCTTTATTTCATTTTCAGCTACTCCCATCTGCTTTGGCAATGCAGCACAGTTTAGTCAAAAGAAAAAAAGGGCACAGACTTTTAAGTCAGACAGCTGGGTTTCAATTCTAGGTCAACACTCAAGAACCCTGTTAGGTTGGTAATATTATACTCAAGTTACAGACAATGGTATAGAAGCCTGGGGAGGCTATTATGACTTGCAATGTATATGAGCAAGTTGTATTTGGTAGGCTCTCAAAATATGCACATGTAACCAATATAAAACTGAGTGTTCGTGTCTTTCTGTAGGCCAGCCTTATATTCACTTTACTGAGTCATTTGTGGCTAGGGCCTGATACCTATAAAAGATCCCTATAGAAAAGATTCCTATGGAAAGATACCTATAAAACACCTTCCAGAACTGGACAATGGCTGCTTCATGGAGTCCTGTCTTTGCACTTGCTTTTTTTTTTTTTTTTAGATTTTATTTATTTATTTTTAGAGAGAGGGGAAGGGAGGGAGAAAGAAAGGGAGAGAAACATCAGTGTGTGGTTACCTCTCACATGGCCCTCACTGGGGACCTGGCCGGCAACCCAGGCATGTGCTCCAACTGGGAATTGAACCGGCGATCCTTTGGTTTGCAGCCTGTGCTCAATCCACTGAGCTACACCAGCCAGGGAATTGCATTTGCTTTTTGAAAACAGCTTCCATTTAGTCCAGTCCTGGGCAATACCATTACTATTGTATCTGCAACATGTCACAGCATAATGTGGCTTCATCTGGACCACTCTGACAGAATTAGATGTGGTCAAGCTATTGGTCCCACTCTGTACCTCAGAACCACCTGTTAGAAAGGTTGACCTGAAACAATGTGCAGGTCTTCCTGATTACCAATGTGTTGCCCGTCTACAGACTGTTCCAAGCAAGCTCATAAATTTATAATCTAGAATTGACCAAGTTTTCTCTATTTTCAAACAGTTAACAGATAACAAAAAACTATTGATAATAATGATAGCTAACTTTAAGTGTTACTATGTGCTGATTATTAAGCACGTCTGAAATGGTTTATGTGCATTAATAACTTAATCTTATCTCAATAACACTATGGTTTGTTATTGCTTTGATTTGAAAGTTATAGCCTTTTCTTTGCAAATTTCAGAGAATAGAGATCACTGTGTAAAACAGGTATCAATTTCCTGAAGGCCAGAGCCATACTTTGGCATATTCTCTAGCGCAGCACCTAGGCCTTCTCTGGCAATGCACGAGCTAGGCAGACAGGAACCTTGACTTCTCTCACCACAGAACTGAAAATACTAAATGCCTGGCTTGGTTCCAGACTGCTTTGGGTTGTCAGGGCCCACTTGAACCCAAGAGATATCACGCTTATGCTGGAACAGACACAAGAAAAATCGTCACTGGTTTGGTTCTGCCGAGGAGTGCCAAGTCTTAGGTGAAGCATCGTATGAAGCCTGAGAATTCTATTCAACGCAGATTTATGTTCTCTTTGATGACATGGCAAACAATTTATTTTTTAAGATTTTATTTATTTATTTTTAGAGACCGGGAAGGGAGGGAGAAAGAGAGAGAGAAACATCAATGTGTGAGAAATACATCAATCAGTTCCTTCTCACATGCCCCTAAGTGGGGACCTGGACCAGAACCCAGGCATGTGCCCTGACTGGGAATCGAACTGGTGACATTTCAGTTCACAGGCCGGTGTTCAACCCACTGAGCCACACCAGCCAGGGCAACAAATAATTTAAATGTGGTTAATTTTTTCCCATTTTGACCTGTTATATACTTGCCTTCAGAAGAGTGCTAAATCCAACCCACACCTTTGTTTTCATCACAAATAAGTGATCTCACTTATTGCTGTGAGAAATGAAGCAATGTATGCAGTAACAAAATACTGAACTCATCAGTGATTAAAAACTTTATGGTAGAGTTTTTCTATAACTATTAGGAGGCACCTAATACAGTAACTTGAACATAATGAGCACTCAGAGTTTGACCATTTAAGTTATAGAAATAGCACCAATAATACTACTTTCAACTTCATTTGAAAAGTGCCCCATTTCACTGTGTTAAAATACTTGAAATATATTACATTAAAGAACAATATTTGAAATATGTTACATTAAATAGCAATTTCAAAGCAATACAGAAATACCTCAATGGTAGGGAGAGGGCTAAAATAAGTATTGATATAAGAAAAATTCTGTAGTTACCACTAAAATGTTAACTTTAGTTATATCTGGGTTCATTTTTTATCTTTATTTTTTATATTTTCTAATATATATTATTTTATAATCCTAAAAATGATTATGTAGAACACATTCTACAGAGCTCAACTAAAAATAATATTAAAGATCTACAAAAGCACAACTTATTTATTTTATGAGTTTAATATAAGGATTATTTTATTTTCTCAAGGTAGTACAGGAAGAAAAATAATACGGAAGGATCCCCAATCTTTTGCAAATAACCATAATATATAATTGTGTATAAACTACATAAATATGTTAACTATAAAATAGCATTAAAATATTTTAGCATAAAGAAGTCACCTGTAAAAGTATGTTTGCTTCTTTGTTGTGTTTAATCAAAAGCTATCTTGTTCACATAACACTGAAAGCTATTAAACCATGCTATCAGGAAAGAATACCAGAAAACAGTTTGAATTCTATAAAGCCTTTGTGTTTGAGAAAAGCCCACCATAATTTACATGTGTAACTTATCAAAAAACTTGGGAGACTAGAAGTAAGTAACAGGCTTTATTTTACAGTCAGAGAAACTAAGTCACAGAGCCATTAAAAAATGTGCTCAAAAATGTGCTGAATGGAAATAAAGATCGGAATTTAGTACTTCTGACTGCTATTCCACTGATTAGCTGGACCATTCAACTCTGCCTTCACGGACAAGTCGGCGCAACAAACTAACTTAAAAACTAAAACCAGTCAAACAGGATAGGTTTACAGACAATATACCAACAATTTAGTATAATAATACCCAACAGCTAAATTGCTTTGTGTTTTTGGTATATATTATAACTATTCATTAACCCACACAACATCAGTGGTTGGTGGGGCCATATGCAGTTCATGCAGAACGGATAAATCAAAACACGCTGTAGGATTACAATGAATTTGAAGTCAAATGAGAAATCTATGGCAGAAAAAGTTCAATGCCTTCCTCTAATCAAGACTCAATAAAAAATAAAACAGGATAAATATGTTGGAATACCAAGCACCCTCTCTTATCCCCCATTATTTCCACTAACTCTTCCCAAACTACCATTACATCCCTATAAATGATAGATAGGACTGAAGAAAATCTAAAAGCTACTCAATTTATCCCATTTCCTTCAAGGATGCCAACATCTAAACTTTCCCTAGAATATTTTTAAAGGAATTTCACCTTTAAATACCATTTCCAAAATTAAAATGGTCATAGAGAATATGATGTTCTCCTTATACTCAACAGTGCTACTCCTAACCTCTTCTTTTTGCTCACATACATCAAGTAAAAACACTAGATTTTTTTTAATAAATAATAAAAACCTACCACGATTCCTGATCATGTGCCAGTCTCTGGGAAGCATGCAAGAATGAAACAAGAGTTTTCAAAATCAGCCTAAAACTTACTAAATAAAGGTTATTTAACATTCTCTAGCCAGGTTGAAAACATTCCTAGTCCTTATCATTTTCCCTGTGACTAATCAGAATACATTCCTTTTTCCAATTGAATAAATTTCCCTTTCCCTCAGAACTTAGCAGTCTTTCTGGCAAGGATATCATATAAAACAACTGTTATATTATCATTATAAAAGCAATCCTATCTGATCTAATTGCAAAACATAAGGACCAATAAAACCAAACTTCTGAGAGCTCTATACCTTTAAAAGAAGATCTAATCAAAGATCTTCTATTAGTGAAGGCTGTGAACAATGCCATAAATTCAATTTTGCATAATTTAAACATAAACTACTTTAATAAGCTATTTCAATTTATTTTAAGTCATGCTTTAAATTCCTGAAACAGAAAAATATGGATAAAAACAACAGCTCTGTTTTCAGTCTCATCTAAGATCTTAAACCTCCCCAAAAGTACCAAATCTTACATATGTCATCCCTACCATATGTTTAAGATTTGTCAGGCCTCAGAAAGTTTCCTTTCTTGGGTATTGCCTTCAGCAATCTCCTTTCTTCAGAACCACAACTCACTGAAACTGAGCAAATATCTCTGATACAAATCAAAATTGCTAAGTCAATGGCAGAAATTATAGTTAAGTGACCCTGGGTAATATCACCTAACATGATCTCATGCAAGTACAGGCTTACCAACCTTATCACAACATTTATTTCATTTTATTTATTTTTATAATTACAAGTTAAAAATGGCTATATTCATCGGAAAATTCAGAAAAACACAAAGAAGGCAATTAAAATGACCCATAATCCCATTATTTAGCTTTAGCCACTTCACATTTTGGTATATTTCTTTCCTTCTGTGTACATTGCTACTAAGTATAACTTAAGTATTTGAATGCCTGCATAATACTTACATTGTGTATTTCATTTATTATGAAATAACATATACTTAATTATAATGTAGTACTTACATTATATAAGTGTTATATCCATAATATAGAAAGTTCATAATTTACTATAATTTCTTTATTACAGAAATGTAGAGTAGAAGAATTTCTATTTCAGCAATTTTAGTGAAAGAAACCCAGCATATAAACCATATGAGAACTGAGCTGATTGAAGTGTGGGTGGTGATATGGGGCAAGACTTGGAGAGTAACCCACTGGGCTTCCACAGTCCTATACTGCCTCCCAAACACTTCTAAGGAACCCTAGGTCCCAAAATAATACAGTTTAAAAACCACAAATCTAGTCTCACGCTCTCATTTTACAGATGAAATTACTTGCCCAAGGTCACAGAACTGGTGAAAAACTGAGAAATAACTTAGGGTCCCATGTCTTACACACAAGTGCTCAGCTTTTCCAACTTAGCTACTCTTTCTACAAAAGTCACCCGGTCTTTGTGTACTGCTGCTCTTCCTTTAACTAAAAGAATAGAAGGGGAAAAGTTATATAACAAAAAATAAATAATAAATAAATAATGTAATTTGCTAGATTTCAAGGAACTCTGTTTGCCACACGTAGTAAAGGGAAAAAGAAAATTTCATTTCTAAACTAAGGGAAAAGGCCATGAGATTGATTACATTATCTTCCTTAAGAACACACTGCAACTGTAGTGTAGCTACAAACAATTCCTCCTTTTTTTACTCATTCAATCATCAAATATTTATTGAGAATCTATTTTAGGCTGAACACTGGGGATACAATTGTGAACAAAACAAACAGAAGGCCCTGCTCTTATGGACTTTATAACCTGATAGGTGTAAGCGAGCTACTTTACATTTCTAAATCTGAGTATTTGCCATCCATAAAGTAAGGATAGTAATATTTAACTATTGCATCATCGAATAATTAAGTAACATGATGTATGTTTTTAAAAATCCTGGTAACTAGGTATGTAATATTTCTCAATTAATATTAATTACCTTTCCTGCCAAAGTGTTAAATATTAGATCAGAAAAGAGAAATGAGAGAGTGCCATGTCTCTTTGCTACTGGCACACTGATTTGAGGCACTACAACTAAAATAATGTTAAGATAATTCCAACGAGCTTCATACACTAGTAAAGAAGTAAATCATATTTCAATCTGAAGAAGTGAGATTTACATGATACCGCCCAATCAAGTTCTGTAGTTCACCTTTGTTATCTCCACCAGCATTTCTTTCTTTTTTTTTTTTAATCCTCACTCAAAGATATATTTTATTGATTTTTTTAGAGAGAGAAGGAGGGAGAGAAGGACGGAAGGGAAGAGAGAAAGACAGACAGACATCAATGTCAGAGAGAAACATCGACTGGTTGCCTGCTATACATGCCCCAACTAGGGATCACACCAGCAACGTGGGTAGGTGTCCTGACCGAGAGCCAAGCCCGCAACCTTTTGGTGTACGGGAGATACTCCAACCAACTGAACCCCCTGGCCAGCCCACCATTTGCTTTCAATGAATACTGGGCTCCTTCCATAACATTCAGCCCCATGTAATTAATGTCTGGGAAAGAAAATATGAAGTAAGCAATCTTCTTTTCCAAATACCATTTTTTCCATCCTGTAAATATGGGTAGCTAAATCAGTCAAAGGTTTACATTAATGAAATAAATTTAAAAGATAACAGTTTGAAATACAAAATATCAAATGTGAAATACACCAAAAACCTGTAAAGATTTTATCAATATTCACCAATAAGAGTACTGACAGAGAGCAGAAGTGAAGCCTTTATTTTTTCATATAATGCCCAGAAATTAACAAGATATAGATGTCAAAGTATTGGAGATCCTAAGAACACCTTGTAAATTGTAAAACAGTGCATACTTTTTCATTATTAGAAGCATCCTGTTCATTATTAACTTTAATAAGATTTCTACAGGGGAAATTCTGTCATTCAAAAGATCAAACATTTGTTTCTTAACCAAATTAAACCCTTTATACTGGTATGCAGCCCCAATCCACTTATCGCCAAAACACAGCTCAAATTATATTCATAAATAGAAAAAGAAATTTGCTACTTACTCAGAGTACTTGATTTTTTTTATTAATACAGGTAACTTCTGTTATGACAGTTTTTTCTGTATTGTTCCTCAGGAGAATGGGGGGGCTGAGGGGAAGCTGGGCAATTAAGAAGATCCCAGAGCAAAACCAAAATCTTTTCTTTCATTTTTATCTTTTTTTTCAAAAAGAGAGAATACCCTGTCCTGCATATTGTATAAATGATGACATTTTCTTATCAAGTGGGCTTAATAATCTAAATTAAATAGACTAAAAACAAATTCAAAGGAAAAAAGTCAAAGTCACAGAGAGAGGGTTTGTTCTGAGTGCAAAGTGTTCAACCCTGTGCACCCTGTTACCAGGACATCTCCAAGGACCTTTTGTTCCTCCAGAGAGGCTTCTTGGAAGAATTGGGCTTTGAGGAGGCACTGAAGAAAGACAAAGTGGTAAATTGTTAAATAGAGACGATAATTTTGTTCCTTAAAGACCATGAAAGAATGGATGAGGCTAAGAATAAGAGACAAGAGTGAGGGAAACATAAGGGAGTTTAAAGTGAAAAAATGGGCAAGGGGGACAAAATAAAGATTTTTTTTAAGAAATATTTTTTTAATGAAGAAAAAGTAATAGGGAAAGGTTTATCCTGACAATAACAATGATCTGTGGAACAGTGGCATTACCAGAGGAATTATTTTGACATAGATTTATCACATGTACTTGGATACATCTAAAAAAAATAATTATTTCGAGTAAATCTTTATTGTGGTCCAAATACATAGTATCCAGACATAATCTTTATCTCTTTCATCACAATTTTTTTTAATCTCCCTTCAAAGTTACCAGTACAATTAGGGTAGTTGTTTCTAGTGAAAAATAGATAAAACAAAATGTATTCTTTAAAAAAGATTAAGTGACCACAGAAAAGGTGTCTCAACATTAGTAATAAAGGCTTTTATATCATATCTAAAGAAAACAAACAAAAATCAAGATCAAGGCAAAAACCAAATTAAAGCTATTTATAACTGAAAATATCATCTAACATCATCTTTCAGCCAAACACAATCTTCTATTTCTATTCTCTTCTGATCTATTAAGTGCCCTAGAGCGGTAATCTCTCTGCCCCTAATTTACCCATCAGTAAAAAACAGCACCGTGATACTTTTCTTCCATTCTTTTTATAAGAGTGCCGGGACATCTGGAAGTTAATATATACTTGTTCAGAAATGCTGAGATGAAAGTAATGCACACTTTAATTTTATGGGTCTTTTTAAATATCAAGATAAAAAGACCTAGATAGATTATATCAATGTGTAAATTTTCAACTAGCCAGAAGGCTTCCTGGGGACATAATTCAGAAAAATGGAAACTAATGTTCTGGACTTTAACTATTTTGTTCCAGAAACTATTCAGACTAAGGAATTTCTACACAAAGGTAGGAATTTAGACCAGGAATAAGATATAGTGAATTTGAGGAGTCCCTGGACCTGGTCCTAAAAAGACTACAGTCAAAGTTTTCTCTATCACAGACCATGTTAGAAGCAAATCAAAGGAATAACTAGAGCTATAATTTAAGATCACAGTTGTAAAACATTGTAAAACAGAAAATTTGAGAAGGTGAATGAATAGCGCACAATGGGGTGAAGGCAGGAAGTGCCAAAGAAGAGCAGACATTTTTTCAGATTAGCATCCAAGAACCAATAATCTTAGCAAAATGGTTTCCATCTCTTTTCTACTATGTAACTACTTCTTTAAATGCCAATAATGCAGATTCTGGAACCAGAATGACTAGGTTTGAATCCAGACTCTGCCACAGCTGAGCTTCTCTGAATTTCAGTTTCCTTATCTATCCAATGAGAATAATAATAACTTGATTATAGCTAATTGTGAAGCAGTTAGAACATTGCCTTTAATGTAGTAAGTACCACATGTATTTGCAATTACTATTACAGTGGTCCACAATCCCTCAAACCTGATGCTAAATACCAGGAGCTCCAAAAGCCGAATTTTTTTCTGTAACTCATTTAACAGCAACACCTGAGGTGAACAAATGCAAGGCTATTTATAGTCTTTATTTATCCCACTCAGTGTGAACATATATGCATTTTGATGCAAATATTTTTATGTGTTTGTGTATGCTGCCCCAGACTTCACTGTGGTGTATTTATTAACTTCCTAAAACGTGGAAAGCTCTAAATTGTGAAACACATCCAGGCCCACATGGATAAGATTATGGGCCTACATGGCCTTCAAAGCCTGAATAATTTCTATTTCCTTAAAATGAATGGCATCTTCTTAATTAACTACAAGCAAATAAGACCCTGAACCTAGCAGTAGCGAATTTCAGGATGAAGAAAACATTTCCCAGTACAGTGAGGTGGGTCCTGCATTCCCACAACGTTCCTTTCCAATAAAATCCAGTCGTAATATTTTATATACAGGTCACAGTAGTCAGATTTTCGAACTCTAAATTTAGCGCTTGCTTAAACAAAGCCTATTCTCTTACCTTCAATTACAAATAAATGATTAAGGCTCTTTGGGGGACATTAATGTGTCCTGAATCATGCATACCAAACCATTAGAACTGTAGAGCTGGAAGAGACCCTTGAGAACTAATCTAAACTATTTCTCCTTACCTTCCAAACTGTTTAACATCCCTAAATTTATTCTGCCCTATGAGGCAAGAATAACCTGCTCTAACTTGTCCTCAGACTCTGTCTATAGGAACACCCTGTAGGTGAATATGAATAAACTGGGTGGGGTCCACTGACAGACCTGGGATCTAAAAGGATGGCTTGAACCTAGCATAATAAATCTTAAATGTCTGGCAAATGTCTCAGCTTATATTTTAAAAAATAACAAGAATTTCCAAATCCAGAATGAAGGAAGGCTCATCTAGCACATGTTAAAACAAAAAAACAAAACAAAACAAAAAAGACAACTATCTTAATGGACTTGATGAGTCAACAACACAGTGTGGCTGCCAAAAAAGCTGCTGATTAGAAACAACTGTATCGACAGTAGAATAGCATCCAGAAAGGTAACTGCCCTCTCTGCTACAGCTAGTTGGAGCTCATCTGGAGTATTGTGTTCAACTCTGCGTTCCACACTTTGGGAGAGACACAGAAAGATTGCAAAAGTCCAGAAGAGGGGTGACCAGGGTAGTGAGGGAACCTGAAACCATACCACATAAAGAACAGTTGAGGGAGCCGAAGGTATTTAGCCCAGACTCAGAGGGAACATGATCACTGTCCCCAAATCCCTGAAGAACTGTCATGGCACAGAGAGAGCAGACTTATTCTGCATGGGCCCAACGGGCAGAACCAGTCTGTGTAACTACAGGGAGAAATATTTCAGCTAAGTGTATGGAAGTGTTTCCTAAAATGTAGAGCCACGTAAGAAGGTAGTATTAATGTTCCATCTGGCCCTATAGGTCCGTATTCTTTTCTCCTCTAGTGCCCCATTCAATCTTGGCTGCCACAATCAGACAAACAGAAAGCACAGGATCCTTTTTTCTTGCATCTGCACTAGAACCTTAACAGCAGAGAATAAGGGCTCCAGGTCTGTCAAATAGATGCATTTAAATAACTTTAAAAATCAAACACTTGTCATCACCTCAGTCTCTTACTGCTGATATAACTATTATTCTATAGTATCGCAGCCTCTCCCTTCACCCTCCTTAAAATGTCCTACCCAGCCAACCAATCAGCCAAATGTTTTGCCAGGTCTGCGGGAGGAAAGTGCCTGCTTGCTGGGCAATTAGTTTCAGTTTGCAATCAGTTGTCCCTGTAAATAAAAGAGGGCCCTAACTGAGGGGCGGGCAAGAGCTCTCAGCTAGACCTTCACAAAAGAAATCTTACTAATTCAAAGAGCAGCTAGAAGACCCATCCCATCACATAATACATTATCAAACATACTCAGTCCTTAGAGGAACATTAAAATAAAACATCCTGTATAACCACCTTCCCAGATGCCAAGAATCCAACTTTGCAAGCCAAACTAGGTCTCTCGAATTCAGGTAGAAGTTCTCCTAGGGTCAGAGGGATGTGTTTACTGTTTGAAGTAAACTAGAACCCATGTTCAGATAAAAAGGGCACACTTGATTATATCACTGTAAAGCTACAACTGTCCAATAATATGCTGAGAACCAGACAGAGGCAGTCCATGGTGAATTCACAGAAAAGTACAAACCACAGAAAATTTAAAACACAGAGCTTCCAAAGTTGGGCATCCTCCTAAAACTTTTGTAACCCAGACCCCTGCAGGCGTAGGTATGTTTTAATCCATGAAAAATCTTGAAAAGTTTGGATTGCAAATATAATCAATCCAGCTTTACCTTATCTAAACTTCATTTGGAATGTATGAGCTCCAGCCAAAGCGTTAGAGAATATAATACATATGATGGACTTGACAAGAACACATTCTTCTTCTCTGTGCTTTTTAAAATGAAGCACAGAAGCAATCTGAGTGTCCATAATAAGAGATTGGCTAAATTATAATATAGTCCTACAGCAAAAAATGCAACTGTAAAAAAAAATAATAGTAAGGTAGACCTTAGGTACTAAGCTGGGGGGAGCGGGGAAGCCCATGATACATGGTTAACTGTACATAGCAAGTTGCAAAACAATATATATAGAATTATTTCATGCTGAATTTTAAAAACTATTTTTAAAAACCTGTGTGCACATTCATATACACCCAGAAAAATGTCTGAAAAGAGATCAAACTGTTAACAGTAGTAACCTCTAGGGACTGACTGGAACTTGGAGGCAGTAAAGGAGTGACTTTCACTTGTTCCTTTGAGGACTTCTGGTTGTAATTTTTTTTTGCAAGTAATGGTTACTTTGTGATTTAAAAATAACAACACAAAAGTAATAAAAGTAAAACACATCCAATACACAGACTTATTTATCATATACTAACCATTCAATAAGTGATCTTGCTACTTAAATGCTACTGTGTGCTTCCAATTCCAAAACACCTAATTCATCCTTTTTCTCTTATGCTTTACTAAAACAAATAAAAACCACCACAAGCCCCTGCTAGGTTCCTCAAATGCTTACTATCCACCCCCCCCCAAAAAAAGCCTAGTCATATCTAATCTTCACAGCAATCCTATGAGGTGAGTACTATTGCTATTTTCATTTCAGAGAGGAAGAAAGGTTATGAGACCTGCCCAAAATTATACGGTTAATAAGGGGCAGGGCTAGGATTCAAAACTAAGAGTAGGCTCCAGAGTTCATACTCTCAGCCACTATGCTTCCTGTCTCTCAGTAATAGGTCAGTTTCCCCGTACAAGGCCAAAAAAGGTCACAGTCAAAATCCACCTAGAAGAGATGCAAACTTAGCTTTTTGTGAGTGAATAATCTGCATTCCTACTAATGTCAATGCCAAGTTTGAACCCAAGATTCAAGACTGTTAAGACTAATAGTCATGTGGCGAAATTCTCTGCAAACTCAATTACAGTCCAAAGTCCATACCTGACTCCACAGCAGATCACTGAGCCTAAGAATTAGGTCAGAGATCCATTAATGTTAAGTACATCTCGGCAAATGGTTTGGACACGGTAGGTTTTATTTGCTTAGTTCCAAGCCCATTTCTGATGGAAAAGGGGAGAGAACAGGAGTTGTCTCTGACTTTGCTTGACCACTTCAACCAGCAGGAAGAAGAACCTTATTTTCTACGTGGACTCAAACAGAAATTGGCATTTATCAGCATCAACAAAATTTAATATTCTAGCTTAAGAGAGAAAAAGGGCGGGGAGGGGGGGCCGGGAAGGAGGCATCCTGCTTAAATTGCGTATTTGTCCAAACATATTGACCTTGTAATTGAGGGACCAGAAAAAAAAAATGGTGCAAGGAAGGGATTTAACCTAATTTATAAATGCGCTCAACCTAGATAACACACCTGTCCCAAATGACCGACTGAATCCACTTATTGCGGGGAAACACGCATTACAATGTTTCTCTTTTATTTTTTCTCTTGGCCCCAAGTGCTCTGGGCTACTTTGTAAACAAAATGCTTTCAATATCCCTTCCACCTGTCACAGGCACTGCTGATATTTATGCAAACAAGGAGAAATGGACAGGAACCTGGAGCTTCGGGAGGAATCCCTCGTGCTCGGCGCTGGGCCGGCTGGTTGCAGGAGGCACGGTGCCGCCTTTCGAACCCGGCCCAAAAGTTTGCGCCCATTGCGGGGGGCTGACAAAGGCCAGAGAGCCGCGCGGGAAGGAGGCGCGACGCCTTCCACACAGCGGCTCCCTGCTCCCGAGGAAGCACAGCTCCGGGGGCACAAAAGACTTCAGACGGGGGGGGTGGGAAGCAGGCTCGCCGGAGCGTGGACCTCCTCCCACTGGGGGGTCGAAATCTGGGGAACCTCTGGGACAGGAAACGACCCATTCCAGCCGGGAGCCCAGTCCCAGAGGCCAGGCGCTGGGTAAGGATGGGCGGCCGCGGGGAGGGTGCTGCCCGGCGAGGAAGCGCTGGGACTCACCTGGGGGAGGAGACGTGGGGGCCTCGGTGGCAGGTGCGGTGGGCGGGACGCCGCTGCTGCTACTGCTGCGGGGGAGAACGGGAGTCGGGGCCAGCGGCGTAGTGGGCGCCGGCACGGTGGTCGCTACCGGGGTGGTCGGCGCCGGGCCAGGGGTCGTCGGCAGGGTGGTGGGCGCAGGTCTAGTCGTCGCCCGAGGGGTGGTCGGAGTGCGTTCCTCCGCCGCAGGGGTGGTCGCCGAGGGGCCGAGCGGCGCCTGAAAGGTGGTAAGAGCGGGTCCGGCCGTCGCCCGAGGAGGGGTCGTCTCCGGGGACTGGGCTGAGGAGGACGCGGTCAGGGGTCGGTGGACGGTAGCGCGCGGAGGTCCGGTCTTCGGGGCCTGGGTCGTGGGAGCCGTCGCCTTAGAGAAAGGGGGAGTGGGCTCGCCTTCCAGCCACGGGCTCGGCGACGCGTCCACCTGCCCCGCGGCCCCGCTGCCGCCGGTGACATTCCCCGCCGCGGTTGCTGAGGCGGCGGCGGCGGCGGCGCAGCACAACAGGGCGAGGCCGCCCAGGCTCGGCAGGCTCCTCATGGCGCGCTCGGCTCCGCCATTCATTCATTCAGTCAGTCGGCTGGTCAGTCATCTTCTCCTCCCTGCACTCGGACCGGGGAAGCCGCCGCAGCCGTCACCGCCACCGCCACCGGGCGCACCATCGCCACCTCCCTCTGACAGGCGGCCGGCCCCGCGGGCGGGCCCCAGCACGGAGGGAACGACCTGGCCGGGCGCGGACAGCC